>NC_135880.1:51004513-51407784 GCF_964194155.1 Cetorhinus maximus | reverse complement strand
TTGCAGGCAGCGGACTGTTGCGTGGCCGGTCCTGGGCCCGCCCGTTGCACCCGCCCAATAAGGGGAAAATCCTCCCTTATGCGTGGGAGATTGAGGGCAAGCTGGGAGGCAGTGAGCAGGGAGGCCAGGCGTTGCAGCAGGGATGTATATCAGTCAAGTCTTTTCCTGTCGTCATCGTACATCCATGAATTATTGTCATTCTTTTATGAGTTAATGAAGGATCTTGCCCCTGGTTTCCCTATTCACTGGACCATTCTCGAAGTGATGCAGCTCTCAGAGCAGACATAAAGGAATAGCATGGAGTGACTTATGTTAAATACTTCTTTTGTCTGAGAAAATACGTGACCTTGGTTTACACCCCCCCGCCCTGCCCCCCTTCCTGCCCCCACCCCCACCCACCCACCCCGCCTCTTATTGGCAATATAGCTGATATTTGAACTTCATTATCTGAAAAATTTTAGGTTTGAACTTGTTGCCACACTACCCCAGAGAATAGTGTGTTTAACTACCACCGTTCTGGCTCATGCACTGCCTAGTATTCCCATATTTGAGATATCTTGTCAGAAAAGAAAGGAGCTATATTCCGTTAGGATCTTCGAGTGCCAAAGGGAAAAGCATGTTGTTTTGTCATGGGCAATGTTACACTCTACTCTTTATATTGTTAACATTTCTTTATCTTTGACCATGAACCGGTGCGACTTTTGATTGTGAAAAAAGAAACAATGCAGGCATTGTATAGAGCTCCCCTCCTATGTATCATTGCAATAGGCAAGAAGCTGTCATCTCGCTGACATAGAATAACAATCCCAGTGCACAAGTTATGAAGAAAGAAAGTGACTGGTTTCCTTGTTAATGTTCCCTTTAGGAAATGTCTTTCTTGACACTTTCAGGCCTTGTGTAAAGGAGAGATGCAATCTCATTAAACTACTCTGCTTTAATCTGTTCAAATAATGTGATTAATTCTAAACCTCAGAAGACCACCTCTAGCTCAATCAGCCTGACTTTTCCGTTTTCCAATTTATCCTTGTAGTTGCTCTGAGTGAGATTGTCCCTTAGTACTATATCTGTAAGGGCACTTTTGCTCTCTACACCTGAAATCATAAAGAAGTTGCTGTGAATAGTAATAAATACATGTCAACAATTTTTATAATCTACAATGGATCAAAGGCGTTATCAGCCAAATAACAGTATATTTCCTCATGGTTATTTTTCACTAAAATTACTGAAAAGAAAAATGTAACCCAAAGCTGCCTATGCCTGAGAGCTGTGGGTACTTCTGAACCTTTGCCCTCCATTGCTCCATGTGTGAACTGCGGAGTAGCTATAGGTGTGACGCCACCTTTACAGGGACTGTTTTCATAGAATTGACTGGCAACTTGCAGAACCAGCACACAAATACAGTGAAAGCTTCTCATTTTACTTTAGATATTGTGCTGCTCAGAGGGCAACATTTTCCCCCCTGTCAGGGGGGATGTACGGCAGCGGACACGGGTTGGCATGTTCCCGATCGGCGCCCACGGTTGGGGGTGCACCGCCATTTTATGCGGGCAGGCCAATTAAGGCCCGCCCAGCGTGACATCCGCCAGGAAGCGCCATGCGCTCCCTGTGCGGGCGGGTGTGGGGTTCCCTCTTTCATGCATGCGTGCGAAAGGGCGCACAGATCTCCCTGAGGCAAGGTGCTGCCTGAGGGAGATCGGCCTAGATGTTAAACTTTAAATAAAGCTGAGAAAAAAATTTTGCTGCCATATCCCCTCATGTGACACTGTCACATGAGTTGGGACATGTCCATATCTTTTATTTTGAAATATTCTTACATTTTTGAATCCCTCGTGAAACCTCATCCCGCCCGTGGATGAGGTTTTATGCTTTTTCTAAAGGCCACTTGGCCTCCTCGCCCGCCAACCTTAAGGTTGGACGGGCAGGTCCATTAATTACCTTAATTACTTGTTTAAAGGCCTTAAGTGGCCGTTGACAGTTCGGCAGGCGCATAGCCGACTCAGCTGTGCACCCACCGAACTGGCAATCTAAGTGACGCGCGGTAATGTCGGGACGCCTGCCCGACGTCACCCCACCTCATTTTACGTGTTGACAAGCGGGCCCTGCCCCCGTTTGCCAACCGGAAGATCCTGCCCATAGACACCATTTCTTTCTGACAGTAGGATCAGGGTTCTAGATTCAAACTGATCAAAGGGAAATCTAGAAAGAATGTCAGATAAACTTTCTTTGTACACAGCTAATCAACATTGGAAGAGATTTTTAACTTGGGTTGCAGAGTCTAAAGCCTTAAAGCCATTCAAGAGGCAGTTGGATACTGTGATGAGAACTGTTAGTTTTATCTCAGGCAGGAAACTAAGTTGGGCCAAGGAACTTTGTAATATAAAAGCAAAACACTGCGGACGCTGGAAATCTGAAATAAAAACATAAAATGCTGGAAAAACTCAGCAGGTCTGACAGCATGTGTGGAGAGAGAAATAGAGGGCAGAATTTTGCCATCAGCGAGCAAGGAGCGGGGCCCGCTCACCACTGCGTAAAATGATTTGGGATGATGTCAGGCAGAACCCCCGATGTCATCCCGCCCCATTTAAATTTTCAGGAAGGCGAGGGCTCAGCAAAATCAGCTGCGGGACCACTGACCTGTCAATAGCCAATTGAGGCCAATGACAGGATCATTTAAACAATTAAAGGACCTGCCCGTCCAACCTTAAGGTTGGTGGGCAGGCCAGGAGCCCCGGTGGCAAATAGATAAAACATGAAACCTCATCCAGCGGCGGGATGAGGTTTCATGCAGGGTTTCAAAAATTTTAATAAAGTTATTATGTAAATTATCAACATGCCCCATCTCATGTGACATGAGGGGGACATGTTAGGGATTTTTTTTTCTATTTTTAATACTTTTCAACTTGGAAGCGATCTCCCTAAGACTGCACTTAGCCTCAGGGAGATGTGTGCTCTTTTGTGTACATGCGTGAAAGAGCACATTCTCGCTTTTGGGGAATCCTCCCCGCCCGCACAGGAAGTGCATAGCGCTTCCCGCCGGACGTCACGCTGGGTGGGCCTTAATTGGCCCGCCCACGTAAAATGGCGGTGGGGCCCACTTCTCTGGCGGGGATTGTCTCCCCGCCTGCCGGAGATTGGGTCGGGCCCGCCCACCCGACAGGCAGCAAATTCTGCCAGGGTTAACATTTCAAGTCCGTGTGATTCTTCTTCAGAGCTAAAGAGAAGTAGAAATATGATGGGATTTATACTGTTTAAGGGGGATGGAGCAGGTGAAGCTGGATAGAAGGCCAGCGATAGGTGGGGGCTAACGTGAGATTGACAAAGATGCCATGGACACAAGACAAAAGGAGTGTTAATAGTAGTGGTGAAGACTAAAGAAGGTGCTGATAGTGGCATAATTGTAAGAAAGCAGAAGATGTTAATAGCAGAACAAGGGTCAGCACTCTGTGAAAGAACAACATAGAACAGATGACAGGTGGTTCTTTTTGTGGGCTGCCGTTAGGGGGCGGTGGCTGTGGAAAAAGGATTAAAAAACGGGGGAACTTTGTAATCAGTTTTTATCTAGTGATCTTTCTTTCTCTCCCTTCAGCCTTTGCCAGGTAAGAAGAGTTTGCATGTTATTGCTATGATCAGTGACTTGAACCTTCTATAACAACTACTTTGCCTGCTGATAATTTCATATGTCGCTGTACATCAAACATAACTATTTATTTATTTTAAATTCTACATGAATCCAAGTTTACTGAAATAGGCCTAATTACAGCATTTAAATTAATGAAGGCAACACATTAGCTCATTGTTGCACTCAGTCCATCTGCCCTAACCTCAAGCTTTTTTCCTGCCTATTGGGTGAGTGGCTGTTTCTTTTCTATTGAGTTTAGTTGGATTTTTGTGCCGCTGACTCTCAAAGCTGTCCTGGCACAACTGCCGTAAACCCTACAATTAATTCATCAAATTCATTAAGGCAGGTTGTCGGGAAGGCTAAGTTAAAAAATTAATCTTCCCATTGGCTAGCCCTGGCAAAGTCAATGAGTTTACTCTGGAGTTATTACCATCTCCTTGAGTCATCCTAGTTTGGAGTCACTACTATATTGAATTAATTGGGGAGAGACCTGATTTAATGTTTGATGGGCCTTGGTCAACAAGCAGCAACTGCAAAATAAACTTGTCAGAATTAAGACCAGCTGCTGAGAAGAACAGGTCAAAAGCAAGTTGGAGACAGCTTTTTCCAGTCAGTGGGCATGAGAAAATAAGAAATAGGAACAGGAGAAGACCATATAGCCCATCAGACCTGCTCCACCATTCAATATGATCATGGCTGACCTTGGGCTTCAACTCCACTTTCTTGCCTGCTCCCAATTTCCATTGATTCCTTGATTCAGCCTTAAATATATTTAATGATGGCATATCAATAGCCCCCTGGGGTAGAGAATTCCAAAGTTTCACGGCCCTTTGAGTGAAAAAATTTCTCATCTCAGTCCTAAATGATCATTCCCTTATCACAAAATTATGCCCCTTTGTTCTAGATTCCCCAGCCAGAGGAAACAACACCTCAGTATCTATCCTGTTAAGTCCCTTCATAATCATGAATATTTCAATGAGATCACCTCTCATTCTTCTGAACTCCAGAGAATATAGACCAAATTTACTCAACCTTTCATCATAGGGCAACCCTCTTATCCTAGGAACCAACCTTGTGAACCTTGGCTGTCCGTCTCCAATGCATTATATCCCTCCTTAAATATGGAGACCAAAATTGCACAGTTTTCTAGATGTTGTCTCACCAAGGTCCTGTACAATTATATTATTATTGTCCTCCAATCTCCTTGTAATAAAGACCGACATGCCATTTGCTTTCTTAATTGCTTGCTGTACCTTCATGCTAACTTTTTGTGTTCTCTATATGAGCACATCCAAGTCTCCTTGAACATCAGCATCTATAAGTTTCACGCCTTTTAAAAGTTGATGTTCAGAGAGACTTGAGTGTGCTTGTAAAAGACATGCAAAATGTTAGCCTGCAGGCACAGAAAGTAGTGGAGAAAGTAAGTGGGCATTAGAAATAAACTTTAAGAACTGCACCCTGTGACCAGATATGTTGCTCTAAACCTTGAAAAGCACATTAAAATTAATTTTCTGAATTACATGTACCTTCATTACAGTCCTGGCTTCTCATTAGCAAAGCAGGGATGGACAAGGTGTGCTAGTCCCAAAGCAATTAATATTAAAAACCAATTTGTGCTCACTAAACCAATTGATTACATTTTGATTTTTCACATTTCAATAATACATGAATTGCTGAAAAGAAAGATGTTGCTGAAATGTTTTACCTTGCATTCATCAGCACAAATGCAAGAATGCCAAATTTCAAACAATCGCAACAATTCATATCATAAGAGAAAAGGGTGCTAATTGGTTGGCAAGTTAACTCTGATTGGCCAAGACACTGTCATGGAGAAAGCAGTGGAGAACTAAGGTTCCCCAAGATTCCAGGCAATTCAAAAAAGTTACAAGGCTTGAACATATTCCTTTTGTTTGCAAAGAACGGATCGCTGCTTATGAATGTATGTAACTTCTAGCAAGCGTAAATGAGCTACGTTAGGAGCTCAACTGTTATCTTAAATTGATTGAGTGTGGCTATTAGCAGACTCAAGATTGTTCAGCAACTGCTGCCCAATCATGGAATCATATTTAACAGTAGACATTTTGTTTTGGGTTTTACAAGAACCGGCTGGTTGAGTACAGTCTGTACTCTGCCTATTATGAACAGCCAGAAGAACATGACGTCTGAAGTGACCAGCCAGTTGTTAGCATGTAAGCCCACTTACGTGGCATCACACTAGCAGTGAAATTCATATGCGACATTGCTCAATTGTGTGAAAGGCAGAATGTCATTTTGGACTGATGTTGAATGAATGCAAGATGAAAAGCTTCAGCAACATGCCTCTCTTTTCAACAATATTCAAGTTCTATACTAACAAGCGACTGATAATATGAAAATCCTACATCTGTAATCCTACAAATGTTTCTTTATGCTTATTAGATCCCAAAGTAAATTAATGAAGTCCTTGAAATATTAGAAAAGTTTCCATGTCCCTTAACAGGCAATATGGAAATAACATTTCAAAGCAGTGTACTGTAATGTGTCTCCAAGTATATAAAACAAGTTCAATTTAGGCAAGTGTGTCTTTGAATTTGGTATTGTTGAAGAATACTGTTCAATTGTTCATATATAATTTCTCTTTTGAAAGCATGAAAGGGTTGACTTTGACAAATGTAGCTGTACAGGATATATGGGTTAAGCCTGGCTGCTTTGCTGCTAATTGTTTTGGGACTAGCATATCTTGTCCCTCCCTGTTTTGCAAATGAGGAGTCAGGAGTATACATGAAGGTACATGTAATTCAGAAAATTACATTTTTTTGCTGTTCCTTTGGGTAACACTAGATTAATGCCTTTTATCAATTAGGCAGTCATGAAAATGAACTTTATAACTGCTGTGTGTTGGCTGTACTAAAATTATTTTTCAAAGCATTGTGTTTAAAGCATTTTTAAGCAGAAAAGTACAGTGGCTAATTTCCGTTTGAGAGTTTAAGATACACATTTTAGGCGAACAGCCACAGGTATAGATGTAAGTCAGCACAACTGCGAGTAACATCATCACTATTGTAAATTCCACTGGAAGGATTTGATAACTGTAGCACTGAACAGCACCCATCAATGTTCAGAAAATTAATGCATTGCTACATACACACTAATAGATGCTCAGTTTTTTTTCTCAGTTTACAGTTGTTCCTGAGTCCCATCTTATCTACATTTCCTAAGCATCTGAGAAAGACAAAATATATTCAAAATAAAAATAATAGAATACTTCCAATTGTGAAGTGAACACACTTGATAAAATGTTTGATCTGCTAATCAAACCACCATTGGGTAATGATTTGCCTCCCATTCCCCATCAAGGCAAATTTTTCAACCAAACAAAAAAAGAAATTCTCTTGCTGCAAATTTAAGGGCTGCTATCACCATCATAATTGTCACCCTCGAAAACATGGACACATATTCAGATTCAACAATACATTTAAATCTAAATAGCTCAAGCATCTAGTTGAGTATAGATTGTCCCAAGATGCTTTTAAAGCATTTAAGCGCACATTGGTCAACATGGTTTTAAAGAGGCATTGTGGTCATATTTACAATATATTTACAATCCATTTTAAATTTTTTTTGCAAAAGTTTTTGGTGGATGGGCTGGAATGGGGGATGGGGCAAGTGCTGTGATGTAGGACCTGTAGCCAATGCATTTGCAGGGCTTCTTCTGCAATTAATTTGAGGGTGCGCCAGAGAAATGTGTGCTGTTTCACTGGTGTTTCCATTGATCTTCTGCTGAAGTTACACTGGGAGCCAGGAAAACCCCTGACTCTACCCCAATTAGAAGCAACGTAAAGAACACATTGCACCTGAAGGATCTCAATTTCCATGTGATCTTTAGTATATTCTCATGCCAATAAATGTAACAGTAGTGCAGTAAAGAGGAGCTCTTCTGACTCTTGGGCTGAAATATGTTGTTAGTAAAGAGTAGAGGAAGCATTATGTTGCATCAACCGATGTTGTAGTAGCCTAGAAATGTTTGATGTTAAGACTGAGTGTTCTGTTTCTCACCACTAATTTCCCCTTGTCTTATTAAGCATGACATTTATATAAAAAAGAAAAACTTTATTCAATTTTCTTTCTAAATCACCTGGGTCACACATTGACCTTTTTGCACCCAGGAACTATTTAATTCTTTGGACATTCCCATAACACCAGATATATGTTAAGTACAAGACCCATCACAGGATCACAGAATCCTTACAGTGCAGAAGGAGGCCATTCAGCCCATCGAGTCTGCACTGGATCTCTGAAAGAGTATTCCACCTAGTCTCGCTCCCCTGCCTTATCCCCGTAACCTTGCACATTATTTCTTTTCAGGTAGCAATCCAATTCCCTTTTGAATACCTCAATCGAACCTGCTTTCAACACCCTCTCAGGAAGTTCGTTCCAGACTCCAACTGCCCTCTGGGTGAAAAAAATTCTTCCTCACATCACATTTACTCCTTTTTCCAATTATTTTGAAGTTAGTTCTTGCAGCTCTCTTGAGCGGGAGCAGTTTCTCACTCTTTACCCAGTCCATACCCCTCAGGATCTTGAATACCCCTATCAAGTCTCTTCTCAGCCTTCTTTTCTCCAAAGAAAATCATCCCAAACACTCCAATCTATCATCATAGCTACAGTTCTTTATCCCTGGAATCATTCTTGTGAATCTCCTCTGTAATCTCTCCAATGGATTCACATCCTTCCTCAAGTATGGTGCCCAGAACTGGATGCAGTACTTCAAATGAGGCCTAACTAGTGTCTTATCCAAGTTCAACATGACCTCCTTACCCTTTACTCAATGCCCTTATTAATAAAGCCTGAGATACTATATACTATAAGATGCTATATGCTTTATTAACTGCTTTCTCAACATGCCCTGTCATCTTCAATGACTTATGTACATGTACACCGAGATCCCTCTGTTACTGCACATCCTTCAGAGTTTCCCCCTTTATTTTATATTGTCTCTCCATATCCTTCCTGCCAAAATGAATCACCTCACATTTCCCTCATTGAATCTCATCTGCCACTTGTCTGCCCAATCCACCAACATGTCTATGCCCTTTTGAAGTACAATGCTATACTCATTACAGTTGACAATATTTCCAATCTCTGTGTCACCTGCAAATTTTGAAATTATGCCCTGAACACCACTGACTAGGCATTCATATACATCAAGAAGAGAAAGGGTACCAACACTGAGCCCTGAACTCCACTAGAAACCTTCCTTCAATCTGAAAAACAACCATTTATCACTACTCTCCGTTTCCTATCACTGAGCCAATTTCTTACCCAAGTCCCTACTTACCCTTTTATTCAATGAGTGTGAATTTTGCTTACAGGTCTGTTGTGTGGCACTGTATCAAATGCCTTTTGAAAATCCATATACACCGTATTGACAGCATTGCTTGTATCAGCCTTCTCTGTCACCTCCTGAAAAGACTCCAGCAAGTTAGTTAAACATGATTTTTTTTAAAAATTCATTCACGGGATGTGGGCTTTGCTGGCTGGACCAGCATTTATTACCCATCCCTAGTTGCCCTTGAGAAGGTGATGGTGAGCTGCCTTCTTGAACCACTGCAGCCCATGTGGTGTAGGTACACCCACAATGTTGTTAGGAAGGGATTTCCAGGATTTTGACCCAGCGACAGTGAAGGAACAGCGATATATTTCCAAGTCAGGATGGTGATGACTTGGGGGGAAACTTGCAGGTGCTGGTGTTCCCATCTATCTGCTGCCCTTGTCCTCCTAGATGGTAATAGTTGTGGGTTTGGAAGGAGCCTTGGTGAATTCCTGCAGCGCATCTTGTAGATAGTACACACTGCTGCTACTGTGTGTTGGTGTTGGAGGGAAGGAATGCTTCTGGATGTGGTGCCAATCAAGCGGGCTGCTTTGTCCTGGGTGGTGTCAAGCTTAATGAGTGTTGTGGGAGCTGCACTCATCCAGGCAAGTGGGGAATAGTCCATCACACTCCTGACTTGTGCCTTGTAGATGGTGGACAGGCTTTGCGGAATCAGGAGGTGAGTTACTCATCCCAGGATTCCTGGCCTCTGACCTGCTCTTGTAGCTGCAGTATTTATATGGCTACTTCAGTTCAGTTTCTGACCAATGGTAACCCCCAGGATGTTGATAGTAGGAGTGGGAGATTCAGTGATGGTAATGGCATCAAGGGGCAATGGTTGGATTCTCTCTTGTTGGAGATGTTGAGGATGCCCAGGGCAACTCCCTCCTGACTAGTATCTGCCACCTCTGAATGGTGATGGTGATGGTGGTGTCTGGGACATTGGGCATAATTTCACCCATGTTGGGCAGGGGCTGCCAGCGATTTCACGCTGGCAGGCCAATTAAGACACGCCCAGTGTGAATTGCAAGCGGAAGCACTGCCTGTGTGGACAGGGGGGAGAGTGCAAGCAGGGCGAGCATGAACTTCATGTATGCGCATGAGTGCCATTTGTAAATCTCCCTGAGGAGCAGAGAACCAGATCGGATTTTATAACAATCAACAATGGCTTCACGGTCATCATTAGACTTTAATCCCAGACTTTTATTGAATTGAAATTCCACCATTTGCCGTGGCGGGATTCGAACCCTGGTCCCCGGAACATTACCCCGGGTCTCTGGATTTCTAGCCGAGTGACAATACCTCTCCTAACAATTTTCCCTTAATGAATCCATGCTGGCTTTCCTGAATTATCCTGCGCTTGTTTAAATGAGTATTGATTTTACCCTGAACTATAATTTCTAGAAGTTTCCCTGCCACTGAAGTCAAACTGATGGGTGTGTAGTTGCCGCTTTATCCTTGTACCCCTTTTTGAACAAGGGTGTAACATTCACAATTCCCCAGTCCTCTGGCACCACCCCTGTGTCTAAGGAAGACTGGAAGATTATCACTAGTGCCTCTGCATTTTCCACTCTCAATTCCCTCAGCACCCCTAGATGCATCTCAGCCAGTCCTGGTACCTTGTCTATTTTAAGTAAAGTTAGTCTTTCTAAGTCCTCCTCCTTCTCAACTGTAAATTCTTCTGTGTACCAGTTACCTCCCCTCTCACCTTGGCCTGGGTATCATCTTCTTCCTTTGTAAAGACAGATGCAAAGTACTTGTTTAATACCTTCGCTATTTCTCCTGCCTCCAGATTGCAGATCCCCAATCAGCCCTACTCTTTCTTTTACCACACTTTTATTATTTATATGCTTATAGAAGACCTTGGAATTCCCTTTTATGTTATCTGCCAATCTATTTTCATGCACTCCCCTAGCTTTTATTATTATTTTTTTCACTTCTCCTCTGGTCCTTCAGTATTCAGCCTGATTCTCCATTGTATTTTTCACCTGACATCTGTTGTACGCGCACTTCTTTTTTATCTTCACCTCCATCTCTCTCGTCATCCAGGGTGCTCTGGATTTACTTGTCCTACCTTTCCCCTTTAAGGGAATATCCCTTGACATTGCCTGCAATACAGTTTCTTTGAAGGTGGTCCATTGTTCAGCCACCGCATTTTCTGCCAACACTTGATTCCAACTCACTCGACTCAGGTGCATTCTCATCCCATTGAATTTCAAAGTGCGGAACAGTTCCAATGGCCTTGAGTTACAAATGTTCTATGTAAGATAAATTGGACCTTAATCTAACTAGTGGTCAGACCTGAAAGGGACACCAACTTGAAAGGGAGTGGGAATGGTAAATTTGAGAGTAAATACCTGAGTTTTAATTTAACATGGCTCGATAAATTCACCAGATAAGTGTCAACTGATGGGCATTAAGTGACCAGAATGGATCCAGTAGGTAGAAATAAACCAAATCTTTCAATGCAGTTTGCTACTATCTATAGTATTAATAAGGAAATTAGTTACACATTACTAGATCAATTAAATAAAATTTGCATCAGGTCTTCAGTGGCAGAAGCCCAATATTAGATTGATAATAGAGAAAAGGCAAACATTATCCAGAACTAAAGCAAATTCCTGCTTTAAAACAACAAGGAAAACATGCAATTGTAATGTAAATACTATTTTTAAAATGCCTTTGCCATTTGGGTTAAATACAGAACTGGCCAAACAAATTTCTGGGGAAAGGTCATTGTTCTGAAATGTTAACTTGGTTTCTCTTTCCACAAATGCTACCTGACATGCTGAGCATTTCCAACATTTTCTGTTTTCATCTAATGTAATCCAAATATTTATTTAAATGAGACCACAAAATTAAATGTATTCTGGATTGCATTTCATTCTTCTTTGACTCTTTTCCTATCTGTTCTGTTATTAGGGAAACAATTATTTTCTCAGCATTGAAAAAATACTTCTTTTTGCTTTGTGTGCACTTACAGATGTGATAAAGCAAGTTTTATCAGAGTGCAAACTTCATCAAAGACCCCAGGATGCAAACTGTGATGAGTCATGTAAAATAGCCACCAATTGGTGCCTCCATGAGACACCAAACTGACAGTACACAATAACTGTGCAAATTTTAAAATTAAAGTGGCAACTGGATTCAAATCAAACCATTGTAATGATTTACACTGCTACGACTGGTCCCCGGATGAGGTTCCCCCAATTTGTTGTGATCCTGGACGAGGTACCCAAATTGTTATGCCCACAGGTGAGGAGGGATGAACTGGCTCCCTTTCTTTATTCAACCCTTTTGGTTGTGCACAATAAGGTTAATTTTAAAAAGGGTCCCTTCCCTTGTGGATACCTTTTCGCAGCCCAAATGTGTTTATGCTTGAAAAGGAACCAGTTTAACCAGGCTTTCTAGAGTTAAAGAAAGAGTGAGTGAGAAAAAAATAATAAAGCTGCCTCACACATACATACAGATTAGAAGTGAGAAATTGAGTCCAAAAATAAAAGTTAAAAAGATATACGAATCAGTCCTTTGGTTTTTCCATGAGGAGTAGGTGGTGAAACATTGTGGCCATTAAGTGATTCCGATAGCGCTGACTTTGGCAGTTGAGCAGTTGGTTTGGAGATTCTTGGATCTGCAGATTAGTTGAAAAGAGTTGTCCTGTTTTCTTTTCAACTGTGCCTTTGGTGACTTTTGACTTGCTTCCAGCAATCAGAGAGAAAGGATTTTTTTACCTGCAATGCCCAGTTGGTGTTCTTCAGCTGTGACCTTCCCAGCACACACATACCAGAACAGAACACCAGTCTAGCGCACTGAACTAGGGTTGCAGTTGGCTTTTTAAAAACCCTTTTCCTTGTGTATTCCTGGAAGGGAAAAAGCAAACATGCCCTTCGCACAGATCTGTTTTCTTTTCAACTCGGTTCATGTTCAGAGTCTGGCATATAACTCAATAGGAAATAGTTTCAGCTAAGATCGTGATCATTTTCCACCATATCACTGCAACCACAGGAGATTACAGTTCATTTTGCATTGTATCATTTCCTTTGAAAAGCCTCTGTCTGAAGTAGGCCATGTCACAGCTTTTAGGTGCAACATTCCATTCTCTCTGAACTAGTTGGTCAAGTAATCCACATAGGAATTTTCCAGCAAGTGGCTACTTTACAGTCTCAGCCAGCTTTTGCTTGTATGCTCTTTTTAAAAAACACAAGTCTTACTTAAAAGTTCAATATGTCCATAAGTAATTTGGGCATAGGATTCGTGGTCATGAAAACACAAATCATATCAGAAAAAAATGCATCCTAGATTTTTAGTTACCTCCTCTTCATATAACCCCCCGTCCCAGTACCAGGTCTCCCGATCAAGCACAGCATACTTGATAATGAGGGACCCCCTCCAAGGAAGTCAATGAGAAACTCGAATAGGGTTTGCTGGGCAGCCTTCAGGAGACCTGGGAAAGCAGTGTGACTCCCATGGTTGGGTCATTAAGTATATTCAAGGCTGAGATAGACAGATTTTTAATCAGTAAGGGAATCAAGGGTTATAGGGAAAAGGCAGGAAAGTGGAGTTGAGGATTATCAGATCAGCCATGATCTCATTGAATGGCAGAGCAGACTTGATGGGCTGAATGGCCTACTTCTGATCCTACGTCTTATGGTCTTATTTAATTTCTGAGCTGAATTGCAGAAGGCTCAGGGATAATGGGTGTCATTTGGCTCATTAATGAGCCTAATTGATATCCTGCTACTGGCGGCTGGGAATTCAGCGTCAGCCCCTTCCTCGTTCCGACTTAATCAGAGGGGTTTTTCCACCAATGGGAAACCGATGTGGGGGCCTCTCCTGCAACTAAGTGGGCCCAGTTGCCATGATTCCCACCACAACAGGCTGTATTAAATCCAGCCCTATGATTTCCACCAGTCAGGCTCATTTAAAATCAAACCTACATAATGCACTGATATACTACATTATGTAGTGTTGTAATGTAGCTTGTCATCCAATTTGAGTTTCTCAAAGTTGAGGTTCCAAGTGAAGGTGACATATTTTCTCCTGACAGACTTTTTATAAATTTGGCTGATCACAACAAAATATTAGATACCTTAAATATTCTACTAACTGTAAAATATGAAAATGTGGTCAAATTGTTTGGAGAATATTATCCACTGAACATTTTTATTATTCATTCTCGGGATGTGGGCAGTTAAATTTGGCATTTATTGCCCAGATCTACTTGCCCTGGGAAGGTGGTTTGGCCCTTCTTGAACCACTGTAAGTGGTGGCTTGAGACAATATAACTGAGTTTCTTAATAGGTTGCTTCAGATGTCAGGCAAGAGTCAACCTTGGTGCGGGATTTGATTTGCATATAGGCCAGACCGAGTAAAGATGGCAGGTTTCCTTCTTTTAGCATTTAGTTAGCTTTTTAATCCAACAGCTTTGTGGTCACTTCTACTGACACCAGCTTTAAAATTGAGTTTGAGTCCTCTAGCAGTCATTCTCTGAATTGCTAATCAGTCCTCTGAATTCTTAGTCCAGTAACAACCACTACACTACTCCACAAACTGCCATGTATGACTAGCAATTCCATAGCAAGGTTGAAAAAATATCAACATCATTATGATTTTTGTGTTTTATCAAAGTCTCAATGCTCCATGGCTCAACAAGATTTATTTTAGTTAAGTAACAAAACAAGAATATTCTTGACATTGGAAAGAGCATTCTACATAATTAAAGTTAAAATCATTGCAGATAAAATCACACATAAGATACTTCCAAGTGGCCATAAAGAAACATAGGTTTAGAGTTATCTTCTTTCTCATCAGACACATTTTTACTCGAAAACAAAATAAAGCACGTTTTATCAATGCCTAATATTTTAGAAATGTAAAAAGGCATAGGCGTGTAAAATAACTAGTTAAGTTATTAACTGGTGCATCCGTGAGGCACATTAGGTAAATACCATGCAATCATAAATACAGGAAAAATATCTTCAGCAGTGCTCCTAAGACTAATTGATGACACCTTAAAGGCAACATCTCTAACTCTAACATTAAACCATTTGCTGCTGTGATGTTAATGGTTGCAGATAGATCTAGTAATAGTTAAAATCAGCCTGGATATGATGATTGTATATGAGGTATTCAACAGCAACCTCTTTTGAAAAAGTTTATTGTGAACAATAATAGAACACTAGAACTGATAGTTTGACTCAATTGTTGTGGATAACTTGAAATATTACACCTTATCTTTAAATAAGAACTGCCAAAATATTAAGCAATTTTGAGGTTTCAGCTCTATAGGAATAAGGGAATATTTATTGGTCTTTGTGCTGCAGGGTAATATAGTTCAGTGCAGTCACAGAACATTTTAATCTAGAATGGCTGACAAATATATGAAATATTTATGCAGTGAGGGTGTAGTAACTGCAGGAAAAGTACACATCTTTCACTAAGTATCATAATTTTCCTCTTGCTTCCAGTGGGAATTACTAGATATAATGAAAAATAGTTGGGTTATTGCTGATTGTATTATGAACCTGTGCATTTCCTGAGAGTAAGAGAAAGCTTGTCTTCAATCTTGTACAAAACCATTTTAATTTATTCTGAAACAAATCCTGTAATGGTTAAATGTAAATTATACAATAGTTTAAAATATGATTGTTGTATTTCTAAAACAAAGATATTTAATCATATTTTATAAATGGAAAACTAAAGCTTATCACAATATTTTTAAAAGACAGAAGAATGAAAGTTAGGGAAAGAAATATACTTAGTACATACAGAATCAGTTTGGACAGGATCAGAACTGTAGTGGAGGCATATTCATAATTCAGTATAGAGAAAATCACATAGGCATTTTAATCCAGAAAATGAACAAAAAATGTTAATGTGTGAGGGGGAGAAACTCAATAGTGGTACTCTTCTAAGGCTGGGCATTATTGAAGTAGAGCAATAGAACCTTGACCTCTGGCCATATCATACCTGACCTGAAGAGTATGTACCTTTCCATTAAGCAAGGGAAAAATGAGTATTTGGTACTAACACTAGATCTTTGCTATTTCATTCAATTTTGTTGTGAGTTTTATTTACATCAGTGAGGTAAATATTACCAAAGTTGGTATTCACAAAGTGGTATTAACCCCATGTGATATCAACAAAAGCATATTTGTGATTTTTAATCTATTGACTATCAGGATTTTACAGAGATTCAGTAGGTTCCACAGTAGCTTTTCTACTGCAAGAGGATAATTTTATTGTTTTGGCTTCAGTCACATATGGATACCATTTACTCACCTCTTAAGAGCCCAGGAGACAAACTTTGGATTATGAGAAATGGCAATACCTTTACATTTGCATCAGTATTTTCTTTGACAGGGACAGGCAACATAGGGAGGGATTTTCCAGCCCTATCCTCCGCCGAGATCATCCAGCCCTGACGAAATTCAATAGACTTTTGGCTGGGCCACCAAATCTCCCACAGTGAGTGCAACCACAATGGGGTCAGAAAATCTGAGCCATAGAATTTAACAGCACAGAAGACCATTTGGTCCTTCTTGCCATTGCCAGTTATCTGAAGGAGCTATATCCTTAATTCAATACCTCTGACCCTTCCTAGTGGACTTTTAAAATGTTATTTTTCAAATATTTATCGTTTTCAAATTAATTTTGGGGATGTGGGCGCCAATTGTGATGACATATTTTGCCTGACCTTAGGGATTTGATGACAGGATGGCTTGCTAGTCCACTTTAGAGGGCAGCTAAGAATCAACTGCATTGATGGGGGTTTGGAGTCACATTTCCTCCCTCAAAGACATTTGTGAATCAATTGTTTTTTTTGTTATGACAATCTAACAACTTCATGGTAACATTTTCAATTTTATTTTGAAAAACTGAACTTAAATTCTCAAACTATCATGGTGGAATTTAGAGTCATGTTCCATCGCTTATTAGCCCAGGCATCTGAGTAACCAACTCGTCAATCTATGAAACCGCAACAATACCATACCTAACATGCTACATCCTTAATAAAATCTATTACGGATTCTGTTTGTGTCATTATTTTTGGTCACACATTCTGGCTGGGATTTTCCTAGCACGAGACATGAGCACCCAGTGCGCACAGTATGTCCATACTGTGTCATGGGACCACAGTAGCAGTAGCCATTCAAGAGGCCACTGCCAGGCCCTGCAATTAAGGACTTTGGATTGCTTCTCCATGCTGCCATCCTAATCATTTTGAGGCACCCCCACAGGGGAAATAAAAAATTAGTTTCTGTGCCTGGACAGGCAGGCAGGCCCTGGCAATCGGAGGGGGAAATCCTCCAGTGGTGACCTTGGGGCCTAAGCAGCAGAATGGGGACCTCTCCTTGGGCCATGGAGACCCCAGGAGTGATGGCCACCCCCTCCCCAGAAAGTCATTGGGAGGCCGCCTCCATTCAGCTGGCAGCCTCTTTGTGTGGCAGTGGACTCGTCTACCGCTGAGAAAATGGTAATCAATTCAACTTCAATTGGCCTTTTAATTGGTCACCTGGTGGCTGATCCACTGCCGTTCCCACAACTGAAAAAAGGTCCCGGCGGCTGGACTGCATCAGGGAGCCCTCCCGATGCCATTCCCCACCATTTTCCTGCCTTCACGCCTCCCAGCTTGTCTCCAGGGCACTCACAAAATCCCGGCCTCTATTTCCTAACAATCCTTTGTCATTAAAAAAAAATATATTTTTTGATAATCTTAAACTTATTCCATGTCGTAACCAAATTAATGATTAGTGGAAATAGTTTTTCTTTATTCATCAAAATTCCTCATAATTTTGAACACCTCCTGGAGAATTCCTGGGAATCTTCTTTGCTTTAAATAAAAGAGCCCCAGGTTCTTTAGCCTTTCTTCATAACAAATGCCTCTAACTCTTGGTATCATCACAAGTGAATGTAAATAGATACCCATGGCCCTGACATCCATCCTATAGGAAGCCAAAGCTTGGCACAATATTCTAATTGTGATCTAGCCAATTGCTTTGTACAGGTGGAACCCCATCCTTGCTTTTGTATTTAATGCTTTGATGTATAAAACCCAGGATTCTAGTTACTCTTTTTTAATTTTATCAACTTCTCCTTCCAAATGAGCTGGTGTATTAATAAAGTTAAATCTGGGTATTTATTATGTTAACTTGTGCTGGTCCCTGTAACAGTTTTGTTTTGTTATATAGTTCAACATCCATTCCCAGCTCTGAAGAAGAGTCATACGGACTCAAAACATCAACCGTTTTTTTTCCCTCCACAGATACTGTTAGACCTGCTGAATGCTTCCAACATTTTCTGTTTTCGTTCCATTCCTAACAATCAGGCAGAATTCCATTCCCACCATTATTAAACGTGTGAAAACATCTACCTTTGGTACTTGGTAAGGTTCCCCTCTGTAGTCATCCCACAAAGAATTTTCACAGGAGACGATCAGAAGAATTTTCTCATCAGTCACTTTATGAAAAAACGTACTTATGTGAGTTGCGATATGTCAAAAAGTGTTTTAAATATATAGTGCACAGGATGGATGGAGAAATGACAATTGACTGCAATTATAGTTTCCAACTTTATAACAGGGAATGCACAATGGAAAATAATACCACTGGTCGTAAACTAAAATCAGACTGGCGACAGTGCATGAGTGGATTTTCAGTTCCATTACGGCACGAATAACTCACAGTACTCCTTCACGCACAAGTGAAAATATCATTAAAACAACAACTCTATCGAGCACTCTTATTTACTCCAGATTTGTTTAGATTTGCAAAGCTTTGCATTTACATTTTGAGACTGTAAAATGAACTGAAACACAGACACATTTAATATTAGTGAAATGAAAAATAAATATATCCACTTCGTGCAAGCAGGATTACAAATAGACAAACAGCTGTCACCTCAATGAATAAACGAAGTAAAAGCAAGGATGGAATCCATTTACTGGCTATTAAATGAAATGAGGGTGGGGGAAGGAAACAGCAGATCGAAAAGCATGGAGAAATTACAAAGTGGCTTGGTGCATGAGACGGGGGCTGAGCAGCAGGCTGACTGCAGGTGATGAAGCCAGGGATGTTGAGGAATAGGGTAGGAGAAATTGGGGTGGTGTGGGGTGGAGAGGAAGGGAGTGCCCGGGAGTGGGGTTCCATGGGGTGGAGAGGAGAGGAGTATCAGGGACTGGAGTTCTGTGGGGTGGAGAGGGAGTGTCGGGGAGTGGGGTTCAGTGGGGTGGAGAGGAAGTGAGTGTCGGGGATTGGGGTTCTGTGGGGTGGAGAGGAGGGGAGTGTCGGGGAGTGGGGTTCAGTGGGGTGGAGAGGAGGGGAGTGTCGGGGAGTGGGGTTCTGTGGGGTGGAGAGGAGGGGAGTGTAAGGGAGTGGGGTTCTGTGGGATGGAGAGGAGGGGGGGTGTAATGAAGTAGAGTTCTGTTGGGTGCAGAGGAGGAGAGTGTCAGGGAGTTTGATGGAGAGGAGAGGAGTGTTGGGGAGTGGGGCTCTGTGGGGTGGAGAGGAGGAGAGTGTAAGGGAGTGGAGTGTTAAGTAGGTGAGTAGTTTCCGGGTGTTGTTGGGCTGGAGGAACACGTGGAGCAGCGGCGCTGTGTCTCTCTCTATCTGTGGCAGTGGGCCGGCAGGAACAGTATCAGGCTGTGCTATCTCGGGCTGTTCCTCATTGCTCTCTCGGCTCCCTGCTTACACTGACACACAGCATCATTCGGCGTCACTGAAAAGTGCCCAGTGCTTCAGCACATTCCCTGCAGTCAGTCGTTGACTGGAAGACAGCTCTCTCCCCCTCTCTCTCTCTCTCTCTCTCAGCAGACTGACCCAAGCCCAGCCAACAGCAGAGTGAACCGATCTGGAGACTGGGTGCGACAGCCTGGATCCGAAGCTGTGTTGAGTCAACATGAGAACACATCACTTCTCCGCCACTTTCATCCTGACTATCAGCCTGGGTATCCTCCACCTTGCCCAAGGTAAGTTTTATTCACGCAACACCTGAATTAGACCTACTGAACGTCCTTCTGTCTCTGTCTGTGATAATTCGGTTATCAGGACTCCAGGCAAACAGGACAGCCAAATATAAATCCCCTTTTAAATGGCAGCACTTTTTGTGCCGGTAGTTCGTGACAAAAATCATTTCAAGGTTTTCTTCTATATATAAAAAGATCCCTCAGCGATGTTGGGCGATTTCGATTAAACCGGGATAGGGTTAAGAGGGACGAGGTGTTTGTGTGTTTTGTGCGTCTTTTCATGTTTAAATCTGACAATTCCTCTCCGTTTCAGGACGTCATTTATCGCTGATTGCAGTTTGTGTAATGTTACTGGAGCTGAGGAAACTTTTAACCCTCTCAGCCCTGTTAATGAAAGATTCCGAGACCAAAAGATATATTAAAAAGAAACCTCCTCAGTTCACCATCTCCCGTCCGGGAGAAGTGAGAGTGAGAGAGAGAGAGAAAGGGGAAAGTGGTGTCAACAAAGCACTTGATTTATTGTGTGATTTCTGCTCGGGTTTCCTAGTTTGGGGATGGATGTTTTACAGTAACTGGAATAGGATGTGAGTGGGGAGCAAACATACCTGCTTGCTGGTGTGAAGGGGTTGGCATGGGGCACATTGGGTAGACTGAGGTAATGGGCACTGACCAGGGAAGCGAGCAAAGTGCGAATCAGATCGGGACATTTACACTGGCGATCCGTCTGACCAGGCAATTCTCCGTGTACTGTGTATATGTGTGCGTTGCTTCACCCATACTGGGCAGAGATGGTCGTTTTCTTTTGCAATCTGTAAGATTTTTTAAAAATCAGTTCAAAACTAAACGATGGATACTGGTCGGCAAACTTTAATGAAATGTCATTTTAAACAGGTCCCATGTCAGCCTTTTGTTAAACGCGCTTTCTTCTTTCGTTGTGTAACTCGACGTGTGGATATTTAATTCAGCTTTCCTTAGGTTTGGTCCTGTGTCTTTTTAACATAAAAACCACTCATCCCCTCTCGCCCGGTAAGTTGTTTTTAAAAAAAATTATTTTAAACCTCTTGATAGTGGGTTAAACGCGCCCAGTGGAGGTAGGTAGCTGCTGATCCTTCGCTCTATCCCTTTCTCTCTATCTGGGGAGGACAAAGCTGAGAGAAATGTTGACTGCGTCAGTGGGAGTAGTGAGACTGACTGTCCACTCTGCACCGCCCCATTCATCACAAAAGAGCCCGGGACTGCAAAGACCCACACCAAGCAGTCAGACACCCATCAACAAGAGCATCAGAACTGAAAGACAAGCAAGAGGGCGCAGCAATCATGGATAACGTGTAATATCGAGCAGGATCGAAACAACTCCCGATGCCATCTGTAACATGATGCCATTTCCCGAAATGATCTTTAACAAAAAAAAACCCTAAAAGCGCCGGGGAGAGGATCGGCTTTCAGCATCGATTGTGGTTTATTTTGCCCCGCTCAAGTTATCTTGCTGATAACAGAAAGGCAACACAAAGCCGACTGATCAGCTCTGTGAACATTGAAGATTTTCCATACCGGATTTGTCCACTATTTAATCGCTGAAACAGAAATGAAAGACAGTCACAGTTTTATTTAATAAGCATTGGACGAATTCTTACATTTGGCTGTCAAACGTTTTTACTGACCCCATTCAGCCTTTTTTAAATTATTTGTTTTCGTCATTGTTGAAGTGGGATTGAGCCGTGGTAAAATCCTAATAATTAATATAAATGGTCAAATCTTCAGAATTAAAACTAAACCCACGGCTCTGTCATCAAGCTGAATATTTTATTACCTTGTAAATTATTAATCACAATGCTGCTTTAAAACCCATGCCGCTGTTGTACGCATGTGTTCCTACACAGCATGCATGCATGTTTTCAGAACTTATTTTTAGGTAGGTTTTGACTGAATTCAACTCTTTTTTTTTACTCACAGTCAAGTAAAAGAGCTGTCGAAGCACTTCTGCAGAGGACAGAAGATTAAGATGAAGCGTACATGCAGTTTAAAATTTAAGGACTAGGTGTAACTGTTTATTGAACAATTTAAGATGATTTAAAACAGAACAAGGTCTGTTTTAAATTAGCCTTTTTAATTTAAGCTGCCTATTAATGGAGTAGATATTTTTAAAACTGTTTTGAAATTGAGGGTTTTCAAATACTTATTAAAAATATCAAAGCATTTAACATTTAATGTAAGGGCGTATCCAATGTACAGAGCAGGTGGTTCACATCAAATTAGCTGTTATTCAGCTGCCTGGTGTTTTGTACATTTGTTATTGTGAAAAACTTCTTATCTGCCCGACTTTTATTCTTAATTCTGTCTTTTTTTTCTGTTGTAGTCACTTTTAACTCCTCTCTGTTCTAGTCCCTTTCTGATTCACACCCTTGTCTGCGCCAAACCCCTTTTAAAGAGAGGGATCTTCTGAAGAAGATAACCTTTGTACAAATAACATGAAGTACATGAATAAGGCTGTCTGATATGTGCCTGTAACCAGCATTTTACACTACTTGTGCCAACAAGACAATTAGCAAAATATAATTAGGATCTACACAACACAGCATTGACTTTATTTTTTGGGGGCATTTATTAGGTTATGGCAAATTTGCAACATTCTTGGAAATAAGTTTTTGCAATATGTTCCATAATTTTTAAATCTATGAACTCATATGTATATTGGCCAAATATAAGAAAATGGGAAGTTTGAATAACAAAATAAAGCCCACAACACAATGGAAGTACTATTTCATAATAACTTGTCTATTGATTGTACAGTTAACAGTTGTCATTGTAAACATTAAAATTTACTTTGTTGAAGAAGTAATCTATCCCACAATCGGAGACTTTTATAAACTGTTAGCTGTGAATTCCCCTGGCTCTTAAGCTTGTCCAATTATACAGCTTGTTCATTGTAGAATACAAGCTTATTCCTATATTTCCATTTGTGAATTGACTCCTGGATCACTGAAGAGCGATGCAGAATAAAGATAAAATTTAGAGGGAAAGTTTCCGCAATCTAATTGATTGCACCTCTTATCAACCAGTTATTGAGCATCAAACTACTGATTATTTGCCAAAACTGTGAAAAGGTGAATGATACAGGAAAAGCTTAAAGCGGGGAGGGGTTTTAAATTTCAAACTTACTGGCAGCTATATCCTTTAGAGACCAGTCTGCTGTGGTACATCAAGCACTAAATGGGAAGGTGACAGCGTAGTGAAATTATCACTGGTATAGTATTCCAGAGACCCAGGGTAATGATCTGGGGGCCTGGGTTTGAATCCTGCCATGGCAGATGGTGGAATTTGAATTCAATAAAAATCTGGAATAAAAAGTCTAATGATGACCATGAAACCATTATTCATTAATTGTGAAAACCTATCTGGTTCACTAATGCCCTTTAGGGAAGGAAATCTGCTGCCCTTACCTGGTCTGGCCTACATGTGACTCCAAACCCACAGCAATGTGGTTGACTCTTAAATGCCCTCTGAACAAGGGCAATTAGGGATGGGCAAAAAATGATGCCCTAGCCGCACCCCATGAATGAATTTTTAAAATGTTCGTTGAATCAGAATGTAGTCTGTGCCATTGCTTCTCTCAGGTTCTTCAAAATGATGGCTAATATGGAGGAATATATTTGTCATGTGAAGGGAGAGGCCAGTAGGTGATGATCAACATAAAGGCTTCCTTGACATTTGACCTGAAACCATGAGATTCCATGAAGCCTGGATCCTCATTTGACTGCATATCACTGTGCCCTGACCATCTGGTGTGTCTGTCTGGCTGGTGGGACAAGGTATACCCAGGTATGGTGGTGGATGAGCCCAGGAAGTTGGCTGATAGACATAATTCTGTGAGTAAAACTGTTGCTTGACTAGTTTGTTCCCATCTTGGCCACTAGTACACAAATGTTCGTGAGGAGCAATCAGAGGGTTCACTGGGCAGAATTTGTCTAAGTCTTTTCCTGATATGATACATGAGTCAAAGCCAATATATCTATTTATTGCATGACTGGAGTCATGTGGAAGCCAAATGGATAGATGTGGCAAGATTATGATTCACAGTAATTCAACAGCTGTCATGTCTGGTGCTAGCCCATGAATTACTGGATTTATTTAATTCAGTTTTTATAGCTGGCTATGTTGCGATTTGAACTTATGAGTCCCTGATTACTTGTCCAGTACTATAACACTTGGCTACCACCAAATTTAAAGTAACTAAAGCATAAGCATTTAAAATTCAGCATTTGAATGCGTGTACATCTCTTTCATAATTCATTGTAAAAGTTTGGGATTACTTTAGGTTGTGTGCATTGCTGCACAAATGTCCCCATCTATTTTTGTGTGAGTACTGGTGTATCTTGGCTGAATTTTGGAATTATTGTTAAGAATTGGTATTAAATCAGAAACATCAATACAAGTTATGATCTGAGCAAAACTTGATCACAACTGTGCTCAAGTAGCATCCAAGTTGTCACTCATCCACAACTGCCAACATAGCTTAGTTGCCTATAAATCAGATGGCTGTAGATTCAAGCTTTATTCCTGAGCCTGATCACATCAGCTAGCTGACATAGGGCATTATTGATGGAGTACTTTCGAAGGTTGCAGCTACCTACTCTGGTGGATGTAAATGATTCTGTGGCACTATCTGAAGAAGAGCAGGATGTTCCTCTCTGTTTTTACCAACATTTCTCCCTCAACCAACACCACCATGGTAGATTATCTGATTATTAGTTTATTTGCTCTTGGTGTGCAAACTGTCTGCCATGTTTGCCTATATAACAAAGGTAACTGCACATTGAAAGTAATCCTTTATTTGTAAAGTGCTTGGAACATCTTAAGAATGTGATAATCAGCTGAACAAATGCACCTTTCTTTTTATGATCTTGTTTTGTGCAAGAAAAACTAATTTGCAATTTCAATTTAAGTTATTTTGCGAAATGTTTTTAAGTAATTGCGCTTGCGTCAGAAAAAATGTATTTCTTTGTTTCTTGGCATGTTGTTTCAAACCTGTCCATCTCTGAGCTTTCATTTCAGAATGACATATTTTGCCCTATGAAATTTCTGGAAGATTGCCATAGTTGACATCATTTTCAGTCTTCTTTCTAAATGCCATCATGTCCTGGCCTGTTAAATGACTGCCATGTAGCCCATGATCTGAAAGTGCTGGGCAGATCACACTATGAAACATATCATTCCCAACTGCTTTTTAAAATTACAAAAGGGCATACACTAAATATACAAAACTTGACATTTTCCATTTCAATTGTTGAAACCCAATGGAGCAACCATTGTATAAAACTGGATTCAGGAATTTCTACATCCTCCTGACAATTCTGTATTTGAGTGCCTTACTGGGAAGATGAATCTTTTTTTCAAAGTGTGTTTTAATATTTCAAATGAATATATTTTCTGTTTACAATTGCATCATAAAGAATAATTTCCAGTATCATTCAAAACACTTCAAATCCTATCACTATGCCAATGTTGTCCTGGCCGGCTTCTTATCTTGCACCGTCCATAAACTTGAGTTCATCCAAAACTTTGCTGCCTGTACCCTAAACTTACCAGGTCCTATTCACCCATCAATCCTGCCCTGATCTACATTGACCGCTGGCCTGACAATATCGTGATTTTGAAATTTTCGTTCTTGTTTCCAAATCCTTCCATGGAACGATCCTTCTCTACCCCCAGTCCCGCAATCCTTCAAGATATCTGCACTCCTCTAATTCTAGCTTCTGGCATCCCTGTTTTTAATTGCTCCACCATTGGTTGTCTTGCCTTCAGTTGCCTATGCTTGAAGATTAAGAATTCCTTCCTGCAACCTCTCTAACTTGGAACCTCTCTTCCTTTAAGACTGTCCTTAAAGCCTACTTCTTTGACCAGACTTTTGTTCACCTGTTCTTATATCTCTTTATGTGGCTCAGTGTCAGATTCTCTATGTTAACACTCCTCAGAAGCACCTTGGGATGTTGTTGACGTACAATGTTTGTATGTAAAAATTACTTTTTAAAATTGGATCTGATGATTTGGAGCATATTGACATGCTAATAAAGGCTTCTAAGAGTCTCAGAATTTGTATCACAGGGAGTGTTTCAAGCAAGTAATATAGATGCAATTAAAGGAAAACTGGATACGCATATGAAGGAGGAGGGAATAGATGGTTACGATGATAGATGTGGATGCGAAAAGATGGGAGGAGGCTTCATTGGAGCACAAACACTGGTGTGGAATGTTTGGGCCTAAAAGCCTGGTTCTGTACTGTACCATATATTCTCTGTAATCCTTTGTAAAAATCTACTGCAATGGAAAGGTTGAACAGATAACTATGACCATACCCTATGTGCCTGATAGAAAATAAGAGAAATTCATGATTAGAAGCTGTGCCATGACAGAAACTGTTGGCCATTGCAGATTTTTTGACAAAAAAATGTCCCCATTAATACACAAAGGTGCATATTTAATCATTAATTTATATCCTGGGAAAGTGAGAAAACGGCTACCAAGAAAAAAATATTCAATACTCAGATTATGTAATCTTGGCATCTGTGTTCACTGGGGTAGAGCAAAATAGGAATACACTTAAATATAAGCAGAAAATGTTGGAAATCAGCAGGGCCAGGCAGTATCTTTGGCAAGAGAAGGGGAGCAAATCTTCCAGGTCTGTGACCTTTCAACAGAACTGGAAAATATTACAGATGGAACAGGTTTTAAGCAGGTATAGAGGCAGGGAGAGAGACTGAGAGGGCTGGAGGGAAGAACTAAAAGGAGAAGGCAGGAGTGATTAACAACAGGGATGACAGTGCAAAGCAAAAGGGGTGGGAAAATAGGCTGCGAGAAAGTGTGAATGGCTTTGGTCGAATCATTATCAGCACCTGCTGCTTTGGTAGGTCCATTGTTTCAGCCATTCTTGCCCTTTGGAACAGATTTTTTCCTATCTTGATTCTATTTTGTTCTCCCCCTGTCCTGACTCTTCCGACCTACATCTGTGATTGTTATGATATCCTCTGTCACTTTAATAGTTTCCAGTTTCCTGGCCCTAACAATCTCCTCTTCACCACGGATGTCTAGTTCCTCTGTTTACCTCCAATCCCACCAGGGCGATCTGTGGCCCTCTCTGCTTCTTCTTTGAACAGAGGTGCAACCAGTTCCCATCCATTCCCACCCTCACCAGCCTGGCTGAACTTGTTCGTACATCCAACAACTTCTTCTTTAACTCCTCTCACTTCCTCTAAATAGAAACTGTCGCTAAGGAACTCTTATAGATCCTAGCTATGCCTGTTGTTCATGGATTACCTGGAACATTCTTCGTTCCACTCCCTTATCTCTTTTTCTGACACATTGATCACTGTTTTGGTGCTGCACCCCGCTTTCAATCTGAGCTGGAAAATTTTGTCAACTTTGCTTCAAATTTTCACCCACTGTTTGCCTTCACATGGTCCATCCCTATGTCTTCCCTTCCCTTCATTGACTTCTCTATGCCCATTTCTCAGAACAGGCTGTCTACCAATATTCAGGCCACTATAAAGCCACTGTCTCCCATAGGTACCTTGAATTTACTTCTTTCCTTGCGTTTTCCTGTAAAGATTCTATGCCATTCTCCCCATGCCTCCTTTTACATCCCTATTGCACCTGTTCTGACAATGCTACTTTCCACAAGAGCACTTCTGATGTCTTTTGCCTCAACGAATGATTCCATTCCACCATGGTTTACAAGATCCTTGACCCTGTCTGCCCCATTTCCCACTTCCCACACTTCTGCTCTCACCCCTTCCCCTTCCTCCCAGAACCACAGTTCCCCTATCTCTCACTATTCTGCCAGCCACCCTCCACATTAAACAGACCATCCTTTATAATTTCTACTACCTCCAGTGTGATGTCATCACCAGATACATCTTTCCCTTCTCCTTTCAGCATTCCAAAGAGACAGTTCACTCCACGACACCCTGGTCCATTCTTCCATCATCTCCAACATCCCATCCCCTTCCCAGTGCACCTTCCCGTGGAAACACAGGAGTTGCAATGTCTGCCCTTTAACCTCATATTTTCCCTCCATCCATGGCCTCAAACAGTCCTCCCAGGTGAAACAATGATTTGCTTGATTTCTTTCAATTTAGTACACTGTATTCATTGCTCACAATACAGTCTCCTCTACACTGGGGAGAACAAGCATAGATTAGGTGATTGCTTTGTGAAATACATCCATTCAGTTCACATGCATGACCCAGAGCTTCTGGTTGCTTGCCATTTTAATTGTCCACTCTCTGGACCTCTCTGTCCTCAGACCCCTAAACTGTTGCAGTAAAGCTAAATTGAAGCTTGAGGAACAGCACCTAATCTTTTGATTAAGCATTTTGCAGCCTTCCAAACTTGATATTGAATTCAGGCCATAACCACTGCTACCATTTTTTCAGACAGCAGGCGCCAGTAATGGCTTTGCTGTTTCCATTTACAGCTCCTTGAGAATTATCTTTTGTTTATTTCAATGTCCATTACCGCCCTTGCACCACCAACCCTTCTACCATTTAATCACTCCTGTCTTTCACTTATCACAGGCCCAACTGTTAGTTCTTTCCTCCCCTCCCGCTTCCCTGTGCCCCAGCATTTGCTTAAAATCTGCTACATCTCTAACATTTTTCACTTCTGACGAAGGGTCATTGAAATGTTAACTCTATTTCTCTCTCCATGGTGCTGCCTGACCTGCTGAGCATTTCCAACATTTTCTGTTTATATTTCAAGTTTCCAGCATTTGTAATACTTTTACTTTGTATGAATCTACTTCAGGCTGCTAAAATTAGATAATTGGAATATTTTTCCCTCTTTGCCTCTGCTAATAATAGTATTTTTGCTTTTTTAAGAGCTGCCAATCAAAATGGTGGGGTGCCTTTAATTAAACTGCAGATTACTTCATGCAACTCAAATTAATGGGAATAACAGAAAAAAGGCCATACGTAACCGTTAATGATGCTTATTCACATTTAAGCAGATAAAAAAGATTAATATATGATTAATTCTGTACTATTAAAAATGACCGCACAAAATGTTCGGGAAATCTACTTTAAAGACTAAGATTTGCCAGTACTGCAGGACCGCCTGCCTGTAAAATATAATTGTCTTTCTTATTCTGATCAGTGTCTCATATCCATTAAGTGGTAATGTTCACAGACCCAGTAAGTCGACTACTTAAAGGACCTTGAAAAAGACACATAAAACGTACCATTAATTAAAGAGTAGCAATATAAGGTAAGAATAACAAGAGCAGATATGAATTTACAAACCTTGGAACTTACAACTTTAAAGGCAACAGTAACCATGCAGAGCAATGTAGATGAAAGGAAGGTAGAACTAAGGAAAATGTAAGTGTAATAAAATTACATCACCATGCCCTGATGGCAAAGGGAAGGTACAGCAAGAAGCTACTTGTGCAGCTAAAATCAATAATGTTAATGCATATTGTCATTATGTTTCTAGCTCAAGCTGGGACACATTGAGTGGCACAGTCATGGACTTACTAGAGAGGCATTCAAATACCTATAGTGTATTTAGTTGTCTTAATGTTGACTATAGAGTTTGGATGAAATGATTTGCAAAAATGTATGTGTCCACAGATTCTGCGCATAAGTTCTTAGTAGTTTATGTAATGACAATACATTATCCAAATGGAAGTATGTTTATATATTCAGTATCCTCTGTGTTCTCCTCAGAGTTAGAAGAATCCAGTGATCTACAGTGTCTAGCAGGACAGAATATGGTTCCCTTGTGGCAGATTGTGATATGGAAGAGTAAGCATTGAATGTAGCATAAGACACTGATGAAGAGGCAGGAAAGGAAGTGATTAATGAGAGAGGCAAGTAGGTGAAGGGCAGCAGTCTGATTTGCTTTTGGCCCATGTTAGTTAATACCTCTGGTTTCCAGTAGAAGATGGCATAACACATGAACTTCATTGAACAGTTACGTGGCTCAATATTCATGGCAGTACAAGGACCAGAATATCTGTTATCTGCACTTTTGTGTGCATTTGATAGGGAACAGTACCAGTGCCAAATGCGGTCGTGACCATGGTACCATTGAAACAACAATAGGGGTTTCTGGCATGAAAAGTCACACTCCTACTTGTGGAATGTTAAAAATCCAAGATGCAGTTAAGGAAAGCTTCAGAACAGTGGGTGTTGTGGATAACCAAGACCTCCTAAAGGCCTAGTGTTCAACACTTTATGAAGAGGTGGCTTCCAACAGTGGTACACACACAGATGAGTATAGGAGCAGCTGAGTGATATCAGTAACAATTCAAAAAGCTCTGCTTTTGCTTCAAGAAACACTTCAGAAAGCATTGCAACTCAAGCAAATGATACTTCTGGCACTGATGGAGCACATTAGAGGTAGTTATAGATGCGGGCAGTCGCAGTGAACCAATCAGTTTACTCAGAAACGAATTGCTGCTCCTTTTCCTAAACTGGGCAGGAACTGGAAAAATGATCGACACATTACCTACGTAGAAGTATGCAGATATTACAGCAGCAAACCACATTGAGCACATGCCTATGTGCATTTAATTACTACTTATACTCTTAAGTATAGAAAATTATTTATCTTTAACTGTATCTTTCAATCTCTCATTACTTTACATACAAACAGAAGATAGAAAAGATGAGCACAGAAAAATCAGCTAGTTCATTGAGTCTGTTCCATTGAGTAATTTTGCAACTAAGCATGACCCTCAATCCACCTGACAAATCACCAGCCAGGTGATTTCCTGGGAGAGATTAAAATAAAATGATCAAAAAACCCTAGATTAATTTAGGGAAAAAGAATTCTAGGAAATTCCTCTCTGACCCTGAAGGTAATCAAAGCTGAGTTTCAGGAGATCATGATGTAAATTACTCAATATTCTGCCTACCTTTTCATATGCAGCTATACCTGTCTTTTCCAGGAACTTGTCCAGATCCAATTTTGAATGTTGTTATGAATGTGAACATTTCTAACATGGTTATGTTTTGCACTGTCACTTTAAATTCAACGTAAAATGACATAGTAAGAAAGGACATGTGACTGCCTGCTAGTTCTGCTCGGCGATAAGCCAATGTGATCTGGTTACCATGGAGCAGGGGGCCCATGTCAGGTGCTACTGAAATCCACATGCCAGATTTAACACCTGAAAACAAAGGACAAAGCAGTTGATTTTTCCATTGGTAGACTTGCAGATTTCAGGCAGCCTGATTAGAAAATCATGCATAGAAAGAGAGAGAGCAAGAGAGAGCGATAGAGTGTGTGAGAAAAAGGCAGCAGCCATTGCAAACAACAGGACAAAGGCTGCTCTCTATTAGAAAAGGCAGAATGCTGGTGGAAATTTGTTCTCTTGTCAAAGAGAAAGAACCTGCAGAGATTTAAGGACACTGGACGATTTGCCCTGGCGAGGCTGGGAGGGGGAATCATTGGAGTGAGCCATCCTGCTCAAGGTCGGTTTGGCATTCTCAGAATATTAAGGGAAAGGACCTTTGATCATCACTGGACATTATGACTCAGTGAAACGGGGACAAGTGAGTCCATTGGAAGCTGGGGGTAACTTTGGACCAGGTCCTGTGTAAAGCATGCCGTAATGTATACATGCGGCATGGGGTTATTGGTCCTTTTAAGTCATTAATAAGGGTATCTTTTTTTGTAGTTTAGAGTATTAATTGCCTACAAAGTAATGTTTAGTTAAGGCTGATTTTAGTTTATTTGTTACAGTAAAAGTCTTAAAACTTGAAACCTTATTTTGCAATTTCTTAAAGTTGGTCATTGGGAATTAATTTTTTTTAAATCCACGGGGATTATAATAAAGTTTGTAATGAATACATACTGCAAAAGTTGCTAACTTATTCTAAAAGTCTGTGATCTTGCGTGAAAAGGAAATAATCTGATATCTAAGCTGATTCCATGTTTATGTAACACATAAGCATGTTTCTTTGCTTGCCCTAACTTATCCATTTCAGAAAATTTATCCACATGCACACAGCGCAATCTCTTCACAATTTTAAATGCTTAAATCAAACCACCCTAAAATATATACTTTTCTACAGTGAGTAAAAAGAGAAATATCTAAGCCTATTTTAACCACAAATGTTTTTAAACTGGTTATTAATCTGGTGGCCCTCCTCTGAATTTTTTTTGTATGTCCCAGTGTGTGAGGGAAGCAGAACTGGACATAGTGGCCTGGAATTTATGCTAAGTTGCACACGTTTTTCACCACAATTTGCTTAAAATCATCTAAACCACTGCAAAATATTGAAGAATTTTCAAGTGCAAGTTACGTCAAGCGCAAATTGAGTTTCCACAAACTTTCGTGCAGTTTAAGATATATTGCGCTAGAGGCCAGCCTTGCAAACAAAACTCACCGTGCACCCAGATTTAATTAATCACCATTGGGAGTTTCCATTAAATGTATCTGTTTGCAGGCCTTCGAAGAGGCTCTTAAAATTAAACTTCTCTAGGTGGAACAGTACTAATAGGCACCATTTTTAAAAGGATTTAAATATAAACAAATATTTAATTCACTAAGGAACTGAATTCATGTATACCAATGAAATTAGTAAATGGTTCTGTATTGTCTTTTTGAAGTCAATTTCAGTTATTTAAAATCAAGGTACCCAAGAGGGCATTGGGGGCAGTTGCAGCGCTGGTTAGCAGCCATGACGTGATGCGGTGCACGTGGGTGCAGTGCCGGAAGAGGTTCAATGACAAGTACTGTGTTGGCATGGATCAGTGTGCAGAAGTGTTAAGGTATGGCCGTCCCCCCCGTGGATCTCACCGGCGTTAGAGTCTGAGTGCCAACTGTCAGTGGCGCTGGAACTGGCCAAGGGGGTGAGCCCTGGCTGCTTGGACTGAGTGCCTTGCGGCTCGAGGGCCACGACTCGCATATGCCCTGCGAGGTGTTCCTCAGCTGGGGTTGGCCAGGCTGCAATGGCGCTGGAGGTAGAGAGTGGACTAATCAATGCTCCTCTGTTCTTTCAAGAGAAGACCAAGCCATAACCAAGCAGAGAGGTCAGGGACAGGCGGAGGTCTACCCAACCTGCTGCTGCCCACCAGGTTTGAGCAAGACCCTTGACCTAGAGAGCCAGCTTCACGTGCAACTGGGTGTGGAGAGGCGGGGGTGCTGGACAAACGTAAGAGCTCAGAGCACAGATTTGGATTGTGCAACCATTCTAATGTAGTCTCTTCATTGATGAGAGCCTCAAAACTGGAGTCTCCATTGATAATTGAAAGATGATGGCATGATGGTGCAGATCTCCACTGTCTCACCAGGGTGCCCAGCATGCACAGTGACAGTGTGATGACTTTAACTAACGACATGCCCTTGTTCTCCCTTTTAGATTCACCCAGCACGCACTTGCCCTCTGGACCCTGAAGGACCAGCCCTGATGCCTGAGGATTACCGGGCGTCATTTGCGCCTGCGTCACACCCGCTCTCCGAACCAGGCACCAGCGCAGATACCAGCACCTCGGTGGGCATTAGATTGGCAGCTAGAATGTTGGTGCACAACAGTGAGGGCACTTCACACTTGCATGAGGTTCAGGCAGAGGCAGAGAGTGCCCAGGGTGCCAGCAGCCAGAGGACTGCTGCAGACCAGGACGATGCTGAGTCGAAGGCAGATGATGAGCCTCTGGAGTCGTCCATTAGGTGGCAGATGCTTGATGTCCCTCGGGGTGTGTGGGAGGATCTGGTGGAGATCCATGAGGGTATGCGTGCCATGGTCTCTGTTGTTGAGGGGCCCATGCCGAGCAAGAGCACTGTGTTGACCCTCATGGCCGAGTGTACTGCCTCCTCCATTGAGAGAGTGACGATTCTCATCCAGAGGCAGCTCCCGGGACAGAATCAGGGGTTCAAGAGGGCTGCAAGCCCTCATACAGGCAATGACCTCAGCTGGTCAGTGCCAGTGTTGGAGATAGATGAGGCACCCAGTATCCCAGTTAGGTGCCCATCCATCAGTGGTGAGCAAGGAGGTCCAAAGAGATGTCACGTTGGCGCATGAGCTGCTTGTCTCTGCGGGCTGTTCTCAGGATGCTCTGGATGACGGCAGCAGCTCTTCCGCCCCTCTGCCAGTGGCTGTGGCATCTGATGAGGCTGCGGCAATTGGGGAGATGCCAGCGCTGGCACTGGCTGCTCCCTCCCAGGTGGGTCCAGCACAGGCTCCACTGGCCAGAGGACGACTGCCAAAGTCAACAAGGCAAAGAAGACAGCAGAGTCAGCAGGTTGCCTCCAATGCCAGTGTCAATGAGGGGAAGGGCAGGGTACACCAAGACGTAGCACTTGGAAATGCAAGTTAAAGGCACCATAAGCACAAGAGGGACAGATGACGGGCGATTTTCTGTTCATTTATGTTTGGTTTATATGTCTGCTGGTGTGGACATCAACACCAGTAATGGTAATGTCATTATGCATTCAATGTGACAATAGCATTAAATTTGCTTTGGCTCTGATGGCCTGAGTATGCTTCACCTTTTTTCTTTCTGGGGCAGGGTACGCCTGTATGTAATACTGGATGTAAGTGGCTGGATAATGTATTGCACAGTCATTGAGTGGACTTTGGGTGCAAATGAAGGTGTCATTTTAGATACCAGGGGTGGAGGCAGCAGCCCTGGTGTGAGTTAGAAGCAGATCTTTGATAGCCTCCGAGGTCTGCCTCCCTGGAGGTTACTGATGTCTGCCTCCATGCCCTCAGCATTCTCCTCTCTGTGCTCATCTTCTGACTCACCACTGGATTCATCATCTGTGGCCTGTGCAGCTGCATCAAGATCCTCTTCCTCCAGTGGGTCCCCCCCTTGCCAGTGCCAGATTGTGGAGAGCGCAACATGCAACCACTATAATGACACCCACTCTGGAGGGGTATTGTAGTGTACTCCCTGAATGGCCCAGGCATCAGAAACGCATTTTGAAAAGACCTGTGGTCCTCTCTACCACCACCCTTGTGGAGGCATGACTCATATTGTAAACTGCTTTGCCTCTGTTCTTGGGTGGTGGAGAGGTGACATAAACCACCCCTTCAAAGGACAACCCTTGTCACCCAGCAGCCATCCATCCAATCGGGCTGGAGCATTGAAGAGCCTCAGCACCCGGGAGTGTCTGAGGATGTATGCGTAATGGGAGCTGCCAGGGTACCTTGCACAGACTTGTAGAATCTGCATCCTGTGGTCACACACTATCTGCACGGTCATGGATTAGAATCCCTTCCTGTTGACGAAGGCACCCGACTGACCCACTGGCACCTTGATGACCACATGTGTGCAGTCGATTGCACTCTGGAGGCGGGGGAACCTAGCAATTGCTGCAAAGCCCCTGGCTCGCTCAACCTAGCTGGCTGGAACATAAGAACATAAGTTATAGGAACAGGAATAGACCATCCAGCCCCTCGAGCCTGCTCCGCCATTCAATAAGATGGCTGATCCTTTTGTGTTTTGATTTCCACATTCCCATATAACCCTGACAATATTTAATTCCCTTGTCTAACAAGAATATCTACCTCTGCCTTAAAAATATTCAATGGCCCCCCCTCCACCACCTTTTGAGGCAGAGAGTTCCGAAGTCGCACAACCCTTGGAGGGAAAAAAATTCTCCTCATCTCTGTCCTAAAAGGGCGACCCCTAATTTTAAAACAATGTCCCCTAGTTCTGGACTCACCCACAAAAGGAAACATCCTTTCGACATCCACTTTGTCAAGGCCGTTCAGGATCTTGTATACTTCAATCAAATCACCCCTCACTCTTCTAAACTCCAGTGGAAACAAGCCCATTCTGTCCAACCTTTTCTCATAAGACAACCCACTCATTCCAGGTATCAATTTAGTAAACCTCCTTTGAACCACCTCCAATGAGTTTGCATCCTTCCTTAAATAAGGAGACCAAAACTTCCACACAGTATTCGAGGTTCGGTCTTACCAATGCCCTGTATAACTGAAGCATAACATCCTTACTTTAATCCCTCTCGTAATAAAGAATAGCATTCCATTAGCCTTCTTAATTACTTGCTGTACCTGTATACTAACTTTTTGTGACTCATGTACTAGAACACCTGGATCCCTCTGCACCTTAGAATTATGCAGCCATTCTCCATTTAAGTAATACTCTGCTTTTTTGTTGGAGACACCAATGAGTCTTGAAATGAAGTTGGAAATGCTAAGAATGAAACCCCGAACAGAGATGAAGCTGACAAGTACCAATAATCAACCAGCAGCAAGCTATCTCCAAAACTCTTCACCACTCACACTGGCAATGCTCCTTGGATGAGGTTTTTGAAATTGTCAGCTGCCCGTTTGTCCATTTAGCTCGTGTGATGAGCATGAACTCACATGGGCAACGTAAAATACAGCTTAATTGCCTTTTCAATGGCCTTAACTGGCCTCGTAATTGATGGCGGGCACGGCTCCAACTCCCACTCGCGCCCACCGAACGAAATATCGCGCGAGTACTTGATGACGTTGCGACGCTCACCCGACGTCATCACGCGCTAGTTTACACTCGAGCGTGTTGTGTGCACCACCACACGCTGAGCGTGAAATTCTGGTCCTCAGCCTCATTCCCACACAACAGACTTTAATTCAGATATCACTTTAGTCAAGTGAACAAATGCAGTTCTCAAACAAAAATAAGTTACATTTTTAACATTGCATTCCTGTTATAGTAAGGTCAGGCAGAGTGAAAATGGTTTTGTGAAAGGGAAATTGTGTTTGACAAATTTATTAGAGCTCTTTGATGATGCAACAAACAGGGTTGATAAAGGGGAAACATCAGATGCAGTGTATTTGGATTTCCAAAAGGCATTTAATAAGATGCCACATAAAAGATTACTGCACCAAAAATGAGCTGATGGTGTTGGGGGTAATATATTAGCATGCATAGAGGATTGGCTGACGGACAGGAAACAGAGAATCAGGTTAAATGGATCAGTTTCAGGTTAGCAAACTGTAACAAGTGGAGTGCTACAAGTGTCAGTGCTGGGGCTTCATCCTGAGTTGGAGGAAGGGACTGACTGTATTGTCAAATTTGCTGATGATAGATGGGAAAGGAAGTTGCGAGGAGAATACTCAGAATCTGCAAAGTAATATCGATAGCTTAAGTGAGTGGGTACCAATTTGGCTGCTGGAGTATAATGTGGAAAAAGGTGAGGTTGTCCATTTTGGCAGGAAGAAAAGTAAAGCAGAATATTATTTAAATGAAGGGAGACTGCAGAATGCTGCAGTACTGAGGGATCTGGGTATCCTTGTACATGAATCAAAAAGTTAGCAAGCAAGTAATTAGGAAGATAAATGGAGTGTTCACCTTTATTCTAAGACGGATGGAGTATAAAAGTAGGGAAGCCTTGCTACAACTGTATAGGGTATTGGTGAGACTGCACCTGGAGTAATCTGCACAATTCTGGCCTCCTTTAAGGGGGGATATACTTGCATTGGAAGCAGTGCGGAGAGGGTTCACTAGACTAATTGCTGGGATGAAGAGGTTGTCTTATGAGGAAAGATTGAGAAGCTGGGCCTACACTTATTGGAGTTTAGAAGAAAAAGAGGTGACCTTATCAAAACTTATAAGATTCTGAGGGGACCTCAGAGGTTAGATGCTGAGAAGATGTTTCCCCTCATGAAGGAATATTAGGGGGAAAAGTTTTTAAAAAGTGGTCTCCCATTTAAGATAGAGATGTGGAGGAATTTCTTCACTCAGAGGGTCGGTAATCTTTGGCATTCTGTCCCACAGAGGGCAGTGGAGGCTGGGTCAGTGAATATATTCAAGGCAGTGTTAGACATATTTTTGATCTACAAGGGAGTGAAGAATTATGGGGGACAGGCAGGAAAGTGGAGTTAAGGCCATAATCAGATCAGCCACGATTTTATTGAATGGCAGAGCAGGCTTGATGAGCTGAATGGCCTTCTCAAGTTCCTATTTGTTATTAGCTTATGATAAATGAAGGAATGTTGACCAGTTACAGATCACACCCTAAAACTGGGTATTATAACCAAACTGAGCCCATCTCTGGCTGTTGCTCATTTGATTCTGTGATGAGGCTTTTATCCATGGAAGTATTTTGTGATGTGTAGCGTATTGTTATAGTTCTTCCATCTTTAATGGGATCTATTGTAAGGCCTACTGGTCATTCCAAGCTAAAAACGGTTGTCTTAGCATCCCATATGTCTTCTCCGTGGAGTCTCTGGTTTATTCCCATGTGTTGCTGGTGAGTACAGTGAGTGTAGGAGTGTAGGCATAAGTACACTGTGTATTCATATCTCAGGAGCCAGCACTTCACCTACCCATCACATTCAGAGAGCTATGTGATATTTGCCTCAGAATGAAAGATATTCACGCATTGATGAATGACATCTACCAATAGTAATAAGTTCACTGATACCTTTATGCACATAGTAAAAGAAGCCCTGCATCTTGTTGAAAGTGGCAAAACTTCACCTGCTTCTGGTGATGTTGAAGTATATGTTCTCTGTAAACAAGACTTCTGAACATCTTACAGCAACAGTGGATGGCACAGTGATCAGTTCTAAGGATGATTTCAGTCAGTGCCTAAAAAGACCTTGTGGAATACAAGTTGAGCAGGGTACTGAGCTTAAATATTGCTTTTTAAACATTCCTTCACAGGATGTAGGTTTTGCTGGCTAGGCCAGCATTTGTTACCCATCCCTAATTGCCCTTGAGAAGGTGGTGGTGAGCTTGATAGTGTTAATGTCCTTTCATGTCTTCATGGGCCAGTTGGCACACTTCCATCACTAGATCATTAAGCTTGTGCCTTACAAAGACTGTCCTCTGTGATCTCCAAGTTGTTTTCACTGGTGCAGTCAAGCTTTTCCTTAGGGCAGTTTGTTCTATGAGTCATGTGTCTACTATTTTGAAGTGCTTCTTGGCAAGCTTCTTCTTCATCTGTGCACTGTGCAATAACTGGCAATGCAACTGTATCCATTTTGTTAGGCTCCAAAATCTGCTGTACCAAATAGTGCTACTTTAAAATCTTCCTTCTCTTTATTAACGTGGGTCTGTTAATTCAATTTTTATTTATGTTCTCATCCCCACCAGCCACCTCCCTCTCCCCCGCATCCCCATAATCCCTATATACACTTTTACCAAGAATTTTAAAGCGGTCTTTCACAAGAATTTTTTTTATGGTAAATTGCCTGTTATTATGGGAACAAAATATAAAGAGAATTTAAAAGTGAATGGGGGCTCCATATATTAAATACTGGAGAAAGTCCATTGCATTCTCTGCATTTGGAAGAACCAGGTGAACAGGACAGTAATATATATTGTAATAGTTGAGCATTTGGTTATCGTGCCTTCTGTGATGGGGGGCGTGTATATAACATTGTTCAATAATGGCTGCTTGCAGTTGAGCATGGATTTGTCTTACTCATTACTCATTGTCTTACTTGCTATTGGTAGTAGTAGAAGGGAACAAAGTTTTCCTGATAGGAAGGAGTTTTCTTAAGAAGATGTGGTTAAACTGGGCCGAGTTATTTACAGTAAGGATAATAAAAGCACGTGTGTCATTGAGGAAGTGTTAAGAGAGCACAAAGTGCCTTTGAGAAGGAGGACCAAATGATAATATTAAGCACCATAAGGCTGAAGCCAAGATAAAGGACAATGTACAGACAACATTTTGCCAGGCTAGGCCAATGCCTTATGCACAATTAGAAACAGTAAGTAAAGACCTGGCTAGATTAGAAAGAATATGGTCAAACACAGGAAAACCAAGAGAACAAGTACATGTTGATTTCTTTGAAATGGAAGGGAAAGAGTACCTTGTTTTGATCAATAGCTATAGCTATGTGTTGATTCTATGCCCAATACCACAAGTGCCAAAACTATTGAGGTTTTGAGAAGTTGGTTTGCAGTTTATGGATTGTCAGAGGTGTTGGTGTCAGATAATGGTTCACAGTTTACCTCAGAACAGTTTGAAATATTCCTGAGTAAGAATGGAGTCAAACATACTCTAATACAAATGGTGCTGCAGAAAGAAGTATACAGATTATGAAGGTGACTTTGCAAAAGTGATTGCTCGTTGACAAGCTAGGCAGTAATGTCCACGGGTGGAATTTTACAGCCCTGTAGAGGAGAGAGTGGGGCTGTAAAATGCAGCAAGCTATTCAAAAGTCCATTCACTTTGTCAAGACCGCAGTAAAATCCTGCCAACGTCAAATTCCGCCCCATGTTTCTTTTCGACACAAGCTATGGAATTTTCTGTTCTCTCCAAGAATAACCACACCATTTGCAACAGGTTCCTCACCTTACAAGTTAGTGTTCAAACATACTCCGAGGACAATGTTTTGTTTGCTTAAGTCTGACGTCAATAGCAAAGTAAAAGAAAAGCAAGACAAAATGAAAGTGGGTTAGGGTTAGGGGGTATGTGGAACATTCCTTGTTCCAGTCCTACTCCGGCCCCCTCCCACAACTCTTTCTCCGGTACATCGACGATTACTTCGGTGCTGCTTCATGCTCTCGTCGGGACCTGGAAAAATTTATTAATTTTGCTTCCAATCTCCACCCCTCCATCATCTTCACATGGTCCATCTCTGACACTTCTCTTCCCTTCCTTGACCTCTCTGTCTCAATTTCTGATGATAGACTGTCCACCAATATCCATTACAAGCCTACTGACTCCCACAGCTACCTCGACTACAACTCCTCACACCCCGCTTCTTCTAAAGACTCCATCCCATTCTCTCAGTTCCTTCGCCTCCGTCGCATCTGTTCTGATGACGCTACCTTCAAAAACAGCTCCTCTGACATGTCCTCCTTCTTCCTTAACCGAGGTTTTCCATCCACGGTCGTTGACAGGGCCCTCAACCGTGTCCGGCCCATATCCCGCGCATCCTCCCTCACGCCTTCTCCTCCTTCCCAGAAACATGATAGGGTCCCCCTTGTCCTCACTTATCACCCCACCAGCCTCCGCATTCAAAGGATCATCCTCCGCCATTTCCGCCAACTCCAGCATGATGCCACCACCAAACACATCTTCCCTTCACCCCCCCTGACGGCATTCCGTAAGGATCGTTCCCTCCGGGACACCCTGGTCCACTCCTCCATCACCCCCTACTCCTCAACCCCCACTTATGGCACCTCCCCATGCCCACGCAGAAGATGCAACACCTGCCCCTTCACTTCCTCTCTCCTCACCGTCCAAGGGCCCAAACACTCCTTTCAAGTGAAGCAGCATTTCACTTGCATTTCCCCTAACTTAGTCTACTGCATTCGTTGCTCCCAATGCGGTCTCCTCTACATTGGAGAGACCAAACGCAAACTGGGCGACCGCTTTGCAGAACACCTGCGGTCTGTCCGCAAGAAAGACCCAAACCTCCCTGTCGCTTGCCATTTTAACACTCCACCCTGTTCTCTTGCCCACATGTCTGTCCTTGGCTTGCTGCATTGTTCCAGTGAAGCCCAACGCAAACTGGAGGAACAGCACCTCATCTTCCGACTAGGCACTTTACAGCCTTCCGGGCTGAATATTGAATTCAACAACTTTAAATCTTAAACTCCCCCTCCCCCCATCCCCACCCCGTTTCTCCCCCCCCCCCCCGCTTTTTTTCAATAATTTATATAGATTCTTCTTTCCCCACCTATTTCCATTATTTTTAAATCTAAAACTAAAACCTTGTTAGTCTTTCCACCCCACCCCCACTAGAGCTGTACTTTGAATATCCTGTCTTCCATTCTTAATTAGCACTTTTCTTAGACAAATATCACCACCTTCAACACCTTTTTGACCCTTTTGTCTGTGACATCTTTTGATTATCTGCTCATCTCCACAATCACCACACCCTCAATGTCTCTCCCCCCCCCCACCCACCTTAAACCAGTTTATATTTCACCCTTCTTCTAACTATGCTTCAGTTCTGCCGAAGGGCCATGAAGGCTCGAAACGTTAACTGATTTCTTCTCCGCCGATGCTGCCAGACCTGCTGAGTTTTTCCAGGTAATTCTGTTTTTGTTTTGGATTTCCAGCATCCGCAGTAGCTTTTAGCTTTTTGTTTTTATGAAAGTGAGTCATGATGCACAAGGCGTGAAACTTAGAGAGTTTAGTATTGGTCAGTTCATGTTTGACACATTCGGGGATGTTGAGAGAGCAGAGTCAAGTAATAGACAGAAAGAGGAAGAAGCCAGGTAGGTTAATTGAAAGTATATAGGAAAGAAGAAGAAAATAATTGTTCCCAGAATGACAGAATTGTTAGAGCACAGAAGGAGGCACTTCGGCCTATCGTGTCCGCATTGGCCCTCCAAATGAGCAATTCACCAAGTACCACTTCCTCTCGGCTCTCCCCACTGCCTTCTCCCCATGACCCTGTACATTCCTACCTTTCAGGTAACAATCCAATTACCTCTTAATGCCTTGATTGAACCTGCCTCCACCACACTCTTCGTGCATTCCCCATCTTAACCACTCACTATGTGGGAACATTTCTCCTCATGTCTCCATTGCCAATTACCTTTCTTTTCAGTATTTCTTGTCAACTGATGATATTTTTGTTAAAGGCATATTGTGTGTTAAGGTTCTTTTTTTACAAGTAAATTACTCTGGAAATATTGGCCTTATATGTTTCAGTTGTGATTATAGTAGCAACAAATTTGAAACCCAATATTTTAAATTTTCAGGTAATGTTGATATTGGTTTGGTCATATTGTATTCTAGGAAATGGTGTGCATGTACCATTTGACATTGTAATGTATAAGTTACTATTTTGAAGGTGGGAAGGGAGTGTAATATATTGTAATAGCCCAGCATTTTGGTATACGGTCCTCTCTGCTGCCCTCTCTGTTGGGGAGTTGTAAATAGCATTGTTCAGTAATGGCTGCCTGCAGTTGAGCATGTGTAAGGGCGGAATTTTCCATGCCTGCTGGCGTCTAGCATGTTTGGCGGCATGAGTAGACAATGTGGCAAGAAGGCCAAAATTTGGGTTCACGACAGCGTGAAATCAGTTTGCAATTGTCCGCTCCGCCCGTCAATGGTGGGCTGCATTTCCCACCGTCAGAAGTCAGGAACCACATTGTAATATATCTGCATATCGTTATAAGCCCAGCTCGCCGGAATCATCCCCCCTGCTGGATCAGCCAAGCACAATCACGGGGAAGTGTTTCACAACAGCATAGAAAGGCATTCACTTGGCGGACTGCACTTTGAGGGGAACTCGGAGATGAGTGCACAGTAAGGTTGCACAGTGCTCACCAGGGTCACCTGTTGAACTTCAAGGTGGAGGCGACTTGGGGGGGACAAGGGCTGCACTACGGTCGAGGCAACTTGGGGGGAGGGGGCAAGGGCCACACTGTGGTTGATGGTAGAGCAGAAGCACGTGCGGGGATAGGGGAGGGAAGCAGCCACACATTCGGGAAACCTTGTATAAAGTGACCATTCCTCCACAGCTGAGACAGTTCAGGTGCAGTCACATTGACATGATTCGAGTTGGGCCTCTAGTTTATCTGCCCACTCAAGCAACGCAGAGGCATGAAAGTGCCACCAAGTGCTCCAGAGCTTTTCACCCCTTGGGCACAGGCTGCAAACTAATGAGCATTTTAGTGGACTGCGGAACAGTTGGATGACTGGACATGTTGTGTGCTAAAGCTGGCCATGGAGCAGTCACTGGTGGAGGCGCTCACAGCCCCTTGCAATGTCCATCATTCATGTTTGGACCAGTCTCCCCCATGGTTCAAGCTAACAGTGCAGCCTTGCAGCATGGGTTAGAAGGATGCCTGTGCCTGAGCTGAGTACACAGCATGCAGTCCAATGTGCAAAGCTGCTGTCAATCGGTCAAGTGAAGTGGGGTGGAGGTAGATGGAATTTAGGGCAGCCATGCAGCACACTAAACTCTGGCCATCCAAGTGGTAGCCAGCACTCTCTGGGAAGCATTAAGGGGCATTCACACTGAACCAGGACAGGTTCTTTGCACACCCAAGCTAACCCACTCGTCTCCCTCTTTCATCCTGCAGGAGGAATACATTAGGAACATGGAGCCTAGTGTCCTAACTGTATGCCTTGTGGTGCACAGACAGCAGAGACAAAGCAGAAAAGAGCAACAGAGGTGCCTGGCTGGACAGAAGGAGAAACAGGACCCTCAGGAAGAACGGACAGCTGGGGCTCCCGCACACACCGCTGAAGAGCCACAGCGAGTGTTGCTGCTCGTTGCCTAGCTAGACTCAGGGTCAAGAGATGCCGCTTTTCATTCCTGCAGATGACTGAGAACCTGTGTCGCTGAAGACTGCGCATGTCTAAGGAACTAGTTAGTCACATCTGCCAGCTACTGCAGCAGGATTTGGTGCCATGGGGGCATAGAGGCCATCCACTGCCCGTGACCGTGAAAGTGACCATGGTGCTCAATTTTTATGCCAGTAGATCCCTTCAGGGCTCCACAGGCAACCTCTGTGGGACACATAAATGCGTCCATGAGGTCACAGATGCCATCTTTGCGAGGGCACACAACTTTGTGCACTTCACCCGGCACAAAAAAGCCAGGATGCAAGAGCGCTGGCATTTCCTCAGACCTCAGGTTTCCCACAAATGCAGGGTGCCATTGACTGCACTCATGTGGTGATCTGATCTCCATGGCAACAAGAGATCAACTACTTCAACCACAAGGGTTTCCACTTGCTGAATGTTCAGCTGGTGTGCGACCACCACAAACGCACCTGCAGGTCTGTGCACGGTTCCAAGGGAATGCACCTGGCTCCTACATCCTTAGCAGGCCTCAGAACCCTGATGTGTTCCAGGGTCTGCAGAGGCTGCAGGGTTGGTTCCTCGGGGACAAAGGCTAGCCGCAGAGGCCGTGGCTGATGACACCCGTGCGGCGGCCTCAGACTGCAGCAGAGAGAAGATATGATGAGGCTCATGCTGCAACCTGTATCTTGGTAAAGTCGGGTTGCTGAATATGAGATTCCAGTGCCTGGGCCATTCTGGTGGAGCCCTGCAATATAGTCCACAGAGGGTGTAATGCATAGTCATCACTTTTACAACCTGGCGCTGCAACAGGAAGAGAAGCTGGCTGAAGAGGGGATCAATGAGCTGCCCTCAAAGGTGACGATAAAGGCGATGAGGCCATCACATTGGCCAGATGAGGTGGGTGTGCTCGGGAAGCCCTCAAAGCTGCTAGATTTGAGCAGGATGATGACAACATGCAGTGAGGAGACACCATAGATCCACATGTTGCATCTGTGAACGTTTGACTTCAGCTTGGCTGATGACAGTGCACATCCTGTCTTGGAGATGCAGCAGAGGCCCTAATAATCGCTCGATTCCAGGAGGATGATGATGACATGCAGTGAGAACATGCCATAGATCTTCACATAGCCTCTGTGAATGCCTGACTCCTGTCTGGCCGAAGGTAGCTCGCTTGCGCTCTGTGATCAGGGTCATATCACAGAGATACAGCCGTGAAACTTTAAATGCATCCGATCCTTTGTCAGCCTTTGCACCTGACCCCTTCAGGAGCACAGTGTCACTAGTCACAGGTGCTGAAGAGATGGGGGCCAGCCCCACCTTAAAGGTGCTGACATCACTCAGAGAGAATGATGGAACTCTGAGATGTCTGCCCACAACATTCTGGCAGCAATGACAAGCACCATTGAGGTGCAGGCATCAGTAACGTGTCCAGGGAGTGTGAGGCTGACCATCACTTTGGTTTGTGACTGCACAAAGCATAGGGAAGAGGCCCTGGACTGAGACACCTGCCTTTATCTTGTGCAGGAACCAAGGTTTCATATCTGAGTGACACAAACATTGCTCATCAGAACTAGGAGCCATAGACAGGGAGACATTCTTTGGAGTTCATTTACAATAATGAACATTGTGTGCAAGTGATTAACACCCGTGCTGTGCAAATTACATCTTAACTTTTCTAACCCTGCCGCTACGTCTTGGTGCTCTCCTGACATCCACAGCAGCGGTGGAGGCAGCCTGCTGACTGGTATGCCCTGGCCTGTGATGTCCTTGGTGGCATCCTCTATAGGGCTGAGACCTGGAGGGCCCCGGCCTGCTTTTGGAGTCCTGCTGTGTAACAATGGCACCTTCCTCGGCCTGTGGAGCTGGAGCTGCTGGGGTCATAGGAAGAATGGATTCAGGTGAACCAGACACTCCCGGAGTCACCTGGTTGGGTGGGTCCGGGGTTTTGAGCTGCTAGTCCTCTTCCTTATAAATACTCAATGGCCCCTGGCTGGCTCCTTGAGAAGAAGGGGAAGTTGGAGTGAGATCGAGCTGCCTTGCACCCCTTTCACATACACACTGTTGGAGGCTAACTGTGCAGCAATGGAGTTCAGCCCATCCAGCAGTGCAGGACCGATGTGCAGGACTCCATGCCAGCCTCCATCCTACCAGTGTTGACCTCGGTGTGTTGGCATGCTGGTCCTATCATCTCAGACTGAAGCCAGACAAACTCCTCCATCATGCCTTGCAATCTGAGGAGTGCAGAGGACATCCCTTCCTGATGTGCCCGAGCTTGCCTTTGCAGCTCCAGCGGCTGAGGCATGACCAAGTCCAGAGGCTCGTCAATTGACTTGGACTCAGCAGGTTTTTTGTCTCCAGCAGCCCTCCGAGTGCCGGACACCTGGGAAGTCCCTGCCACTGCCTGCTCTGGGTCAGACATTGTGATGTGCTCCCCAGTTTGTGATCCCAAGGCTATTCTAAAGCTAGATCCCACCAAGGTGTGTGCCTCTGTTCTAATGGAAAGTGTGGGTGGGTGCTGTGACGGGTCCGTTATTGTATGGTAAGTAGTATTTGCTAGGCTGACCAAATCCACAACTGGCCACGCGATCGCAACAATTTTGTAATTTGTATTTATTATGAGGAAGCTGGTGCACTGAAGTCAGAAGTAATGAATCCACTACCACCTTTAGAGATTTTAAAGATTTAATTAAAATATTTATTAACAAAAGAAGAAAAACCTTAAACACACACAAGTTTACAGTTACAGTTATAACAGTTCCCGACATTTCCACTTAACCAGACTCCCAACTACACACCCCTTTTTCGGCAAAAGTGAAATAGATTCCAAATTTATAAAGTCATCCAGCAATTTTATCACAATCACCTACTGGACAATGGAATTCCAAAGGCTTTTAACACAACTTTTTTGGTTACTGGAACAGCAAACTGCTTCGTGGTGGCCAGAGGCTTTTTCCCAAGTCTGTTTCACACTGCCAGCTTTGAAGATTTCACATGGCCGCACCTCACACAGCCTTCCATCCTTCCTTAAATATATTTTATCCCCTTTGATTTGTAAATCCCATTGTTTCCACTTGTTTTTAGAAGTTACTTCTCCTAGAATATAACAATCTTTCATGTTCTCATTATGGCCAGCACTTCAGGGAAAAATCAATATAATAACCTTGCCTTATTTATCTTGCCAGTTGACAACATTTTCCATGTCCCTTTGAAAATCAAACACTTCTCCACTTATCTAAAAATGCAAATTTCATTCACACAGTCTCTGCTGAGATCCCATCCCAGTTTACTCATCTCCATTTCAAATGCCTGTTTTACACCTCATCTCTTTGATAATTTAAACCTTGCAGTCTAACCATCTCTAGTTTGATTAAATTAGCCATATACACAGAACCATGCACACACACACACGCACATAAGCCTGCTTTAAAGTATCCCACAATAATATTAGGAAAAATGTGATCACTCCGTGACAGGTCTTTAATGAAGTTGCCTTCAGATTCCTCTCCAGAGGTTTCTCGGGGCTTGATTGGTGGCCCTGGGTCATGGACTCCCAGATGTGCCTGCAAAAGCAAGGAGAGATAATTAGTGCAGAACAGGGGAAGTGACGCACAGCATTTTACTTGTTCATGGGGTGTGGGCACCACTGGTTGGCCAGCATTTATTGCCCATCCCTAATTGCTCTTGTTCAGAGTCATTGCTGTGGGCCTGGAGTCACATGTGGCCAGACCCAGTAAGGACAGCAGATTTCCTTACTAAAGGGAACCAGATGGGTTTTTACAACAGTTAACAATGGTTTCATAGTCATCATTAGACTTATAATTCCAGATATTTATTGAATTCAAATTCCACCATTTGCTGTGGTGGGATTTGAACCCCGGTGCCCGGAACATTACCCTTGCAGAAACTGATGCCATAGCCAACATCCCTCCCTCAACTGTTGCACCAAGACAAATTAATTAGCTACGTACTGATGTTCTTGGGATCTTGATGTCACCTAATTAGATTGTCACAGTTGCCTTCAGACTGGTGACTATACTTAAAAAGAAATGTATTCGCTCTGAAACGAAGGGTAAGGACATTAAAGGTGCTATATAAATGCAAATTTGTAATTTCTGTTCTCTTTGTTAATGGAAATGCTAATATTCATTTCAAAAATAGATACTTGGATGCAAGGGAAGATTAGCTAGAATGTAACACAATTCCCTCTGTCCTCATGTTCCCTGTCATTACGAAAGCTGTAAAGGAAGCTTCATATGTACTAATGTAATCAAATTGACACTATGTTTTAGGTTTGATTATAAAGCAGTGACCTAAATAAAACTAGTTGCAATGTGTTGTGTAGATTAGCATTTTACAGTGACATCACTGTGAAACTTAAAAATCAGTGTTGTTGTTGCAACACAACAGAGGCTTTGCTGTCCATGGCCAGCATCTTCCAGTTGGCGAGCGGGGGGTGGGGCCTACTCGCCGAGGTGTAAAATAACCCAGGCTGACGTCGGGCATGGGTCCCGACGTCACCCCGCATCATTTAGATTTTCAGTTCGACGGGCGAGCAGCCGAGTTGGATGGACAGTGTCACATGAGGGGACATGGTAGGGAATTTTTTTTCTAATCTTTATTGAAAGTTTCAAATCGGTGCTGATTTCCCTGAGGCAGCACTTTGCCTCAGGGACACCTGTGCGCTCTTTCATGCACATGCACGAAACAGTGCACTCCCGGCTGAGGGATTCCACCCCCTGCCCACACAGGGAGTGCATAGTGCTTCCTGGCGGACGCCTCGCTGGTCGGGCCTTAATTGGCCCGCCCACATAAAATGGCGGCGTGCCCCCGACTGGGGGCACCGATCGGGAGCGTGCCCACTCGCACCCGCTCCCGCACTTCCCCCCTAATGGGGGGAAAGTATTGCCCCATGTTTTCACATTTGGGCTGGCCTGGAAGCTTTGTCTATAGCTGTGCCATTTACAGTGGCTGGGTGGTTAAGCACACCCCTAAAGTTCTCAGCCCAGCGTTCTTTGATAACTGCCCTGTCCATCAGGACCGATTCCCCGTTCGCGCTGAGGTGAGTAGCTGCATGAGGGAGAACCATACACAATCTTCAGGGCTTTAGAAATGCCTCATGTCATGCTGGTCAGCATAGACTTGAAGCTCTCTGGCTTGTTTGACCCACCATGCATCTTGCAAACTTTACAGCTTCTGTTGCAGGTTTCTTTTGCACTCCCAGACTGATTTCTTAGCAGTGCATGTACCTTTATTTCTTGGCCTTGCTGCATTTGCTGCATTTTTCTGTAGCAGTTCCTTAATTTGAGCTTCATTTTCATCAAACCAATCTCAATGGTTTATTTTCAGTGTTCCCAGGATATCATTGACAGCTTTCAGGATTGTTGGTTTGAAGGATGACCATGTCACTTCAATATTATCACTTGGGTTTTCTTCGGAGGACAGCTATTCCTCAAGCCTGAGTCAGAATTGTTCGTAGCACTCTGCATTTGCCAGTTTTTGCACATCTAGTTTTCCTGAGGGTCTCTTGTAGGTTGATCTTTTTAGTGAGATAGTAAATTTCATCTTGGAGCATAGCATCCTGTGGTGTGTAGAGCACTCTGCTCCCCTCATGACCCTGGTGATCATAACTTCTTTTATGTTGTGCTGCCAGGTGATGATAAAATCAATATGATGCCAGTGTTAAGATTGTGGGTGCATCTGTGTGCTTTTGTACTTTGCCTTGTGTCTAAAGGTGGTGTTGGTGATTGACATATTCCAATGGGTGCAAAGACTCAGGAGGATCATGCCATTGCTTTGCATTTCCCCATATCTTGATTCCCTAGGACATCCCAAGCCTGACAGTCAGCACCTACCCTTGCACTAAGGGATTTGGTATGTGTGCACACCCTCCAATCTGTAGGAACTGTTCCAGAGTCTATAGAATCTCGGAAGGTGACCACCAATGCATCCGCTATATCTAGGGCCACTTCCTTAAGTACTCTGGGATGTAGATTATCAGGTCCTGGGGATTTATCGGCCTTCCATCCCATCAATTTCCCCAACACCATTTCCCTACTAATACTGATTTCTTTCAGTTCCTCCCTCTCACTTAACCCTGTGTTACCCAACATTTCTGATATGTTATTAGTGTCCTCCTTTGTGAAGACAGAACCAAAGTATGTTTTTAGCCATTTCTTTATCCCTCATTATAAATTCCACTCTTTCTGACTGTAAGGAACCTACATTTGTCTTCACCAATCTTTTTCTCTTCACATACCTATAGAAACCTTTACAGTCAGTTTTTATGTGCCCCGCAAGCTTACTCTTGTACTCTATTTTCCCCTTCTTAATCAATCACTTGGTCCTCCTTTGCTGAATTCTAAACTGCTCCCAATCCTCAAGTCTGTTGTTTTTTTTTAGCCAATTTGTATGCCTCTTCCTTGGATCTAATAGTGTCTCTAATTTCTCGTGTAAGCCAAGGTTTGTCCAACTTTCCTGATTTACTTCTGCACCTGACAGGAATAAACAATTGTTGCAGTTCACCCATGTGCTCTTTGAATGTTTGCCATTGCCTATCCACTGTCATCCCTTTAAGTAATGTTTCCCAATCCATCATAGCCAATTTGCGCCTCATACCATCGTAGTTTCCTTTATTAAGATTGAGGACCCTAGCCTCAGAATCAACTACGTCACTCACCATCTTGTTGAAGAATTCTGTCATATCATGGTTGCTCATCCCCAAAGGGCCTTGCACAACTAGATTGCCAATTATTCCTTTCTCATTACACAATACCCAGTCTAGGATGGCCTGTTCTCTAGTTGGTTCCTCAACGCATTGGTCGAGAAAACCATCCTGTCCAGCAATTCCTCCTCTACGGTATTGTTACTAATTTGATTTGCCCAATCTATATGCAGATTAAAGCCACCCATAATTACAGATGTTCCTTTATTACATGCATCTCTAATTTCCTGCTTAATGCCATTGCCAACATCACCACTACAGTTTGGCGGTCTATATAGAACCCCCACTAACATTTTTTGCTCCTTAGTGTTTCTCAGCTCTACCCATACAGATTCCACATCGTCAGAGCTAATATCTTTCCTCACTATTGCGTTAAATTTACTCTTTAACTTTTTAATGCAACTCCACCGGTTTTTCCATTTTGTCTGTCCTTCCTAAATACTGAATACCCCTGGATGTTCAGTTCCCATCCCTGGTCACCCTGCAGCCATGTCTCCGTAATCCCAACTATATCATGCCTGTTTACATCTATTTTCACGGTTAATTCATCCACTTTATTGCGAATGCTCCTCGCGTTAAGGCACAAAGCCTTAAGGTTTGTCTTTTTAACTTTACTTGTCCCATTTCCACTATTTTTCACTGAGGCCCTGTTTGATTCTTGCCCCTGATTCCTCTGCCTATCACTTTTCTTATTCCCCCTTCTGCCTTTTGTTCTTGTCCTTGATTCCCCTTCCTCTGACTCCTTGCATAGGTTCCCATCCCCCTGCCATTTAATTTAAACCCTCCACAACCACTCTAGCAAATATTCCCCCTAGGACATCAGTCCCGGTCCTGCCCAGGCGTAACCCATCCAGTTTGCAATGGTCTCACCTCCCCCAGAACTGATCCCAATGTCCCAGGAATTTGAAACCCTCCCCCTCACACCATCTCTTTAGCCGCATATCCATCTGATATATCCTGCTATTTCTACTCTGACTAGCACATGGCACTGGTAGTAATGCTGAGTTCACTACCTTAGAGGTCCTACTTTTCAACCTACTTCCTAACTCCCTATATTCTGCTTGGACAGACACAGTCTGCAGAGTCATTGGTGCTATGACATCGCCATGAAGCTATCCCTTTGTCTGTTAATCCTTTCAGCAGCGTAGCATTTCTGGGCACATTACCCTCCATTATCACCCCTCTGTGCCCTCTTTGTCCATTTCCTGTCGCACTTTCATGATGCTGGTGGTCCTCTGGTCACTGCAGCCCCACTCCATGCAGATGATTTAGTTACTCTGTCCCACTTTCCTCCTCAATCGAGAAGTCAAACTCAGAGTGCAGAGCACTTATTGAGATTTGGAGGCTTCATGGCTCAGTGCCTCTCATCCCCCTAGTACTACCTGTGTTGTGATCTAATGTACCTTCCTAGTAAATCTATCTGTACACAGTCTTATCTTCAAATAAAGAGCACGCATTATTGTTTCACCTTGTGTATGATTGGTACATTTACATTGAAGAAGGAGAACATAGCAGCCTCACTTGCTGCAGTGGAGCTGCCATCCAGTATGGGCTCACAATCTGTAATCCCTCCAAATGTCAACATTTTTGCTTAACTGAACCTCAGCCTGCCTGTTTGACAGTGCAGCTGTGTTCAATGGCTGCCACTTCTAGCCAATGCTCACTGGCCACTGAGCTCTTGCTTCGTTTGAGCAAGTGAGCCACTGATGCTCGGTGGAACCTATGTGGCCATGGGAAATTTAAAAATCAGTTGCAGTTGGCAGCTTTGCAGCCTCAATTGCCTGCCTTCTGCCTTCCTGGGGGTTGCTGATCCTGCTGCCCAACTGGTCCTGGGAAATTTACAAAGCACTGCAAAGAGAAATGCTCTAAAAAGATCTGCGCAGACTCCCACCATTTTATCAACCTCCCAAACATCGCCTCCAAGCCCGTCACCACGGGGCCATTAAAATTCTGTCCGCAGTGTTTACCACCACATGTGATAGTGTATTTACCCACTGAGGCAGCTGTACAGCGATACTCAATTCCTTATCCTTGCTAGAAGATAGAAATTTGGGTTAGTGCAGAGTGTGGGATAACACATTTATATTACCTTTAACTTATGTTACCAAGCAGTTGGTCTCATAGTGTTGGCAAGCAATTTATTAGACATTTAATTGTTGACATAAATGTAGACTATAGAATGTGCACAAAGGTAATCTTGATCATTTTTTTCCCAGAAAAAGTAACTGGATATTTTAAATTCTGTGGCTTTACCTTTTATCTTCTGCACGTATTTAACCTTTTTGCTCATGTGATCCCTCAAACATTTGCAAACGTTAGATAGACAGCATCATGAAGACTAATTTATCACACACACAAATGTATATATAGATGTGTATATATATGTGTGTATATGAATGAAAGATTAGCATACAAAACCGTAATGCAACACTTGGCTTCCTTTAAATAGGTGCTCGGCAGCAGCATGACCAACCAGGCTTGGTAGGCGGTGGCAGTGGTGATCAGTGCCAATGCTACATAGAAGAGGTTGGCCATCCAATTCAGTTAGAGAATGAATGATCTCATCCATGCAGCCAGGGTATGACAACCATCTTATCACTCTAAACTCACACACTCAAGCCCATCACACATTCATTGGCATCTCACTCACTGCCAGCTCAAGGGACATCCATCACCACCATTCTCACACACATACTCTCACATGTCCACCTGGCCTCATCTCCTCTGGAGACTGCCCCCCTCAGCCCTTACCATCTTGAGGCAACATGTGCCCCCACACAAACCCTGGGATACCCTCCTTCTCCAGTTCAGCCCTTGTCCTGCAGCCTCTTCCCTTGCCTTAGGCCACTTCTCCCCCTTTGTCAAGCAATCCCTAGCCCTGCAGCCATTGAAAAGCCACCCACATATGGCTGGTCTGGTAGGTAGAGACCTGCTGTGAGCTCCCCTAAAAGTGATGTGTTGCTGTCTGTGAAGCCTGGCACTAATGACTGTGAGTGCTGACCGAAGCAAGATAAGCAAACAAACCTTGAAGTCCCGAACGAAGTGCAGCCTGTCAGGTGCACATTGTTTTGTGCTGCTGGGAAATATGTTCGCATGTTTTCCCGCCGACATGGGTGGATGATCAAGCGGGGAGGGACGATTCTGGTGGGCAAGTCTAATAACGATATGCTGATGTATTACAGTGAGGTTCCCGATGTGCAATGGTGGAGAACACAACCCACTATCAGCAAGCTGAGTGGATGATCACGAACTGGTTTCATGCCGTTGTGAAACTGAGCGCGCCATGTTGTCCGTTCATGCCACCGAACACGCCCGATCTGGCGGGCATGGAAAATCCCAGCTGTTGTGAGGGTCAACCAGGACAGAAAGAACTGATAGCTCTATGGGAGAAGGTAAATCAGCAATGGATTCATTAGTTCAAATAGGAGAGTCTTTCTTCATGCCTTTAAGGTACCTCTCACTGCCTTGGCAATCTTACATTTCTCATCTTGATGTTCATATCATTTTTTTATGTAGGTACTCTCAATCCCTCTTGCCCTTTCTCTTAAAGTGAGTTGGTAAAAGCTATGGTCCCGTGAACTATCTCAGTATTCTTGGGTCTTAGTAGCCAATGTCCTTTCCAAACACTTGGAATGGCTGAATAGGATCCTATAACTGCAAGCGCAAAGTTTTTGCCAAAGCCAAGCAGCAGTACAGACATTCAAGGAAAAGGAAATAACAGATGGATGGGAGTGAAGTAAGAGCTATACAGTGGGTGGAAGAGATGTCTGTTTCAGACAGCCATTAAATGTAACTCAGGGAGATTTGAACTCTAGATAGTAATTCTAGTGACTTAGATTGAAAAAGTCAAAATAGGATTATTTGAGTCCTTTTCTGTCTACAACATGGAAAAAAATCAACTATAGAAATATATTTGAGAGAAATTCATCATGTTATAATTATTTTCCACCTCAGTGTCCAATTAAGGATGGCAGGCAGATTCCTCAGGTTGCAGGTCCAATCAGAGGACATGCAGCCTAGGAAGAATGGCAGCCACACTGGCAGAAGTGGGCACTACCACTGAGGATGGGAACCATGAGGGAGCCTCCATATTGAGGTGCCCTATCAAGATGTATTTACTTTTTAAAATTAAATTGCACCCTCAGCTGACAGGCCACCCTTATGGAGGGGAATTCCCTCACAGGATGGCCTGTGGCTACAGCTATAGCCAATTGACCCCTGCGTGTCCAGTGGGGTGGGGAACTGAAAGAGGCCTCATGATCTATCTGGCCAGCTGGAAGCAAGCCTGTTGAAGGGTCGTGAGGACTCGAAACGTCGACTCTTTTCTTCTCTACCGATGCTGCCAGACCTGCTGAGATTTTCCAGGTAATTCTGATTTGTCTTCTATAAATGGAGCTAACTGACCCCACAACTAAAAGATCAGGGAAAAGCTGTGCATCCTTGCTGCACCCAGTCATGAATAGTTGTGGACAATTAAACAACTTACAGGAGGAGACGACTCCATCAAAATCCTCATCCTCAATGCTCATGGGACCCAATATGTGAATCCAAAAGACAAAGCATGATGCTTTTGCAGCCATCTTAAGGCAGAACCGATGATTGAATGATCCTTTTCCGCTTCCTCCTGAGGTTTCATTACAGGTGCCAGTCTTCAGCTAATTTGGTTCACTCCACATGACATCAGAAAACACCTAAACGCACTGTACACAGCAAATGTTACAGGCCCTGAAAACAAGTTGTCGACAGTGCTGAAGACCTGTGCTCCAGAACTGGCTCTGCTCCCAACCATCTTGTTTCAGTACAGCTGCAAAACTGGCATCTAACCGGCAAAGTGGTAAATTTCAAGTATTTCCTATCAACAAGCCAGTTACTGCCATATCAGCCTATCCCAAGAATAGTGATGGAAGAAGTCATTAACAATGCTATCAAGCTTACTCACCAAAAACCTGCTAACCAATGCTCAGTTTGGTTCCATCGGGGCCACTTACCTTGAGGCCTCATTTATAACCTTAATCCAAACATGAAACTAGAATAATTCCACAGAGGAGATGAGTGACTGCCCTTGACATCAAGGCAGATGCAATCGAGTGTAGCACCAATGAGCCCTGGTAAGCATGAAGTCAATGGGGATTGAGGGAAACCTCCCCAGTGGTTGGTGTCACACCTGGAACAAAGGAGGATGGTACTGATTGTTGGGGATCAATTATCACAGCCCCAGGATATTGCTGTGGGGGTTTGTCGGGACATCTTCCACCCCAACGATCCTCAGCTGCTCCTTCAATTATCATCTTTCCATCATAAGGTCAGAAGAGAGGATGTTTGTTGATGATTATACATTGTTTAGCTCCATCACAATTTCTCAGACAGTGAAGTAGCCCATCCCAGCATACATCAAGAGCTGGGCACCAGCCAGGCTTAGGGCGGAATCATCCCAGATTTGCACGAAGTGCGGTAGCGGCTGGGTAAAATGACGTTTTACCTGGCAGCCTCAGTGGCGGCTTTTCATGCTATATTGTCCCAAACCCACTGTATTAATTATGCATTCCCGGGATATACACCGTTTCAATGGCGGGTAGGCTCCAATTCGCCTGCCATGCCATCACGTCACTGCTTCATCAGGCCAGGCACCATATTTAAAGTATAGCCATGGTCAGTGCATCCAACCCAGGGCTGCAGCAAAGAAGGCATGGCCCCAAAAGGCAAGAATACTGTAGCCCTCGAGTGCCTTTTGGATGCCGTGGATGCCCGCTGTGATGTCCTCTAATCCCGCCCTGGCTGCAGGAGGGACAGCTACATTACCACTCCAGCTTGGTAGGCGATGAGAGTGGTGATCAGTGCCAATGCTACACAGAAGAGGTTGGCCATCCAATTCAGTTAGAGGATGAATGATCTCACCCATGCAGCTAGGGCGTGGCAACCATCTTATCACTCTAAACTCACACACTCAAGCCCATCACGCATTCACTGGCATCTCACTCACTGCCAGCTCAAGGGACATCACCACCCATTTTCACACACATACCCTCACATGTCTACCTGGCCTCATCCCCTCTGGAGACTGCTTCCTCGGCCATCACCAACTTGAGGCCACTTGCACAGATCAACATGTGCCCCCACACACACCCTGGGAGAGCAGTACAGCTCTCGTCCTGCAGCCTCTTCCCTTGCCTGAGGCCACTTCTCCCCCTTCCCCAAGCAAGACCTTGCCCTGCAGCCATTGAAAAGTCACCCATATATGGCTAGTCTGGTAGGTAGAGACCCACCCGTCAGCCCCCCTAAAAGTGATGTGGTGCTGTCTGTGAAGTCTGGCACTGATGACTGCAAGTGCTGACTGAAACAAGGTAGGCAAACAAACCTTGAAGTCCCAAGCTTCAAGTGCGGTCCACCAGATGCACACCTCATATATCCTGTTCTGAAATGCGTCAGCATGTTATCCCGCTGACATGGGTGGACGATCCAGCGGGGTGGGTGGGGGGGTGGGGGCGGCGGTGGTGCTGAGTCCGGCGGGCTGGCCTTATAATGATATGCAGATGTATTACAATGAGGTTCCTGATGTCCGATGGTGGGGAACGGGGCCTGCCATCAGCAGGCAGAGCGGGAGATTACAAACTGGTTTCACGACGTTGTGAAACTGATTTTTGGCCAGCTCACACCATCGAACACGCCCGACACCGGTGGGCACGGAAAATCCCGGCCTTAGGCTGATAAAATCATGGACCTTTCCTACCTATCAGCATTATGAGACTACCTTCACCACCTGGTCTGTAACTGAAGAAGAAGGCTAATCACCAACTTCTCAAGGGCAGCCAGGAATGGGCAATTGACAGTGACAGTGACATTCATCCTGGGATTTTTTAAAATTAACCTTGCAAGAATCTCTGGTCTTGCATGGTAGTTATTGGTTCTGTAGGCCTAGGCTATTCTGGTGTTTATCATGTTGCTTAATCCAGCTTAGTTTGGAACGTCTGACACTATACACCCTGCTTAAAAAGCTGCAAATTCTTCACAGGACAAATTACAAATTGTTTTTAATTTTAATTTTAGAGTTGAATGTATTCCTACATCTTGTGTTATAATGGAGTATCCGTGAGATTAAAAGAAATGTCCCTGGAGTCTAATGATTCAGCTGGCCACGGATGTAAGTGATCACAGATGAACCCTAATGAAATTTTTGCACATAATACAATGACATCGCAGGCAATTTTTGAACAAGGTTCTCCTACTGAAAACCACTGAGTGAATTTGAAATTGAACTAAATTGTGGGAGAAGTACCAAAATCAGAATTTTCTTTCTCTAGGCCCTCTTGTGTATTTTAGTTGAATTTTCAAAGAAATGCGTAATTTTATATTTCACTTATATTTTGTGGATATTTGCATGCTGAACATAATAAATAACTATGTGAAGAAATATGTGGAGCAAACAATCATTTGCATACACCATGCATAAGCTGAAAAACTGGTTCAAAGTTGCTATTGTGCATCTCAAAGGATGAATGTCATTTAAATTTGAGCTTTACATAAATTGAGGAATTATTTTTAGTATACATGTATTCTTCAGGGAATCTCTTCAGTGTTTGACTTCCTTTTCTTTATATGCTGGATTTTGCTTGCTTGGTGACTATGCACATGCATAAATTTAGCAATTCTTAGTCATTGAAGTGTCAGGCTATTCTGAAATACTGTGTTGTGAAGGCAATTTTCCTAACAGCTATGCTTGAGGATAACTGTACAAGACATAATGCTTATACTTCAGCATTTCAATAGCTGCGGGATTTAATGGGCAACTACATTGCCTTGAGGAGCTCTGTCAACACTGACAAGGAAGTCAATGGGTCTATTGAATTTTATCCCATGTAACTGAACTGAGATTAGTGACCACTCAATTGTCTGCTATAGGACAAGGAACTGATGGCATAATTTGCCTGATACCATCACTTTACTTAGGCTGTTCCTTATTTCTTGCATATCTATACTTGAAATAATAATTTTATATATATATATATATCATCTTTGAAGATTACAGCATATCCTCACATACATAACTAGTATTCGTGCTCTTTAGGCCCAGTAGTCACTAAATCACTAAATAAAATAGCTGAATGCTTTAATTATCATTCTTTTTAGAATCACCAATATTTGAAGTCTAAATAAAAAATGTGCAAGTTTAAAAAAGCAAGTAGTACAATATTTGTTTTGGAAAAAGCTTTCATTTCACAGGGTAAGGTCTGAGTAAACTACACATGCTCTTTCCTGAGCACTATAGCTTGACTTTGTTTCCTTGGGAGAGAGCAAACTGTCATGAATACTATATTTCCTGTTCTGTCTGTCACTTCAGATAGCTTGAAAGAAAATAGGACAAGCTGGATTAGAAATAAATTAGTAAATTTAACACTTGATGGTATGCCCATAAGGAGCGAATATATTTTAAAACAGACTCAGCTGGTTTAATTTCATATATGGCGATAAAGCCCAAACTTTATGTAATTCTTCTAATAGAAAACAATAAACTGCATCAATCCTGTTGCCTTGCTGGGTTTCTACATAATGCTTCCAAGCAGTTAATTGTTATCCATAAGCAACAGAATACCATGTTCTTGAGGAGCTACTGCAATAAGGTTAGGCTAATCTTACTTGCAATTCTACCCGTCAGCTTATCATTGATTTGTGTAGTCTAATTCATCCTAGAACTAGTAAGGTAATTGGTGTGTGACAAATGTGTAATTGAAAATCCACGTGGAGCATTCATTGAGGCTAAGTTAAATATCTCAAATAAGGTGGGGTAGTTGGCGGTTGGAGGGGGTAGTCGGGTCAGGTCGGGCGGTGGTTTGGGTCAGATTGGGCGGGTAGTTGGGTATGATTGGTGGGGTTAGTAGTCAGGTTGGGTCGGGTTGGGGTGTGTAGTCGAGTGGTCAGGGAGGTAGTTGGGTCTGGTCCATTTGGGAATTTGGGGCCAGTTGAGTCGGGTCGGTCGGGGGGTAATCTAGTTGGATCAGATTGGTGTGGGTAGCCAGTTAGTTGGAATAAGGGAGTAGTCTGGTTGGGTCAGGTCAGGGTGGTCGGAGATTTTTTTTAAATTTTGTTCACGGGATATGGACATCACTGACTAGGTCACCATTTATTGCCCTTTCCTAATTGCCCTTGAGAGCATGAGTTAGTTGGGTCTCATCCAGTTGAGGGGGTAGTCAGGGGGTCGGGTGTTATTGGAGAGTTGGTTGTGTAGTTACCCAGGTGTTAGACTAGGTTTTAATCTGTCTAAGATTTCCTGGGTAACCATTCAGGTAAGTACCACAGAACTGCCCAAAGCCACCGACTCTAACTCAGACTTGGAGACATTAGCGGAGGGTCCCAGGGAGCAGGGGAATTGCCCATTGTTAGTTATAATTTCCTGGGCAATTCCCATGAAAGTCCGTGCATTAGGACTTCCACAGGATTCCAGAGACTGGAAGATTTGGCACAATATTTTGAGGGAAACTTGGAAATTTATCCAGATTAGCAGGGTAGTAATGTGTAGATGATGTTCATACACCTTTGTGAGCTCCAATCATTAATTCCCTCATCAGATAGGATACCATTCACTGAATGTGAATGAATCCTTCAATGCCAGATTTTTTGGAAGCTGCCATGCTGCATTTATCCTCAGGAATTCTGTCCTCCCTGACTTTTTCAAAGAATGGATGGATTCTGGAAGACAAGATAGTCCCTTTGCTGCCATGGAAATTCACCTCTTTATGAAGTGCCAGCACCTGTAGGAACCTCTGCCAGAGTAGCCATTGAGAGAGCTAGCAGGGTCTTAAAGGGGCACTTTTCTTGGCTTGAAAGATTGGAAACAGCTTTGCAATACGCTCCAGATTATGTATCCTGCATTGTTGCTGCTTGCTGTGCACTGCATTAGATCCAAAATATATCTGGGGCTGCATTAGATCCAAAATATATCTGGGCATGAAGTTTCTTGGGAAGATGCCCATAGCTGCTTTGGAGGCGGGAAAGCCTGGAGGAGAGCACCAGGAGGCTTGTCACTCAAACGCCTCCTCAAAACCAGCTTTAGGGAGTTCAGAACTCAACTTATCAATGAAGCATTCTCATCTGTTTAACACAATTGATTATTGCCCAGAGTGCGGTAACTTTCTCTTCCTGCATCTTCAAATACACCACAAATCCTTCAATCTTATCACAGAAGCACAGAAACTTTAAGTGCAAAAGGAGGCCATTCAGCCCATCGAGTCTGCAGTGGCTCTCTGAAAGAGCATTCTACCTAGTTTCAGTCCCCTGCCTTACCCCCGTAACCTTGCACATTTTTCTCTTCAGATAGCAATCCAATTCCCTTTTGAATACCTCGATTGAACCTGCCTCCACCACCTTCTCAGGAAGTTAGTTCCAGACTCCAACCACCCTCTGGGTGAAAAAAAAACTTTCTCACGTCATTTTTACTGCTTTTGTCAATTATTTTGAGTCTGTGCCCTACCTCTTTATCATGATTCATTCATTCTCAAGAAGACATCACATCAGACTTCTTAATTGGCCCAATGGGAAATTTTCATTTTCCATGAAAATCTTAATCTGATTAAATATATCAGCACCAGGAAGTGCACCCTTTCCTGTATGACTGTAATCTCGAAGAACAGCAGAGCATACATGCACTTTCTCCTTTAATGGAAGGAACTCAAAGGTATTATTAGCCAAGTCTACTCGTTCCTCACACTACACTTCTTAGCAGCTAAATGAGCTCTCCTTTCTCCCAGTGGAAATCATAGAATCATAGAAAATTCATGGCATAGAAAGAGGCCACTTCGCCCATCGTGTCTGTGCCAGCCACTTATTTTCCAGCATTTGATCTGTAGCCCTGCATGTTACAGCACCTGAGGTGCGTATCCAGACAGCTTTCAAATGAATTGAGGGTTTCTGCCTCTACTACCCTTTCAGGCAATGAGTTCCAGACTCCTGCTACCCCTGGGTGAAAAGAAAATCCTCTTCTCCCCTCTAATCTTTCTACCAATGACTTTAAATCTTTGTCCCCAGGTCACTCTCTGCTAAGGTAGATAGGCCCTTCCCATTCAGTTTATCCAGGCCTCTCACAATGTTGTACATCTCAATCAAATCCCCTCAGCCTCCTCTGTTCCATGGAGAACAACCCCAGCCTATCCAATCTTTCCTCATAGCTTCATTTTTCCAGCCCTAGCAATATCCTTGTAAATCTCCTCTGTACCCTCTCTAATGCAATTACATCCTTTCTGTAATGAGGTGACCAGAACTGCACACAATACTCAAATTGTGGTCTAACTAATGATTTATACAGTTCCAGCATTACCTCCCTGCTCTTATATTCTATACTTTGGCTAATAAAGGAAAGGATTCCATATACTTTCTTAACCACCTCATCAGCCTGTAGGGACCTGTGGACATTCACTGCAAGGTCCCTTACTTCCACTACACCTCTAAGTATCCTCCCATTAACTGCGTAATCCTTTGCTTTGTTTGACCTCCCCAAATGCATCACCTCACACTTCTCCAGGTTGAATTTGCCTCTTTTCTACCCACCATTGATATCTTTCTTCAGTCTACAGCTATCCTGTTCACTATCAAGTACACAACCAATTTTTGTGTTGTCTCTAAATGGCTTGATCATTTACCCTATATTTAAATACAAATCATTAATATATACCACAAAAAGCAGGGGGCCTATTACTGAGCCCTGCGTAACCCCACTGGAAAAGGCCTACCAGTTGCAAAAACACCCATCAATGATTACCCTTTGTTTCCTGCCACTGAGCCAATTTTGTATCCAGCTTGCTACATTCCCCTGGATCCCATGGGCTTTTATTTTTTTTTAACCAGTCTGCAGTGTGGACCTTGACAAAAGCCTTGCTAAAATAACCTTATTTTAGAGATTCTTCTAGATGTAACTCAAGAACCAGGACAGTGATACAAAATTCTGGTACAAAAGCTTCCTAAGACTGATGTCATCTTCTCATGACAGCTTAATCCTGGAAGGAAGCCATAGCTGTCTCAATCTCAAGAGTTTCTGCCTGTCAGCCTGTTGTTGCTTTCAAAGTGTCACTTGTGTAGCACTGGCAGAGTGCCTGGTCTGTATTGCTGCCCTAAGAAACAGCAGCCTCATGGTCGCATGCAGCCATTATCATTCTACTGGGCCCCAGATGAAGGTTTCCACTGTTTGCTGGGATGGCTGGTCTAATCATATTTATCAGGTCTGGAAATCCCTGAGAGACACTGGCCTGCATCCTAGCGCTCGGATCTGAAAATAATCAGTGCTTCAATGGATGAAGAGACACTAACTGGCCCTGAGCCACTTCTAATATGGGATGGTGGGGCTGTTGCAGACTCCAATCAACGTTCCATGGGCTCCATTGATGTTTGCAACGAGGGCAAAGCTCCCCCAATATACCTACACATGAAGGCTGTAGAATCCAGAGCAAGAACTTTGAGCTTCAGGACATTCTCACACTGACTTCAATTCCTGTGTGTGCTGTTCCTCCAACATTATTTTTCTCTGGTGAGTATCCATGAAGTCGGAGTTCCATGACTCTGAAGCCAATGACAAATATCCTTTCTGTTTCACTGATTAGGAGAATTACTACTCCGAGGGCTCCCTTGTGTTCTGTGAATCTCATGATGTCACATCCTTACCAGTGTTACTTATTTTTTCCTGGCTGAACATCCCTGAGCAAGTGACTCGAGGTGAGATCAGAAGGTGCCAGGTTAGAGGCAATTTTGGCAGAGGATCATAGAAACTGATTTTGTTGCTGGGACTGTTATGCAGTTTTGTTCTCAACATACTCTTCCTCCACATCATCAAAGTACATCTTTCCTCCTCTTGTCCTCCTCTTCATAACCCATAGCTTCTTGTTGCTTGATTTGCAGGGGAGAATTAATTTAGAATAAGGGATTAAGAAGATAATAAAGGTATTGTAGCTTTTAGCCATGTGCTGCTTCACAGGGAAAATATGGTGCACCCAATATGCAACTGCCTGGTCACTTGTCTCTCTCAGCTGGAGGAGAGTTCCTCCCCAATAGCCCATGGTCTGTTCTCCATAGGGGATCATTTCTCTATCTGAAGGTCCCCTCCAGTGCCCTAGTTTTCATGGGTGTTGAATGCAAGCTTCTCCTGCAACAAGATTGGTCATTTGAAGAATATCTGCCCGCTCATCAGTTAAAGTGGAGGAAGGGCTGTAATAATTACTATTAGGAAAAATGACAACACATACTTTAACATCCAAATTCAGTGTCTTCACTCCCCTTTAAAGAGCAATTTGAATGTTTACTATTGCAGCCATTATTTTTAGAGGAGGAACAATACCTTGGAGCCTATGGTGCCCAAGGAAGGTAAAGGAAAGTGGTCAAAGGTAAAGGAAAGTGGTCAGTATGTCACTGTCCAGTTTTTATCAGCCATTGAACCTTTTCTAGCTTTGATTTCAATTCTGGGGATGAGAGGCATGGAAATCAGTGCGACCATCACATTCCTTCCCATTATTCTGTGATTTACTTACTCAGGTACCCAGCAGTGTTTTTCTCCTTTGCTACATCTCATCCAGGACCAGAACACATACTTTAAAAGTATTACTTTAAAAGTGAACAATCCATCAATTCACTGAGTCAAGTACTATGCTGTTTCTTGCAGCCCCTCCCACCACCTCCCAACACCCCCCCACCACAAACACACCCCCCGGTCAACCGCTGCAATTTTCAGTGATTCTTGGCTTTTCAAATACTATAATTACTAAGGTGCCCCAGCACATTGTGGTTTTGTCACATTGGAGTTGTGCCACTTAACCTTCACTAATGGATTTTTAACTGGGCTGGATCAGTGCTGGATAGCATTGGTGGGCATGTCTCCTGGCTTAGGCCACGACACTGGTGTAAGTGACCCATGGACTTTCTGGGCCATGCTTTTCGTTATAAAAACTTCTAAACTGTGAAGACATATAAAATTGGCAAGCCAAACTGGAAACTGGAAGAAATTTCCTTCCCACAGAGCAGAATATATCACCTGTGTGGATCAGTTATAAATAACATGAATTAAGTGGGAAATTAACTGATCGCACTATGACAAAAATGAAATTTGTTTTATGCGTTTTTTCTTATTTTATTTTAGTGCTAATGTTAATTTAAAAATGTATACTTGGATTAATACCATAGTACTTTATTGAAGGGAAAACAGATGGTGATATGTCAATGTTTTGATGATCTGTGAGAAGACAATTGGACACTTATGTTCAGAAAAGTTAATTAAGTTAGAGCAGCGTCACCCACCCACCCCAAGATGATGTATATTTCTGAACCTCTTCAAAAATCCCATTTAATAATTGTTTTGCCTTTATATAGCTTGTAAATACTGTGGTGTTATGCAGCCAACTTTCAAAGGGTGTTTTTTTTTTCAAAGGGATTGTGAATGGTAGAGCATGGAATATTTTATGTGTTAGCAATATGGTTCATTTTATGGTGCACGGAGGTAAATTAGAATCTGTAAGCTAAGGTTTACAGAATTATTACTGTGGTGATGTGTTCTCACCGAGGAATAGGATTATTTATCTTCTTCCAGAGAAGTAGATAATTTCAAATTCAGTTAGAAAGATTCAGTGACTTCCCTGGCAAGTTAGTTTAATTAGCCCTGTGTGAACTGTTTCCAGACTTGTGGTTTTGTGTTGAGCAGCATCATGCCTGTATCATTGCTTCTGAAAATAGTTGAACTTATTCAATGGGGGTTGTTAGAGAAAGTGTACAGTCCAACTGATATCGGTCTCCTAAAGCGACATGAGCTGTGGCATCCATCCAGCAGTATCCAGCAACCTATTTCCAATCGGAGAGAGATTCTTTACCTCACAGCATATTAATATAATAATTAAGGTGTCCCAGATATTAAATGCATAAGGTTGAGTTTCTGATGATAGGGAGTGTGGGATTTTCTAAGATTACTGTGTCTTTTGCTAAGAGAACCAGAGATGGGTATTTGGGGGCAAGGCCAAATCATATCTCTTAGAGTGGGAAATAGAACTGAAATAGTTAAACCAGCATGATTAATTTGTTAAATCTGTGCTTGCTACTGCAATGTGCACATGTATTTAACACACTCCCAAATATGGTATTTTTTTTTCAATAACCTCCAGAAAAACAACAATCTGAATTGATATAGTTTCTTTAATGGAATTAAGGGCTTTATGCAGGATTGAAGGTGTTGAGCGTTGTGAAAATGTAGCTCATAATTCATATGTTTTAGAATGTAACTTTTCGTTTCAGGAGCATAACTTTTAGGATGGAGGTTAATTGTTAAATGTAAGATAAATGGACATCCGACTGAGAAACTGGTAATAACTTTGATGTAAATACAATTCAAACAAGCCTGGGTTTATTACACTTAAAAGGCAAGCTATGGTTATTTTACAGGGCCATGGGTAAAGTTGCGAAACCAATAAATAATGGGGGGTCTTCTATCTTAGTTAAAAGGAACCAAAAGGTCTGCTCTTACTTCAATAAAAGATTTAAATGACGTATGTAGTTTCAAGATGCAAGGAAGCTGAAAGAAGCTTTCTAAACATGGGGTTTCTTCATGGAACAAGTGAGCCTGTAGAGAGGATCGTAAAACTCCATGAGTAATATAAATTGTTCATATGGGTTACAGAATCAAAGAATGACATTGAAAGTAAAATAATTTGTTTACATCTTTGTTTGAGAACATCCCAAAGCATGCCACATTGTCGTAGAGATGGGACGTGGAGGTAGAAAGTTATTTTGTTTAATTTATGTGTGTGTTTGCTGTAGGAAGCAAGCAGTTCAATTTGGGGAAGAGGCAGAGGTAGTTGCAGCTTTGCTTTGGTATATATTGCATCTCACGAGATGGAGAGACATGATGGAAGATGAAAGTCAGTTAGGCCTGCACTTCAAGTAGAGAAAATATTAACTTCATCATTTACCATGTGGAATGTGGAAGGGGGCCAATCTCAGTTTGGTTTTCGTAAAGGAAAAAGCAGCTGGAAGATATTCTCTAGCTTACAGCTAATGGAGGAAATCTACAGTGGTCCTCACAGAGCCTTATGGCAGAAATCAGTCAACAGAGTTAGCTTGGACAGCTCTAGAAAGGCAATTGGGCAAATGCCAGAAATCCGAACAAAGACCTGAGGCATGAGTCGTGAGGTCTGTGAAGGAAAAGTGGAGGGTCAGGCAGCCAAAAAGCTAATGGAAGGACCCCTACAGAATCTTCCTTAGAGGATAGCTAGAACACTAAGACAAATGAAAATGAATTCTAGAGAGCTGTAGCATACCTTTGGGTTGGTTTCTAGAGAAGTGAATTCACCTTCAAGATTGTTGTACAATATAAGGGAACTCTTGGGGTGGAAGTAAAAAGTAAAACTGAGTTCATTATATAGTTGTAAACTATAATGTTAAGTTAATGTCCCCCTGGGAGTCTCCTGCTGTGACCAAGTTCAAAGTAGAATAGTTGCTTCCGGAGTCTGGTATCAGGCATACAAAAGACATGTCCCACCCAGTGGATCAGGTTTTGAGTGATTAGTGCCTCAAAACTGGGCAGCTTGGCTTGGGAGGGGAGGCTGCTATAGGACTGCCTTTCTTGCCACTGGATTTGGAGAATCTTGCAAAGACACCGCTGATGGTACTTCCCCAGTGTTTTGAAGTGCCTGCTGTAGGCTGTGCTAGTCTCTGAAACATATAGCAGTATGGGAATCACTGCTACCCAGCAAACCATCATCTTAGTCTCAGGTTTGAGATCCTGGTCCTCAAATACCAATTTTGTCAGTTGGTCTAAAGCTGAGCAGGGACACTGGAGGTGATGATGAATTTTGTCGTCTGTGCAATCTTCATCAAGAGGAGATTCCCAAGATACGGAAAATGGCCCACATTTTCCAGGATTTTTCCATTGATCTTAATTGAAGAGAGGGAGGTTATTAACTGTGGGAGCTGGTTGGAAGAGGACCTTAGTTTTCCAGGTGTTTAGTGAAAGGCCCATTTTCTCATTTGCTTTAGAGAAGGAGATGACAACGGCCTGGAGCTCAGTTCCTGAGTGACCGCACACACAAGCGTCATCTGCATACTGAAGCTCAATGACTGAGGTTGGAGTGTTTTGGTTTTGAATTGAAGGCGGCATAGGGTGAACAGTTCAAGGAGTAGACAGAAGATGGTGATAAAATTATGAGGGCAGCCAAATTTGAGGAGGATACTTCATAAACCAGAGTCAAAGACTTTTGTGAGGTTGAAAAGGCCATGTGGAGCTATTTGTGCTGCTCCTTGCACTTTTCCTAAATTTGCCCCGTGGTGAAGATCATGTGGTTGGTGCCTTTCGATGGACAAAACCGCACTGTGACTCTGGAAGGACTTCCAGTTGAGGAGGATCCTTGCAATAATTTTCCCTGTGGCAGATAGCAAAGAGACTCCCCTGTAGTTTCTGCAATTGGACTTGCCTCTCATCTTGAATATAGTCATAGAAACATAGAAAATAGGAGCAGGAATAGGCCATTTGGCCCTTCGAGCCTGCTCCACCATTCATTATAATTATGGCTGATCATCCAACTCAATACCCTGCTCCTGCTTTCTCCCCATATCCTTTGATCCCTTTCACCCCAAGAGCTATGTCTAACTCCTTCTTGAAAACATACAATGTTTTGGCCTCAACTACTTTCTGTGGTAGCGAATTCCACAGGCTCACCACTCTCTGGGTGAAGAAATTTCTCCTCATCTCAGTCCTAAATGGTCTACACCATATCCTCAGACTGTGACGCTTGATTCTGGAATCCCCCAGCATCGGGAACATCCTTCCTGCATGTACCCTGTGTAGTCCTGTTAGAATTTTATAGGTTTCTATGAGATCTCCCCTCATTCTTCTGAACTCCAGCAAATATAATCTTAACCAACTCAATGTCTCCTCATATGTCAGTCCTACCATCCCAGGAATCAGTCTGGTAAACCTTCACTGCACACCGTCCATAGCAAGAACATCCTTCCTCAGATAAGGAGACCAAAACTGCACACAATATTCCAAGTGTTGTCTCACCAAGGCCCTGTATAATTGCAGCAAGACATCCCTGCTCCTGTACTTGAATCCTCTGGCTATGAAGGCCAACATACCATTTGTCTTCTTTACTGCCTGCTGCACCTGCATGCTTACCTTCAGCTACTGGTGTACGAGGACGCCCAGGTCTCATTGCACATTCCCCTCTCTCAATTTATAGCCATTCAGATAAAAATCTGCCTTCCTGTTTTTGCTACCAAAGTGAATAACCTCACATTTATCCACATTATACTGCGTCTGCCATGCATTTGCCCACTCACTCAGCTTGTCCAAATCACAATGAAGCATCTCTGCATCCTCCTCACAGCTCACCCTCCCACCCAGCTTTGTGTCATCTGCAAATTTGGAGATATTACATTTAGTTCCCTCATCTAAATCATTAATATATATTGTGAATAGCTGGGGTCCCAGCACCAATCCCTGCGGCACCCCACTAGTCACTGTCTGCCATCTGGAAAAAGACCCGTTTATTCCTACTCTTTGTTTCTTGTCTGCCAACCAGTTTTCTATCCATCTCAATACACTATCCCCAATCCCACGCAGTTTAATTTTACACGCTAATCTCTTATGTGGGACTTTGTTGAAAGCCTTCTGAAAGTCCAAATAAACCACATTCACTGGCTCCCCCTCATCAACTCTACTAGTTACATCCTCAAAAAATTCCAGTAGATTTGTCAAGCATGATTTCCCTTTCGTAAATCCATGCTGACTCTGTCTGATTCTGCCACTGTTGTCCTAGTGCTCAGCTGTTAAATCTTTTACAATGGACTCCAGAATTTTCCCCACTACCGACATCAGGCTGACTGGTCTATACTTCCCTGTTTTTTCTCTACCTCCCTTTTTAAATAGTGGGGTTACATTAGCTACCCTCCAATCTGTCGGAACTGTTCCAGAGTCTATAGAATCTCGGAAGATGACCACTAAGGCATCCACTATTTATAGGGCCACTTCCTTAAGTACTCTGGGATGTAGATTATCAGGCCCCGGGGATTTATCGGCCTTCAATCCCATCACTTTCTCCAACGCCATATCCTTGCTAATACTGATTTCTTTCAGTTCCTCCCTCTCATTAAACCCTGTGTTCCCCAACATTTCTGATATGTTATTTGTGTCCTCCTTTGTGAAGACAGAACCAAAGTATGTATTTAGTTGGTCAGCCATTTCTTTGTTCCCCATTATAAATTCCCCTATTTCTGACTGTAAGTGACCTACATTTGTCTTCACCAATCTTTTTCTCTTCATATACCTATAGAAACCTTTACAGTCAGTTTTTATTTTCCCCGCAAGCTTACTCTCGTATTTTATTTTCCCCTTCTTAATCAATCCCTTGGTCCTCCTTTGCTGAATTCTAAACTGTTCCCAATCCTCGGGTCTGTTGTTTTTTCTGGCCAATTTGTATGCCTATTCCTTGGATCTAATACAATCTCTAATTTCCCTTGTAAGCCATGGTTTGGCCACCTTTCCTATTTTACTTTTGTGCCAGTCAGGAATAAACAATTGTTGCAGTTCACCCATGCACTCTTTGAATGTTTGCCATTGCCTATCCTCTGTCATCCCTTTAAGTAATGTTTCCCAATTCTTCATAGCCAACTCGCGCCTCATACCATCGTAGTTTCCTTTATTAAGATTCAGGACCCTAGTCTCAGAATCAACTATGTCACTCTCCATCTTGATGAAGAATTCTATCATATTATGGTCGCTCATCCTCAAGGGGCCTCGCACAACTAGATTGCCAATTATTCCTTTCTCATTATACAATACCCAGTCTAGGATGACCTGTTGTCTAGGTGATTCCTCAGCGTATTGGTCCAGAAAACCATCCTGTCTATACTCCAGGAATTCCTCCTCTACGGTATTGTTACTAATTTGATTTGCCCATCTATATGCAGATTAACGTCACAGATGTTCCTTTATTGCATGTGTCTCTAATTTCCTGTTTAATGCCATTCCCAACATCACCACTACAGTTTGGGGGTCTATATTCAACCCCCACTAACGTTTTTTGCCCCTTAGTGTTTCTCAGGTCTACCCATACAGATTCCACATCGTTGGAGCTAATATCTTTCCTCACTATTGCGTTAATTTCCTCTTTAACCAGCAATGCAGCTCCACTGCCTTTTCCTTTTTGTTTGTCCTTCCTAAATACTGAATACCCCTGGATGTTCAGTTCCCATCCCTGGTCACCCTGCAGCCATGTCTCCGTAATCCCAACTATATCACACCTGTTTACATCTATTTGCGCAGTTAATTCATCCATTTTATTGCTAATGCTCCTCGCGTTAAGGCACAAAGCCTTAAAGCTTGTCTTTTTAACATTACTTGTCCCATTCCCATTATTTTTCACTAAGGCCTTGTTTGGTTCTTGTCCTTGATTTCCCTGCCTATCACCTTCCTTATTCCCCTTTCTGTCTTTTGTTCTTGTCCTTGATTCCCCCTTCTCTGACTCCTTTCATAGTTTCCCATTCCCCTGCCATTTTAGTTTAAACCCTCCCCAACTACTCTAGTAAATATTCCCCCTAGGTCATGATCACAGAGTCCCTGAGATCCCCTGGCATGCACTGTTTTTCTTAGCTGAGAGATATGAGGTTGTGCAGCTACGCCAGGAGAGTATGTCCGTCGTATTTCTGAATTTCAGAAGAGATTCCATCTGCTCCAGTGGTCTTGTTTTTAAAAATTGTTTTTAAAATAAACACCTAAAACACATATCTGTGTATAACTTTTAGTTGTTAATAGTACTCACATTTAATAGTAAATTAAATAGTAAAATAAATTATAGTATACAAAGGAATTATTCTAAGTTTATTAAGGAAGTAATTAAATAAAATTAAATAACATAAGTAACAATGGCAGGGCAGGTGTTATGTTGTAACGGTGTAATGTGGGAGCTCTCGGACACCAAGGTGATACAGGACAAATACGTCTGCAGAAAGTATAAGCAGCTAGAGGTATTCCGGATCAGGATTATTGATCTAGAAGCTGGACTGCAGAGACTGTACAACATAAAGGAGCAGGAGAAATAGTTGGATACTTTGTTCCAGATGAAGGTCACACCTCATCTGTTTTGGCCAGTGGTCAGGGACAGGAGAATGTGACCTTGAGCGAGGCAGGTCAGGGGACCAAGCAGAAAGTAGTGGAGGAGCCTCAGTCTTTGCAATTGTCAAACAGGTTTGAGGTGCTAACAACCTGGGTGGTTGAAAGCGAGATCTGCATGGTGGATAAGCAGGCTGGCCATGGCACCATGGTATAGGCAGCTGTTAAAGTGGCTGGGAGCAAACAGGAATATAGTGGTAGTAGGGGACAGTATATTGAGGGAATTGACACTGTTCTCTACAGCAAAGAGTGAGAGTCCAGAAGGCTGTGTTGCGTGCCCGGTGTCAGGGTTCAGAACATCTGCTCAGGGCTGGAGAGGAACTCGCAGTGGGAGGGGAAAGATCCAGTTCTCATGGTCCTGGTAGGTACAATGACATAAGTAGGACAAAGAAGGAGGTTCTGTATAGTCATTATGAGAAGCTAGGTACCAAATTAAGAAGCAGGACCCTAGATGCAATAATCTCTGGATTGTTACCTGAGCCATGTGCAAATTGGCATAGGGCAAATAAGATTAGAGAGATGAATGCATGGCTGAAAGACTGGTGTGAGAGAGTGGGTTCCGGTTCATGGAGCACTGGCAGCAGTACTGGAGAAAGTGGGGTCTGTACCATTGGGATGGTCTACACCTGAACTATGCTGGGACCAGTGTTCTTGTGAATCACATAGCTAGGGAAGTAGAAAGGATTTTCAATTAAATAGTAGGGGCAAGGGATCAAATGTGGGAAGGTGTGTTATATCCAAGAGTAGAGACAAGGTAAGAGAGGAAGATATTAATATGGGAAATGATGGATCATGACAGGAAGGGACAGAGAGTACAAGTTTAAGAGTAAACCAACAGATAAGGCTAAAGGTTACAAAAATAATAAAAGGCCAAAACTTAAGGCTGTGTATCTGAATGTAGCATTTGATAACAAAGCAGATGAACTGATAGTGCAAATAGAGATAAATAAGTATGATGTAATAGCCATCAGAGAGACATGGCTGCAGGATGGCATAGATTTGAACCTGAATATTGAAGTGTATGTGACTTTTCGGAAGGATAGGAAGTTAGGAAAAGGTGGAGGGTGGCTCTGTTAATTAAGGGCGACATTAGCACAATAGAGAGGTATGACCTATGTTCAGGAAACCAGAACATAGAAGTGGTTTGGATAGAGATGTGGAATGATAAAGGCAAGAAGTCACTCGTGGGAGTAGTTTACAGGTCCCCTAACAGTAATCACATGGTAGGCCCGGATATCAAAGAAGAAATAGTGGGAGCTTTTCAGAAAGTTCAGAAATGTTGGTTATCATGGGGGATTTTAATCTATATATAGACTGGAACAATCAGATGGGCAAAGGTAGCATAGGTGATGAATTCATAGAATGTTTTCGGGAGAATTCCTTGGATCAGCACGTTCTGGAGCCAACCATGCAGGGAGCAGGCTATACTAGATCAGGTATTGTGCAACAAGTTAGGAATAATTAATGACCTCATGCTGAATGCACCCCTAGGTAGCAGTGATCATAATATGATTGAATTTTACATTCAGTTTCAGGGAGAGAAGAGTGGGTCTAAGACTAGTATTTTAAACTTCAATAAGGGTAATTACAGTGGCAGACATTTAAGTGGATATTTCAGAATAGACAGAGTAGATACATTCCAACACAAAAGAAAAATTCGAAGGGGGGATCCATCATCTGTGGTTACTAAAAAAGTTAAAGACAGTGTCAAACTCAAAGAAAAAGCATGTGATTGTGCAAAGATAGGTGGCAAGTCAAAGATTGGACAGAATATAAAGAAACTCAAAGAATGACAAAAAGATTAGTAAGAAAGGAAAAATTAGAGTATGAGAGAAAGCTAGCTAGAAACATAAAGAAAGATAGTAAGAGTTTCTATAAATATTTTTAAAAGAAAAGAATTAACAAAGTGAGCATTGGTCCTATAGAAAGTGAGTCTGGTGAGTTTTAGAAGGCATTTGATAAGGCGCCTCATCAAAGTTTATTGTGGAAAACAAAAGCTCATGGTGTAGGGGGTAACATTTTGGCATGAATAGAAGATTGGCTTGCTAACAGGAAACAGAGAGTAGGCATAAATGGCTCATTTTCTGGTTGGTAGGCTGTGACGAATAGTGTGCCACAGGGATCAGTGATGGGGCATCAACTCTTTACAATTTATATAAATGACTTGAATGAAGAGGCCGATGGTATGGTTTCTAAATTTGCTGATGACACAAAGGTAGGTAGGAAACTAAGTTGTGAAGAGGACATAAGGAGGCTACAAAAGGATATAGATAGGTTAAGTCACTGGGCCAAGGTCTGGCAAATGGAGTATAATATGGGAAAATATGAGGTTTTCCATTTTGGCAGGACAAATAAAAAAGAGGCATATTATCTAGACGGTGAGAGATTGCAGAGCTCTGAGATGCAGAGGAGTCTGGGTGTCCTAGTGCATGAATCACAAAAGGTTACTATGTAGGTGCAGCAGGTAATTAACAAAGCTAATAGAATGTTATCATTTATTGCAAGGTGAATTGAATACAAGAGTAGGGAGGTTATGTTTCAGTTATACAGGGCATTGGTAAGATCACATCTGGAGTACTGTATACAGTATTAGTCTCCTTATTTAAGGAAAGGTGTAAATATATCAGAAGCAGTTCGGAGAAGTTTTACTAGATTAATACCTGGAATAGGTGGGTTGTCTGACAAGGAAAGGCTGGAGAGGCTAGGCTTGTATCTGCTGGAGTTTAGAAGAGTATGAGGCAACTTGATTAAAACATATAAGATCCTGAGGGGACTTGGATGTGGAAAGGATGTTTCCTCTTGTGGGAGAATCTAGAACTCAGAGGTCACTGTTTCAAAATAAAGGGTCACCCATTTAGGACAAAAATGAAGATATTTTTTCTTTCAGAGGGTAGTAGGACTTTGGAATTCTCTTCCTCAACTGTTGGTTAAGGCAGAGCCCTCGAATATCTTTAAAGCAGAGGTAGATAGATCCTTGATAAGCAAGGGGGTGAAAGATTATTGGGGTAGGCAGGTATGTGAAATTGAGGTTAAAATGAGATCAGCTATGATCTTATTGAATGGCGGTGCAGGCTTGAGGGGCTGAGTGGCCTACTCCTGCTCCTAATTCATTTGCTTGTATATAACTGTCAAATGGCTTTTTCAATCTCTCCCTCTGGACTGGGGTAGAACCAAGACCGGGTGGTCTCTCTATTTGGTACTTCCGGGGCAATAGCCTTTTTGTTGAAAATTCACCCTTGTATGAAATAAATAAAATCATTGCCTGTTCCCAATTGAAGTAGCAACCAGGTTGTGGAGAGAGGTGTATTTTTGATTCTTCTCCAGGCAAAGCCGCTGGCCTGCGTAAAGTTAGAAATGCAAATTCAGCTTTGAGTATTGATGTTATACATGCAGTATTTAACTTATTGATATTATTTGCAATGCTATATGATATTGAGGCACAGTATTTTGTGAGATTGCAACCTCACTTTTATGCATTGTTTACAAATTACATTATTATTGATTTTGCAATGCAAATTTCCAGGAATCTAATTGTGAGAAGCTAGAAATGGCAGGACAAAGGTTAAATCAATTTTATAAACATTCGTAAAAGTCATTTCATTACAGAAAGGGATAGGTGGTTGAAGTTCATAACCACCAAAAACTGGTGCGGGGAATCACAGTTTGCAAATAACCTGTACCCCTTCATGGCATTACAGGCATGTTAAATTCATGTTGCCTTCTGTTTTGAATGATTGCCATGTGCAGCCAGCATGGCTCACATTGTTCATTGGCTGCTCCCGTTATCCAGGGGCCCAAGATTGTGAGTGGCCAGACTTGCTTTCAAGGCAGTCTGCTCTCTTAAATAGAGGGAGGCGTATTGTGGCAGAAAGATGTGGTGGGAGCTTTTTGAAAAGCCAGAATGAGCTATGAAACCTTCAGCAATGGCTGAACATGCAAGAGGATGAGCACTCAGGTTTCCTGACAATAGTCTGGCGACCTTGTTGCAAGAGGTGCAAAGCAGGACATTTTGTATCCTCAGAAGGCTCTCTCGATATATGCTGAGGAGGCAGTGGGAAGAAGTAGCGGCAGATGTGTCAGGAGTATAGCTCCAAAAACATGGATGCAGTGTAGGAAGGAGTTTAATGATTTCACTCGAGTTGTGGAGTTGAGTGAGTTAAGCTTCCAATGGCAGATACTACCAACTGCACCATCACAACCCCAGCACCTGCCTACCAACTTTATCAATCATTAGCCAACCCTTCAAATGGTTTACCTCACCCTCACACACATAGCACTGTTATAAACCTCAAATCCACTGGCAGCTATTCAACCATGACAGCCACATCACCCCAAACACATTGCAGCTTGCTCACTGGCACACTTCCTTCGTTTTTGTAAGAGAAGGTGTCACACGACAGGAGGCAACAGGAAAGGACTGGAGGAGGACAAGCATAGCTTCATATTTTAACCCTCATGAGGAGACAGGGTTAGCCACCATAGGAGAGGTATTACTGAGGCCATGGTCACCAGCAGGACGGGAGAAGTCAATGGCCAGGGTATCTGCTTATATTATCCTTTTCCACTCATCCCACTTCTCCCTTATCCCACTATCTCATCTAAGCAAGAAACTGCAGTCGGTATAAACATGCGCTTATTTCTTCTTCTCCCCACACCACAATCCAACCCTTGTCCCGTTTTGCTAGTGGTGGCAAATTAACAGGTTGCCTCCTGGACTGCCATCCAATTCAGGACGGAGATCTGCACCCCAGAGGTGCCGAACCAATGAGATGACCAGCAGCTTGGCAGCCTTGGCAGTGCCACTGGTACAGGTGGTCACCGCTGAGGTTGCAGCATGAACGAGACAGTACCTAATGTTGAAAGATGGGAAATGTATTTGGGTAAGCTTGGGCTAGGCAGGCAAGCCAGATGGCTGGTGCGGGAGGGAGGGCAGTGGATGGTCATTTTGCAGTGGCAGTGCATTAACCACTGGGCAGCTATTGCTGCCGAAAGGCCTCTTCTTGGGCCAGCAGGTTGCCCAAAAAGGAGGCTCCTGCCCCTCAGGAACCCACTGGAAGACTGACAAGGTTTACCAGATGATCGTAGGCCCTCCTTCAAAATGCCCACAGGGACAGGAATTGGCCCTAAAATGGGCCCTTAATTATTGGTCACCTAGTAGGGGCTGTGCGTTGAGGCTCCCACAACTTGCAATAGATCATGACAGTGCCAAGACATCGCACCCCCGCCGCACCGCATGCTTTCCCGCACCATATTACCAGGCCTCCCACCTCCTAGCCTGTCACAATACGCTGGGAAAATTCAGCCCTACCACTCCATTTTATAATCAGCTCAGATGCTGACATTGCACATATTTTAAAGAGACACCGGGTAAAAGTGCACAGGAGCCAGGGCGAGAGGAAAGCATAGCATAGGTGCCATCTCACCTAAAGACAGGGTTATGCCACTTGTTATTCTGTGGAAGAGTAAGATGAGGACTTCAATGGGCCAGGCTACAGAAGAAAGCTAATGGGTGTACATAGCTAAATGCTTGGTACACTACAAAGCCTGCTATAAGGTCTGTGCTCAGTGCCAAAGAGCATGGAGGAGTCAGGCACCAACTTGACACAAGGCTTTTTGCAGAGGTTGGAGCCCATCCTTTCCAATATGGAACGGTGGCCACCTATGGAACCCCACATCATGCAGCATCATTTGGCCAATGCCTCACAATCCATTACAGGCACAAGTAGCTTCTGTCAAAGGTCTGCATGCTGTAGTGGAAGCTGAGACTCCAGTCTGCTTTTTAAGACATTGAAGGAATGGAATTCCTTTTCATTTAGAAAAATGGAAGAGCTCATATGAGGCTCATTCAAGGCAATGTGCATGCAGTCTATGGCATGCTGCGTCATAAGACCATAAGAACATAAGACATAGGAGCAGAAATTAGGCCATTCGGCCCATCGAGTCTGCTCTGCCATTCAATCATGGCTGATAAGTTTCTCAACCTCATTCTCCCGCCTTCTCCCTGTAACCTTTGATCTCCTTACCAATCAAGAACCTATCTATCTCGGTCTTAAATGCACTCAATGACTTGGCCTCCACAGCCTTCTGTGGCAATGAATTCCATATAAGGAAGCCTGCAATTTATGCAAACCCTTGCTTGCTCTGCCTGCCTGTCTCTGGCAAGAGTGATTGAGACAAATCTATTTGTGTGTGTCGAGAGCCTCAATGATGTCTCTTATATTGCAGACTGTGAGATGTTGTTTATATTTCCAGCAACAGCCTAGAAGAAGCCAGAGACAGAAAAGTTAAGAGCCACGGTCACCATGAAAATCACAGGCAATGCTACCTTTGTCCTGCTTCAATGTTGCTGTTCTGACTGCAAATGTTGACACATTTCAGTCACAAACCTCTTTAGTGAAGTGAAGACATTTCATGCATAGGTCGCTCACTGAAGTTGAGGCAAGAGAATTGCTCCCTCACGACCCTCGGTGGGTATGAGCTCCTGCTGAGTGCCTGCTCCTGCTGTCTCCCACCCCCACTCCTCACCTCCCCTTTTAGCAGCTTATCCTGTTCTGTGGGATCTCCCTTCACTCTTCCAGTCGTATCTAATGTTAAGAGCATATCAGGTCACCTAAAAATGTCTGAAAGTAACTGCTTTCAGCACTTGTTTTTAAATGATCTGGAAAATATTTCAGCACCAGCCAGATTACTTCATGTAGTGTTCAAACTTTTGTCAAGCATAGGAAAGCTTCAAGTTGTAATGATCTGGTTAGGGACCAGTAACTTTTTGTTGAAGGTAGACAGAATATTCATATTTGTAGACAAAGATTCCACGGTTTTAAACAAACAAAATAAACTTTACTACAAAAAGTCAGAAAAGTAAAACAATTTACAATATCTATCTTATACGCTAAACATTCAGAATTAACATGAGGTAAGTATGAATTAACAAGCAAACTCTGCTCGAACACACCACACTGCACATTAAATGGAAGATGTGACCAAGACAGATCCCACAGATTTCTCAGTAACCCACCCAGATGTTAGTGATCACTGTGAGTCACAAAATATCGTTAAAACTCTGTCTCCCTCACGAGGGATTTCCACTCTTTACTTTCAAAGATCTAGCCTCTGAATTCCCTCAAAAGCTGCTCCAACCCAGACTGTCTTAATGACTGCTCACCTCCCAATGGCTCAACCTCTCCTCCTGAGACTGTGTTCACAAAGCTGCATTTCTGCCTCTATTTACCAGCACAATTCCAACTCTTTTGCAGACTGCTAGCTTCGCTAAACTGACATAATCCCTGGGTTTCTCCGAACTCCAGTCTCTCAGCTGCACCAAGCTATGAATAGCTTCCAAGGCTTCTCCTGAGCCCTAACTGCTTCCAGCACAGAACCAGTGGCCTTCTGCCACCTTCACAGCTTCCCAGAACTTCTCTGAGCCCAAGCTGCCTGGAGCACCTTTTCTGTATCCAACATATTTTCCTGCTGTGGAGCATTCAGACAAATTGAAACCAGAGAACCTTCTTCAGCACCACACATCTCCTTGATGATGTAGCTTTTCAGGGTTCACCGAATGCTTTTAAACTAACTTAGTTCAACCTCCCAAAACAAAACAACTCTCTGGGCAACCCTTCTTTGCAAGCAGTGTAGGTACCTAATCTCCAATTCGCCAGCTGAGTAAGCCCACCTGCTGTTTTATTATCTTACCTTTCTAGCTGTTAACCCCTTAAGTCCACATGGCTCCAACCTTTTAAGTGCAGTAGACTCAAAGCTGCTTTAGTTGCATTTATCCTATTTTCTACAGTTAAACATTACCTATAAAATATCAACATGAACCATAAACTAGATATTCATCACAATATTTAATGGCATGAATCGCCAGAATAAATAATCCAGCAGTTAATCTATAACTAGCTCACGATCCCTTTTAATAGTTATAGCAAAGGTTCTTTCGTTCTATTGAAAGTCATGTTCAGCTGAGGGCGATTAAGACCAGGGGCTGAATCTTTAGCTCGTCGGGCGGGGTGCGCCCAACCTGAATGTAAAATGACGCGCGATGATGTCGGGCAAGCGTCCCGACATCATTGCGCACTCATGCGATATTTCGGTTGGCGGGTGCACACTGGAGTCAGCAGCGCACCCACCGACAATTAAAAGGCCTATTAAGGCCATTAAATAGGTAATTAAAGGAAATTTTTCACTGCCCGTCCAACCTTATGTTTGGCAGGCAGGCGAAAGGCCAAGCGGCCTTTGCATTTTTTTGGAAACCTCATCCACAGGCGGGATTAGGTTTCCTGAAGCAAATAAAATAAAAATGTTTTAAATTTAATTAATAACATGTCCCTGTTCATGTGACAGAATTACAGGAGGGGACATGTTTCATAACATTTCAGAAAGTTTTATTTTTTATTTTGAAAAATGTTCAGCCCCCTGAGGCAGCTCTGTGCCTCAGGAAGATTTTCAAGCATGCACCTGCACAGATGCGCAAAGTTCGCACTAGCCCTCCTCCCCCCCGCCCCCGGCACAGGCAGTGCTGAGCGCTGCTGCTGGCGTTTCACGCTGGACGCCCGGCGGTGTGAAATCATGGTCCGGCCCCGATCGCTGGTGGCGGCCAGCTTCTCGACTGCCCCCGCCCCCCCGTTGAGTCCACCCGATGAGGGAAAAATCCTGGGGTGTGGAGTTGGGAAATGGCAGTGCTGGAGTCAATGAGCATTGCACACTGATTGATGTCGTAATCTGTCTGGTTTGTATGCTGCTGGTGACTATTAGGTGTGCATGCACAAATCCCTATACCAAGATGCCATCCTGTGCAATCCCTGACGGAAATGTACACACAGTTATCACTGACCCCATTTTTGAGCACTAGGTGACCACATAACATCTAAAAAGGCACTACAGAGCTCAATTTAATCACCATAACCATTAATCAGTGATATTAGTGACCTAATTGCTTTTGTAATTTCAAACTTAACACTGAAGAGATTTATTTTCTTCAAATACTGTAAATGTACTTTCTCCTTCACTCCCTCTCTTTCTAACTTTCTCTTGCCCCTTCCTCTCAAGAAGACCTTGTATTGATCCGAATATTTATTCTGAAGCAATCTCGCTTTGAGAGTGGCTTTAAAGATTTATTGCAACTTTTATTAGATTGAAAAATACTATGGATGGGCCTGACATACCTGCAAAATAATACATTCCCTGAAATTCTGGAATTTTACAGCTCTCTTGCTCAATATGGGGACTTGAGCAAAGTGCACTACTTTTATGTAAGATTTGTTCCTTAATGGATCTTGAGGTTCTGTTTGGTGATACACATTCATCCAAGTTGGTGATTACATCGCGTTTGATGTCGGTGACTGAGGCTTTACCATGCTTGGTTAATGATACATTTTGAGACCTAACAGTAACTGTGAATTAATATGAGCCTCCCCATCACCACCCCCACCCACCACCCCCCCCCACCCCTCCCCAATTAAGTTTACTAATTAATGTAATGTGTATTGCTATTTGTGGGCATCCCTGATGGTGATGCCGATTAGTACAGTGAACAGTTGAGCCTCACAGTCAAGAAAGTCATAAATAGGATTGCTGGTACATGTAGAATTAGCTGTTCATAGGGTAGTGATAAAATACTTCAGTTATCTTCAATGTCCTTGTGTCAGAAAAGGATGATTTGGTTGCTCCAACCTTAAATCTTGTGTAATAGAGAATGAGTTGCATTCCTTACTATAGTCCTTGTGATAGGCTATTGTGAAAGTATGCAGATTTTACATTGGTTTTTACTCTCGGAACGCTGTCATATTTTTGTTCCTGTGTACCTAGATTGACTTTGAAGTAAATTTTTCAAAATGAGTTTTTAGAGGTAGGTATCAGCTCTGTTACTGTTAGATGCTAATTGTGAGGTTTGTTGTATTTGTCCATATCTGATTTGGAAACTGGAGATTGTTGATTGTCATTAGACCTAAGTCAGGAAAGGAATACCCAGGTTTCAGCCTATCTGCAGTTGAAGAGAACATCATTCTGACCCTTTAAATGTGGAGGGAAGTACCTTTACAGACCATAGAGAAGAATTCTTGTGTGTGCTATGCATAGCAAAATTCTAATTGTTTTCTTCATAAATAGCTTGCTGTAAAGCATGTACTTTACCTTTCAGATTTCTATGAATGAGCATTTACTGTGGGAAAATTATTCCTTTGCAAACACTCGGTTACATTGTCATAAAACTAAGCTGACTTATAATAATGCAATACTATCCCAATACTGGGGTTTGCACCTAATGTTACTTGGTAGTATTGTTTATCATAGCAAAGGTCCACTGTAGCACAATGTATAGGCATAACTTGCAAGTGCAATTGGACAGTTTTAAAATGGTATACGGGAAGCTGAAATGTTCTATCATTCATTTTGGGATGGATTGTTGAGATTCAACCAAAGGTTTTAACATGTAATAGGTGACTTCACTGCTGCATTGTTGCCTACATGGCGTCTACATTCTTACTGAACATTCAGTTGTCACAATTGTGATATGAAAATTTGTCTTGATCTTATTATATAATCTTCTTGATCTTGCCTTGGAGACAAAAAACAAGTTACTATAGGCCAGTAACATCCGTCATTGGGAAAATGTTAGAGTCCATTATAAAGGATGTAATAGCAGAGCATTTAGAAACGCACAATATAATCAAGCAGAGTCAGTATGGCTTCATGAAGGGGAAATCATGCCTGATAAACTTTTAGAATTCCTTGAGGAGGTAACAAGCAGGATAGATAAAGGAGAACCAGTAGATGTAATATATTTGGATTTCCAAAAGGCGTTCAACAAGGTACCGCACATAAGGCTACTTAAGATAAGAGCGCATGGTGTTGGGGATAGTATATTAGCATGGAGAATTGGCTAGTTCTCATATACCCTTCAATATTCAGCACCCAGTCCCTATCATCCTGCAGCTATGTCTCCATAATGGCTACTAGATCGTATTTATTTACTTCAATGCGGGCTATCAATTCATTTACTTTGTTGTGATTGCTACATTCACAACATTCACAGTTGGGATAAGGAGGGCATTTTCAGAATGGCAACCTGTAACTAGTGGAGTGTCACAGGGCCAATTAAGCCTCGTCCAGCGTGAAATGCGTGCTGCAGCGCTCAGCTGCCTCAGGGAGATGAACAGTTTTGAAAATAAAAAATAAAGATTTTAAAAATTGTAACAAACATGTCTCCTCATGTGACTCAGTCACATGAGTAGGAACATGTTAGAAATTAGGATGAATTTTTAAAAAAAATTTTAATGACAGGTCAAAACCTCATCCCGCCCGTGGATGAGGTTTCACAAAAAATGCAAAGGCCGCCTGGCCTTTTCACCTGCCCGCCAACCGTACAGTTGGACGGGCAGCAAAAAATTTAAATCAATTGGATTGTTAATGGCCTTAATAGGTCTTTTAATTGTTGGCGGGCACGCTGCCAACTCCCATGTATGCAAAATAATGCATGAGTGCGCGATGACGTGGGGCGCTCGACTGACATCATCGTGCGTCATTTTATGCTCGAGTGGGGCGGGCGCACGTCCGCCCGCTCAGCGAAAAATCCTGGCCGCAGAGAAAGACTGCAGAAAGCTGCAGCACAGAGGGGTTTGGGGGTCCTCGTGCACGAATCACAAAAAGCTAACATACAAGATCAGCAGGTTATAGGAAAGGCAAATGGAATGTTGGCCTTTATTTCAAAGGGAATGGAGTATAAAAATAAGGAAGTCTTGTTAAAACTATACAAGGCACTAGTTAGACCACACCTAGAATACTGTGAACAGTTTTGGTTGGTCCCCTTATCAAAGGAAAGATATACTGGCATTGGAGGCAGTCCAGAGAAGGTTTACTAGGTTGACCCTGGAATTTCCTTATGAGGAGTGGTTGAGTAGGTTGGGCCTGTACTCATTGGAGTTTAGAAGAATGAGAGGCGACCTCATTGAAACATGTAAGATTCTTAGGGGGCTTGACAGGGTAATGCTGAGAGGTTATTCCCCTTTGTGGGACAGTCTAGGACCAGAGGGCATAATCTCAGAGCAATGGGTCACCCATTTAAAACAGAGATGAGAAGGAATTTCTTCTCTCAGTGGGTAGTGATTCTGTGGAATTTTCTGTAGCCGAGGGTTGTAGCGACTAGGTCATTAAGTATATTCAATGCTGAGATAAACAGATTTTTAATCAGTAAGGGAATCAAAGGTTATGAGGAAAAGGCAGGAAATTGGAGTTGAGGATTATCAGATCAGCCATGATCTCATTGAATGGCGGAGCAGACTGGATGGGCCGAATGGCCTACTTCTGCTCCTACGTCTTATGGTCTTAGCACATTTTATCATGACAAATCCCTTAATTATTAACCTTTCTTTCTTCTATTAACAGGGAAAGTGTGTGAACCCAACCCATGTGAGAACGGAGGCACCTGCATGACAGGGTTGGCAGATGAATCTTTCTCATGTGAGTGTCCTGATGGATTCACAGGTCGCAACTGTTCTAGTATTGTGGAGGTTGGTAAGTGCAAGCACAGACCATGGCGACGCCTCTTCCTTGCATGACTGTCTTTGAGCTACTAGCAGTCACAGAATGTTGACCTTCATCGCTGACTGGCTGGCTGATGTTACTTGTGCACCAGTTGTGCTTGTTGCCTTGCCCTGTGTTGCCTGTATTTTTTAGTGCTTGTGCTTGCTGATATTTGCACTATTTACAGAGTTATCACAAAAGAATAACTGTGAAATGCTCTAATTGAATGGTTTTGCTATGTAAGAATATTTTTAAGATAATCATGTTTAGTGATCATGCAATCTTTATTAAGATCATCTTTTTCAATATTAATTAAATTTGACCATGCCCTATTAAGGATGATATAAATTTTACATGGATATTACTGTTACTGTAGCTGTTTCACAATCTATATATCAATTTATTTAATTGTAAAAGTAAAACTCGCAAGAATGTCATTGCAATTTCTTAAATAAAATTAATATATCGTACAAATGGAGGGCACTGAGATCCATCTTGTAACCCAGCGATCATAGTACTGATCATAACTGGAAAGTTCAGTCAGCATAATTATGCTATACATATTCTCTGCTATGTAATCTAAATGATATAAAATCCATTAAATATTTCATATAGTGCTCTTCCTCTGAGCTACACAACATGTGCATGTGTGCACTGTTTAGACTTTCCTTTAAAATTTTAACATTACTAAGAATCTCTGTGGTTCCATGTGGCTTAAAACCGAAATTATTGGGACTTTTAGAAACAATTAAGTCAAAGAGACTACACATAATCCAACAATTTTACATTCAGGTATAACTAATTCCACTTGGACCACTCAGCGCCAGACCTCTTACAGCCATGGTCCAAGCATGGATACAAGCTAAATTCTGGAGGCATGACTACCCTTGACATCAAGGTAGCATTCAACTGAGTATAACACCAAGGGCTTCAGTAAAATTGAAGTTAATGCGGATCAGGAGGCAGCCCTCCAGCAGCTGCAATTAGACCTAACACAAAGAAAGATGGTTGTGATTGCCATAGAGTAATTATCTCAGCCCAAGGAAATAACTGCAGGAATTCCTCAGGGCAGTGTCCTAGGCCCAGCTATTTTTAGCTGCTTCATCAGTGGGCTTTCCTTTCATTTTGAGGGCATGAAAGAGGCTGCTTCCTGCTGATTACATAGTACGAGAATCCAGCTTCCTACTCCTTGACATTCGACGGTGTTACCGTCACCGATTCCCCTATCATTAATGTCCTGAGGGTCACCATTTACCAGAATATCAGCTGGTCCAGCCAGACAAATGAGATGGCAACTTGAGCAAGTCAGAGACTAGGGCCTGAATCTTCTGGTTGGCGTGTGGGGGCGGGACCCACTTGCCGGCACGTAAAATGACGCGCAGTGATGTCAGGTGTGCGTCCCGACGTCACCACGTATCATTCCGATATTCAGTTCGGCGGGCGCGTACGGAGTCAGCTGCGCACCCGCCAAACTGCCAAAGGCCTGTTAAGGCCATTTAAAAACCAATTGAAATCATTAACAGGGCTGCCCGTCCAGCCTTAAGGTTAGTGGCCAGGTGGCCTTCGCATTTCTCATGAAACCTCATCCATGGGCGGAATGAGGTTTCCTGAAGGCTTTATAAATTAAATAAAATTCTTTATTGAAATACATAAACATGTCCCACCTCATGTGACACTGTCACACGAGGGGACAAGTCTGAGTAATTTTTAAAATTCTTTTTTTCCATTTTTCATTATGACATTGATCCCCCTGAGGCACGGAGCTGCCTCAGGGAGATTTCTGCGCTCTTTTGTGCCGGCCCCGACTCTCCCTCCTCCCCCACTCGCACAGGAAGGGCTGAGCGCTTCCAGATGCACATCACGATGGGTGGACACTGAATCAGCTGCACACCCGCCGGCACCCGCTCCCGCCCAGCCCGCACGATGGCGAGAAAATCCTCCCCTAGGTTCTGTTGTGATTGACTCACCGCCTGATTCCTCGATACTCTCCACAACATACAAGGCATAAGTCAGATGCATGATGGAACACGCTCCTCTTACCTGAATGGGTGCAGCTGCAACAACATAAACTCAACAGCATAAACATCTGAGCAATCCACTTGATTGGCACCTCATTCACTAGCCTAAAATCCTACTTCCCCATTTTGCCATATTCTGGTTGCTATGTGCATTACCTACACAGTTTACTGCAGAAACTTTCTAAGTAGACTTCATATTTAACTCCCAAATCCACAGCCTTCACCACCTAGAAGAACAGTAGGTGAATGGGAATGCAACAATCCTAACGTGGACATATATCACTGCCATTTCTTCAAAGCCACTGAGTTAAACCCTGTAGTCTCCTAACAGCATTGTGGGGTTATTGTTACCACATAGACTGTAGTGGTTCAAGAAGCGAGCTCACCACCACCACCTCAGTAAACTATGAATGGCAATAAATCCTGAGCTTGTCTTCAACACCCACATCCTTAGAATGAATGTTTAAACAATTGAACTTGAAAGAATCTCTGGCTTTGAATGGTATTCATTGAAACAAAGGCTTGCATGGATTTAGCTTTCAGTTAAACCCTTGTTGGAGACATCGCAGACACAAAGGACAAAAGTGCAGATTGATTTTTTTAAAGTCATTTCTCCTCTGGCTTTGTCCCAGCTTTGGTGAGAAAATACAAATGGAGATTGAATTACAATTCTGATTAGGATTTCTTTTAAAAACTTGCTGACAGAGGATCAGTAGTTGGTAGAATGAATGCTACTTTGGAAATTTTATTTATAGGGTAATCTTATTCTTTTGAATCATTTTTGTAAGAAATGCTGCTCAGCATATTGGTTTTAGAATGATCAACACACGAATATTGCAAACTGAAGAAACCACCCGTGCCCACAAAATCTGACTTCAGCCATTTTTTTAAGCCATTTAATCTGGATGCTGGAGATAATATTAGAACTTGATATCTTAGTCTAGTTAAAGTTTTAATGAATTTTTGGAATTCATGAAACAGGTTTTCTTATAGTAAAAATTGTGAACCAAGCTTTGGACTTACAGTACTCCAGTGGAGTAAATAAGTAATGTATGAAAGAGTATGGGGGAGAAGACAATGCATTTAAATTTTAGAAATTTTACATTGATTTCAGTTACCATTGGTGTATCTTTGTTAAAATATTTTTGTTCTGGAATTTTTACTTTAGTTCCACTGCCATTTCTACTCCATTTCCACCATCCATTGTTTCCAAGCCAAAAAGATGGGATTTATTTTGTTCTCTGACACCTGTCATTGTTGCTGGCTGGGAAAAGATTTTGCAGCGTGACTACTAACCCTCTTTTTAGTCACACTTATCTCTCTTCCTTTCTTTTTAAAAATAAACAGAGTTATTTTAATAAAGTTATCAATTTCCATGGGTACAATAGTGCAATGGTAATTTACTAGATGAGTAATTCAGAGGCCCAGGCTAATGCTTTGGTGACACAAGTTCAAATTCCACCAAGATGGCTGAGGGATTTCAATTCAAACAATGAATAAATCTGGAATAAAAATCTAGTCTCAGTAATGGTGACCGTGAAACTATTGGATTACTGTAAAAACCTATTTGGTTCATTAATATCCTTGAGGGAAGGAATCTGCCATCCTTCCTTGGCCTGGCTTACATGCGAGTCCAGACACACAGCAATGTAGCTTCTTACTCTTAACTGTCTTCTGAAATGGCCTAGCAAGCCACTAAGTTGTATCAAACCATGACAGAAAAGCTGAAAAAGCATTAAAAACCCCTGACAGATCACCTAGGAGACAGGACAGATCCACCAGAGGTGGCGTAACAGGGTATACAGTCAGGAAGGCATAACCCTGGGAGGTGGTGGTACAGTGTATGCAGTCAAGAAGGCATAACCCAGGGAGTCCTCAACATTGACACCAGACCCCATGAAGATTCATTGCATCAGATTAAACCTGGGTAATCACCAACCTCCATTCCTCAACTAATGAATCACTACTCTTCCCTGTTGAACACAACTTGGAATAAGCACTGATGTTCACAAGGGCACAGAATCTACTTTGGGTGGGAGACTGCAGTGCTCAGTAGTACCACTAATAACCAAGCCGGCCAAGTGCTGAAGGATGTATCTGCCAGACTGGGCCTGCAGCAGGTGGTACGGAAGCCAACAAAAGGGAAAAACCAACTTGACCTTGTTGGGTCTGTCGCAGATGCAACTCTTCATGGCAGTATTGGTAGGAGTGACCACTGCTAAGTCCTTGTGGAGACCAAGAACATTCTTCACACTGAGGAAACCCTCTATCATGTTGTGTGGCTCTATCACTGTGCTAAATGGGACAAATTCAGAATATATCTAGCAGCTCAAAACTCAACATTTATGGTACGCTGTGGGCCACTAAGAGCAGAAGAATTGTATTGCAGTACAATCTGTAAGGTTATGATCTGGCATATCCTTCATTCTACCATCACCATTAAGCCAAGGAATCAACCGTGGTTTAATGAGGAGCAGCACCAGGCATAGCTAAAAATGTGGTGCCAACCTGGTGAAGCTACAACACAGGACAGCATGCCACTAAACAGCAGAAGCTGCATGTGATCGAGCTAAGCGATTCCACAATAAACAGATCAGATCAAAGCTCTGTAGTCCTATCACATCAAGCCATGAAAGGTGGTGGACAATTAAACAAATAACCAGAAATGGAGGCTTAAAAACCATCCCCATCCTTCATAATGGTGAAGCCTAGCACATCAGTACAAAAGACAAGGCTGAAAAATTTGCAACCATCTTCAGCCAGAAGTGTCAAGTGGATGATCCATCTTAGCCTCCTCCTGAAGTCCCCTACATCACGGATGCCAGTCTTCAGCCAATTTGATTCACTGCATGTGATGTAAAGAAAAGTCTGAAAGCACTGAACACAGAAAGTCTACCTTTGTCGCAGTCATATAGGATATAATTTTGACTTTGATATAAATTGTTTCGGTCTAACAGGGGCAGAAACTTGATTGGCGGGATTCAAACATGCAGTGCTGAGAAGGATGGGAACATACTTGGGAGGTGACAATACATCATATCGAGCACAAAGGAAGATAGGTGCGATGTTGGTGGCCAATTATCTCAGCCCCAGGATGTTGCTACAGGAGTTCCTCAGGGTAGTGACCTAGGCTTAACCATCTCCAGTTGCCTCATCGATGACTTTGCTTCCAACATAAGGTCAGAAGTGAGGATGTTCACTGAATATTGTTCAGTGTTCAGTACCACTCATGACTCCTCAACCCTGAAGCAGTCTGTGCACGCGTGCAGCAAGACCTGTGCAACATCTAGATTTGAGTAGATAAGTGGCAAGTAACATTCACACCACACAAACACCAGCCAACGATCATCTCCCAAAAAGATACTCCAACCATCTCCCCTTGACATTGAATGGCATTACCATCGCTGAATCCCCCACCATCAAAATCCTGAGGGTTACCATTGATCAAAAACTTAACTGGACCAGTTACTAACAACACTCAGAAAGTCCGGCATCCTCCAGGACAAAGCAGTCCACTTGACTGGCGCCCCATCCGCCATCTTCAACATTCACCCCTCCACCACTGACGCACGGTGGCAGCTGTGCACCATCTAGAAGATTCACGGCAGCAACTTGCCAAGGTTTCTTTGACAGTACCTTCCAACCCAAAGACAAGGGCAGCAGACATATGAGAACAACACCAAGTTTCCGACCAAGCCATGCACCACCCTGACTTGGAATTATATCGCTCTTCTTTCACTGTCACTTCCTACAGCACTGTGGGTGTACCTACACCAAGTAGACTGCAGCAGTTCAAGAAGGCAGGTCATCACCACCTTCTCAAGGGCAATTAGGGATTGGTAACAAATGCTGCCTTGCGAGTGACACTCACATCCCACGGATGAGTAAAAACAAAATAGTGTTATCCAAATGTTTGCTACATGGTACAGAGAAAATTGAAAACACACAATAGAATCTTCCTGTGGTTACTGTCTATATTAAAACTTACTAATTTTGTTAGTTTTTTTCTTGAATTTGAATCAAACAATTTGGTGGAAATTGGGCGTGGCAAGCATTTTCCTTTTTAGGACAACAATAAAGAAAAATATTTGCAGAAAACATTAAAATTAATCATCAAAACGACTTTGGAAGGAACAAACGCAGTAAAAGAGCATCAAGAGAAAAATGTAATATACTTCAATAAAAGCAAAATAGTGCAGATGCTGGAAATTCAAAACAAAAACAGAAAATGCTGGAAAGACTCAGCAGGTCTGGCGGCATCTCTGGGGAGAGAAACAGAGTCAATGCCCCGAGTCTAATATGACTCTTCCTCAAAACTTCTTCAGAGCTGCCTTCTTGAATTGCTGCAGTCCATCTGGTGTAGGCACACCCACAGTGCAGTAAGGAATGGAGTTTCAGGTTTTGGACCCAGTGACAGTGAAGGAACAGCGATAGAGTTCCAAGCCGGGATAGTGCATGGCTTGGAAGGAATCTCTCCTTTGGCAAGAAACTCTGGGCAGCATTTTCCCCTCGGTGAGCGGAGGGCGGGGCCCGCTTGCCGACGCACAAAATGATGCATGGTGATGTCAGGTGGGCACCCCGACGTCACCGCACGTCATTCAGATATTCAGTTCAGCATGCATGCAGCCGACTCTGCTGCGCGTCCGCCGAACTGGCAAAGGCCTATTAAGGCCTGTTAAAAAGTAATTAAAGTAATTGACTGAGCTGCCTGTCCAACCTTAAGGTTGACGGGCAGGCGAAGATCCCAAGCGGCCTTCGCATTTTTCATGAAACCTCATCCACAGGTGGGATGAGGTTTCCATGAAGGGTTTATTATTTAATTAAAATCTTTGAAATAAATAATGGAAATGTCCCAGCTCATGTGTCAGTTTCACATGAGGGGATATGTCCTTAAATTTTTTTCCCACCTTTATTCAAATTTCCATGACTTAAACAAATCTCCCTGAGGCACCTCCATGACTCAGGGAGGTCTCTGCGCTCTTTCGTGCGCAGGCGCGAAAGAGCGCAGGGAACCACTCAGGAAATCCCCGCCCGCCTGCACAGGGAGCGCTCAGCGCTTCCAGGCGTGTGTCGATTAAGGGGCCAATTAAGGCCCGCCCACCTAAAATGGTGGCGCGGACCTGATCGAGGGCGCCGATTGGGTTCACGCCCACCCCCGCACAACCCCCCCAATAGGCGGAAATTTCTGGCCTCTGTTTCTCTTTCCACAGATGCTGCCAGAACAGCTGAGTTTTTCCAGCATTTTCTGTTTTTGTTTTGAAAATAATATACTTACTGGTAATTAACATACAAATATATGATACTTTGAGAGAATAGACACATAGACACATATCACATAGACCTCTAGGAAGAATCTGCTGTAATTTGTTCATTTATGAATGTTGTCTTCTGGAATTATGACCCCACTGGAATTGCAAATGAGCTAGTGAGCAAAGAGGTTAGCCAATTCAATAATTTCAAATCTTTGCCCCAGTTTCAACGAGTCATAGCCATTATTATTATTATTATTCAGGAAACAGGCGACAAGCATTACTCAGATGAAAAGAATGAAAATTAAGATGTAGTAAATCAGGAAGTTGGGTGGCAGTAAACGTATAAAAGCTAGAAAATTGTAGAAGGAATGACTGACGAAGGGAAGTAAGCAGCTCCACAATTCCGAGGTCCCAACAATAGGAAGCTATGTGATAAGTCCTGATTTCAACACAGTTATGAAGTAAACCACATAGTATGGCATGTTTGGAACTTGGAAGGATTAAGAGCGAATTTTTCAGCAGATAATAATACTTTAGCAGAGAAGCATTAATGATGTTAGCATTAATAAAATAGAGAAACGTTACAGTTTGCGCTCCGGTGGTCGACTCCGTGTTAAGTACCCCCTGGTGTGGCTCAGGAGCCACATTTGCTGCAGATAAAGGCAGTGGGCTGAGAAGGTGCAGGATTTTCAGGCCCCTGTTTTCTTTGGGGCCTCTTTTTGGCCAGCTGAGCTTTTTGTTTCTGCTCGCCTCTTCCAATCCCTTCCAGTCAACCTCAAGAGATCATAGCCATCAGTGACTGTATCTCAGCTGTCAGTGTCAATATCCACCATCTTCATACCTCGCTTGCGTGGTTCCTTGTAGTGGAGGCACGGGTGCTCAGGAAGTCATGACCCAGTGGCCAATTCACCGTTCAGAAAATCTTTAGGTATACTGCCATCGTCCATCCGATGAACATGACTGAACCGACGCAGCGTCTTAGCAATGAGTGTATGCTCCTGGACCTCTGAGTTTGTGATCTTGTCTTGCCAAGAGAGGCTGTGAATATGTCTGAGACAGAAAAGATTGAAACTGTTCAGCCTTTTCTTCTGCCTAACATATGTTGTCCAGGTCTCACCAATGTAGAGGAGTGTACTGAGGACTCAGGCTTTGCGGTTTGATGTTCTCAGTTAGGTTGATGTGGTTCACACTCTCTTACTCAGCTTGGACATAACAGTTACAGTTTTTTGTGTGTTGATTTCAGCATCAAGTGACAGATTACTGTGATTGTGGAGCCTAAGATATGTGAAGCTATCAACAATCCCCAGTGTCACAGTGTCAATGCTGACAGATGGCGGTATGGCAACATCCTGGACCATGACATTTGTCTTCCTGATGCTGATGGTCAAACTAAACTCTACAGCCATGGGAGAGTCTGTCCATTTGTCGCTGCAGATGTTCCTGTGTATGGAATGTTAGTGAGTCATCATCAGTGTTGAGTAACTCTCTGATGAAGATTGGTGCACCTCTGTCTTGGATCTCAGGTGAACAAGGCTGAACAGCTTCCCATCAGTTCTGGTATGAAAGTAACACCCTCTGTAGATGACCTGAAACCATTTAACAGCAGCAAAGAGAAGAATATGTCAAAGAGTACTGGTACCAGAACACAACCCAATTTGACCGTACTGGGGACCTCAAAGAATTCTGATGTTGCACCATCATAGTTGACCTTACTCATCACGTGGTCATGAAAAGAGATGCTCACATTCAGCAGCTTCAGCAGGCAGCCAATTTTTTCCAACAGCTTAAATAGACAGCCTCTGCTCACATGGTCGAATTTCTTAGTGGGATCAATGAAGGCAGTGTATAGTGGCCTCCTTTCTTCATGGCATTTCTCTTGCAGCTGCTGGACTGAGAAGTTCATGTCAATTGTAGATCTTCCAGTTCTGTAACCAGACTGGGATTCAGGATAAAAACAAAAATACCTGGAAAAACTCAGCAGGTCTGACAGCATCTGCGGAGAGGGATACAGTTGACATTTCGAGTCCGTATGACCCTTCAGATGTGCTCAGCCAAGATCTGCAGACTGACAAGGGCAACATGGGTAATTGCTTTTCCTACGACGCTCAGCAGGGTGATGCCTCAATAGATGTTGTAATCATTGCAGTTGCCCTTGTTCTTGTACAGGGTTACAATCATAATCAATCATATCCTGGCGCACTGGCTCATCCCCCCAGCAGAGACAGAGAAGTTCATGCAGGTGTTGCAGGAGTGCCAGTTTCTTGTGCTTGATGAGTTCAAGTGGTATAGCATCAGCACCTGGAGCTTTGCCCATTGGAAAGCGAATAAATAGCTTTGCTAATCTGCTCCATTGTTGGATTGATATGCAGCTCTGTCATTACAAACAGGCTTTCTATCATAAAAGCAAAATACTGTGGATGCTGGAAATCTGAAAAAAAAAACAAAAATAGCTGGAAAAACTCAGCAGGTCTGACAGCATCTGTGGAGAGGAACACAGTTAACGTTTTGAGTCCGTGTGACTTTTCATCAGAACTAAAGAAAAGTAGAAATGAGGTGAAATATAAGCTGTTTAAGGGGGGGTGGGACAGGTGGAGCTGGATAGAGGGCCAGTGATGGGTGGAGGCCAAGAAGAGATTGCCAAAGATGTCATAGACAAAAGGTGGTGATATTAGCTAAGGAATGTGCTAATGGTGACATTAAGGGTAGAGAGCAGGACGAGCAAGTGACAGATAGCCCTAGTGGGGGTGGGGTAGGGGGAAGGGATCGAAATAGGCTAAAAGGTGGAGGTAAAACAACGGATGGAAATAAATTTTAAAATAATAATAGAAATAGGGGGAAAAGAAAAATATATTTTAAAAATATATAAATTATTAGAAAAAAGGGGGATCAGAAAGGGGGTGGGGATGGAGGAGAGAGTTCATGATCTGAACTTGTTGAACTCAATGTTAAATCCGGAAAGCTGTAAAGTCCCTAATTGGAAGATGAGGTGATGTTCCTCCAGTTTGCGTTGAGCTTCACTAGAACATTGCAGCAGGCCAAGGATGGACATGTGGGCATGAAAGCAGGATGGGGTGTTGAAATGGCAAGCGACAGGGAGGTCTGGGTCATGTTTGCGGACAGACCGAAGGTGTTCCACAAAGCGGTCACCTAGTCTGCATTTGATCTCTCCAAAGTAGAGGAGACCGCATTGGGAGCAGCCAATGCAGTAGACTAAATTGAGGGAAGTGCATGTGAAGGGCAGGTGTTGCACCTTCTGCGGTTGCATGGAAAGGTGCCGTGGGAGGGAGTTGAGATGTAGGGGGTGATGGAGGAGTGGACCAGGGTGTCCCGGAGGGAACGGTCCCTACGGAATGCCGACAGCTGGGGGTGAAGGGAAGATGTGTTTGGTGGTGGCATCATGCTGGAGTTAGCGGAAATGGTGGAGGATGATCCTTTGAATGCGGAGGCTGGTGGGGTGAAAAGTGAGGACAAGGGGGACCCTATCATGTTTCTGGGAGGGAGAGGAAGGTGTGAGGGCAGATGCACGGGAGATGGGCCGGACACGGTTGAGGGCCCTGTCAACCACCGTGGGTGGAAAACCTTGGTTAAGCAAGAAGGAAGACATGTCAGAAGAACTGTTTTAGAAAGTGGCATCATCAGAACAGATGCGATGAAGGCGAAGGAACTAAGAGAATGGGATGGAGTCCTTACAGGAAGCAGGGTATGAGGAGCTGTAGTCGAGGTAGCTGTGAGAGTTGGTAGGCTTGTAATGAATATTGGTGGACTGTCTATCACCAGAAATTGAGACAGAGAGGTCAAGGAAGGGAAGGGAAGTGTCAGTGATGGACCATGTGAAAATGATGCAGGGGTGGAAATTGGAAGCAAAATTAATAAACTTTTCCAGGTCCAGACGAGAGCATGAAGCAGCACCGAAGCAATCATCGATGTACCAGAGAAAGAGTTGTGGGAGGGGGCCGGAGTAGGACTGGAACAAGGAATGTTCCACATATCCCATAAAGAGACAGGCATAAATGGGGCCCATGCGGGTACCCATAGCCATACCTTTAACTTGGAGGAAGTGAGACAAGTTTAAGGAGAAATTGTTCAGTGAGAGAATAAGTTCAGCCAGACGGAGGAGAGTGGTGGTGGATGGGGATTGTTCGGGCCTCTGTTCGAGGAAGAAGCGGAGAACCCTCAGACCATCCCGGTGGGGGATGGAGGTGTAGAGGGATTGGACGTCCATGCTGAAGAGGAGGTGGTTGGTGCCAGGGAACTGGAAATTGTTGATATGATGTAGGGTGTCAGAGGAATCGTGGACATAGGTGGGAAGGGACTGGACAAGGGGAGAGAGAATGGAGCCAAGATAGCAAGAAATGAGTTCAGTGGGGCAGGAACAAGCTGACATGATCGGTCTGCCGGGACAGTCCTGTTTGTGGATTTTGGGTAGGAGGTAGAAGCGGGCCGTCCGAGGTTGGGAGACTATGAGGTTGGAAGCTGTGGAGGGAAGATCTCCAGAGGAGATGAGGTCAGTGACAGTCCTGGAAACAATGGCTTGATGTTCAGTGGTGGGGTCATGGTCCAGGGGGAGGTAGGAGGAAGTGTCTGCGAGTTGGCGTTCAACCTCTGCGACGTAGAGGTCAGGACTCCAGACAACAACAGCACCATCCTTGTCAGCAGGTTTGATGACAAAGTCAGGGTTGGACCTGAGAGAATGGAACGTGGCAAGTTCAGAAAGAGACAGGTTAGAGTGGGTGAGAGGAGCAGAGAAATTGAGACGACTGATGTCACGCCGACAGTTCTCAATGAAAAGATCAAGAGCAGGTAAGAACCCAGAGGGAGGTTCCAGGTGGAGGGAGAATATTGGAGGCGGGTAAAAGGATCCGTTGAACGGGGAGAGGACTCCTGCCCAAAGAAGTGAGCATGGAGACAAAGGCGGCGGAAGAAGAGTTCAGCATCGTGCCGAGCCTGAAATTCATTGAGATGAGGGTATGAAACTGAGTCCTTTGCTGAGCGCTGAATGTTTAGCATCAGAGAGGGGAAGGTCAGGGTGTATAGTGAATACACGGCTGGAGCTGGGATTAGAATACTGAAGCTTTCTATCATGTTTAGAGCTCCCTCAGTGACAATGTTCTCCCTGGAGTACAACTCAAGGTAATGTTCCACCCATCTTTCCAACTGTTTATTGCTGTCAGTGATGACCTCCCCTGCCTTTGTTTTCAATGAAGCCATTTTCTTTGCTGATGGATCTGTTGATTTGTTGATCCCATCATACATGCCCCTGGCATTCCCTGTGTCAAAGGACATCTGGATATTCTGGCAGAGTTGTAACCAGTAGTCATTGGCACACCACCTAGCAGCCTGTTGAACTTTACTTCAAGCGGCTCTTAGTGCATTCAGAGATTTCTCGCTCAGATCTCTCTTGATATGAATGAGAGTGGATTGCTTGGCTTCAATGATAGGTTCCATCATATTGGTGTTAGCTTTGAACAGTCAGCATTTTCCACTCTTGCTTTTCATTTGTTGAGAGTGCAGCATTGTAGATGGTGACACGGAGTATGTTCTGTTTTGCTTCTGTACTCTATGTGGAAATGCTGGAGAGCGCCAGCTTAATCGAATTGTGGAAATGTTTTTTATCTGGGTAGGCAGAATGGCTGACGTTGATAGTATTTCTACTTCGACTGAAAGAACTTCAAGGGTTGGGCCTCACCCTAGTGCATACTAGGGAATGATCTATCAAATTTAGCACTGAGTTGGTACCTGCATGTAATGAGAATGTTGTTCAGAGAGTCACATCTGGTGATGATCACAGCCAATTAGTGCATGACCTTGGATGTCTCCAGGACACATTGTGGCATGGTTTGTTATCAAAGAAGGTGCTAGTTACACAAAGCTTCACAAAACTTGTGGTAGCAGGCAAAGCTCAAGTAGCCTCTGTCCATTCTCATTTATCTTTTCCAGCCGTGATGTCCAAGACAGGAGGGCCATGCCTCATGGTGCATGCCTGCTCTTGCATTGAATTCTTCCAATAGATAAAGATGTTCGAAAGATGTCTTTGTCTGTTTCTCTACTGTATTTTGTATCTTGCATTTGTAATTGAAAGTTATGATTGTTGTCCTTTGTCTCTCAGGATCTAATCTAAGCTGCTGCCAGTGTAAACAGGATAGTAAGTGGCTGATGCCACATGTAGGCTGCTAGTGTCTCATTCACGCCAGTCTGAGGTACTTAAAATTAGCCCCATGAAGCTTTGGCCTTTTATACGGAACTACATTTATATCTAATTCATACTAAAAATGTTGCATTTGCACATATATCCTGTCAAAACGACATTACTTCCATCCCCATGTTTTGTTTCACACTTTGTGTCAATTTTTCCCAAAGTAAATTCCAGCAGCTATGTTAAATACATATTTGTGGTCACCGGGTGACTGCTGTTTTTTAATTTTTCCATGTACTAACATGCTCTGCCCACTGGGTGGCCATACTTGAAGATTTCAGGACTTGAGCCAGAATTTTTCAAAAAATTATGTTTTGAATTTTTATCTTTTTTAACAACTTTATTTTTAACTTTTTTGAACAACTATATTTTTAATTTAATTTTCTTCTATTTTTCAGTCTCTCTTGCTGTCTTCTCTTCCAAGCCGAATTTACAGTTGTTTAGGCCTTAATGCCTCCAAGCCTGGAACAATTTTTTCCTGTCATCATTCCCTGACCCATCCTCTGTTCCCTGCCCCTCCTTCCCGGAGGCTGGAAGCAAGCATTTTTTAAAGTGCTCTTAGCACTGATGTGTATTGTTGTACTGGAATGACTTAAAAGCATTCTTACACATATCTTAGAGGTAATGAACTGGGGGAAAATACTAGTCAGGCAGGTACACAGAGGTGAATATTCAAAGATGAAGTGGAGATATTAGAATAGTGAAGGTGACTTTGCAGGGCAAAACAATGAGGGTAAAGAGCAGGGAATTTTAGGGAGTGCATGTAAGGGAGGAAGATGTTAGGGAGTCATTGATAATCAGATGTTAGAGAGAGGGCAAGAAATAAGATATTTGATTGGTAGAGGAAATGTTAAGCAGACAAGACGACAATGAATATGCTGTGGAGCTGCAGGCAGATGTTTGGGATGTGGATGAGGGTAAATGAGTATGTTAGGGGACAGGAGGCATATTAAGAAGGTAATGGTGCTGTTAGAGGTGTGAAAGCAATGGAGTTCAGGCTAATTTCCTGGTTAGCCATGCACTCTGATGCAGCATCACTCCTGAAAATTTATATTAAAAAATGCCTGCTATCCTGAAACCTGGTCCCTAATCAGTCCTGAGAATAGTAAAGAAAAATTCCCAGCTCCTTTTTAAAAAGGCCAATGAAAATATTCCTGACTCATTCCTTCTCTTTAGAATGTGTTCTCATCTGTAAAATCTTCCCAATGCAACTCTGTTCCTCAGAGCTTGTTCCTATCTGGAATATAAACTCATTTAAAAATATTACCTGACCCAGTCCTGTTTATAAATATTCCCACTCAGTCCTTGTCCCGCCTGCAGCTGAAAACATTATTGATTAAAAATACTCTTAGTGTACTCCCGCCTGCTGCATAATTAATAATGCTCACAGGTTCTATTTCATTAATGCCTATCGGAAACCATTTTGTATTTGTTCCTTTAGTTTTATGAATAAATTTTGCTCCATTTATTTAATACATTTTGTGGGACTACATTTTATGAGAAATGAAAAATATTTATCATTTGCAAATTTATAGGAATCTCATTCAATTAAATAGCTGTTGCTTTAAGTAATTTGGAAATTTATCAAAATGGTAGATTAAATGTCCAGCACCATGACTACCAGGTTCTTTTATTCATTTTTAAAAATCAAATACATTCCATTAATTGTTTCTATTTAAATTTGAGCGGGATTACAGTAAAGGGCTTCTGCTTTTATGTTAAATACATTTTCAGGACATGACTCAGTTCCTCTGACTTCCCATCAAAAAAGTGACAGGAGAGATACTAATATTGTTATGCACTTCTTGTCACACAGAACCTTGGTTCCTGTTGTCATGTTTTTGCCACACTCTGGTGTCAACTTTCATATTTGTAATGGGAACTGCCTGTAAACCTGTCATGCTGTAATTACATCCTATAGCCTGTAGAAGTGCTGCAATGTCTCAGCATTGTATCTGCTCTATACTGTCAGGAAACTCCAATGCTCCAACCGGTTATTTGAAAAAAAATTCTGCCTTTAATTGCCAGTTTGATACAACTCAGTGAGTTGCTCGGCTACTGCAGAGGACAGCTAAGGTAAATCATGTGGGTTTCGGTCTGGAGTCAGGTATAGGCCGCACTGGGTAAGGATAGTGGGCTCCTTCCATAGACATCTTTATATTGAAGCAATTAAGTTTTAATGCCAAACAGCTTGTTTTTACTGAAAATCAGCTTTTCATTTCCAGATTTTTTAAACTTGAGTTCAGATGCTCAAACTGCTTTGAACTTAGGTTCTCCAGATTACTAGTCCAACAACATAACCACCACACTATTGTACTCAATAACCATGACACTGCTATGAGTTTTGCAAGTTAACTATGAATAATATTGTTGGATCCTTGGCCACTAGTTTAGTTGGATCAATGGATCAGGTCTGCATGCCTGTTTTGGGATGATAATTGGTACCATAGAGATCGCAGATCAGTAGACGGTTTTTATGTAGAACATATTCTATTTATTTACAAAGGAACTCAGTAGCTACACTTGTGTACTTACAACTAAAACCCTGACTCTACATTACAGACTCTTACTCTAGGCTACTAACTACTGACTACAGACTGCTAAGGTAGCCCACGCTATTCTGTCATTGGATAATAAGATCATGTGATCTTCTATTATAACATTCTCCTTAAAGATATATTACACAAGAGATTACCACATCCCACCCCCTTTACTCAGAAATATATTTTACAGCTACAAATACAATTTTTCTCAAAATATCAAATTATTTACACAGATAAGTAATTTACAAATTTAGTCTTCCTGGGGGTTTCCTTATGCGTGTAGGATGTCTCAGCCCTACAGCTTCAGATGTTTTGTCAGGAACCTGCTTTTCTGGTGTCTGAGCGTCAGGTTCTTCGGACACCTGTAAATCTGTTCCCTCAACTCTTGCAGGTGCAGCCGACCCTTCAAACACATCTGTACTCAGTTAGTTCTTTCATCTGGAAATGCTGATGCAGTCGTGAACACTGGAGGAATCATTTCCTGATAGCTTGTTTCTCTCCTCCTTATATGATCTGTATGTCTCCAAATGATTCGGTCTTCTATTTTTGCATGGTAAGAAAGAGGTCCAGTGACTTCACTTATTTCACCTGATAACCATTTATGTCCTTCACCAAAATTTTTCACATATACTGTCTCTCCTATGGTAAACTTTATGTCATGACTATGCCAATCACGTACAGTTTTCTGACTTCCCTGGCTCCTTTCCACCTTCTCCCCTAAATTTGGCACTATTATGCTCAATCTTGTCCTGAGACAACAATTCATCAACAACTCAGTAGTTGTGATACCTGTTAACGTGTGGTTCTGTAATGGAAAAGAAAACTTGCCAACTTGGTCGCTATGGAGTCTCCAGCTAATGTCTTCATACCATTTTTGAATGTTTGAACTGTTTGCTCGGCCAGTCCATTCGAAGAAGGGTGGTATGGTGAAGTTTTTACATGAGTAATACCATTGAGGCTGATAAACCGTTGAAACTCAGCACTCGTAAATGTTGTGCCGTTGTCTGATATGAGCACTTCTGGTCATCCGTTGATGGCGAAACGTTGTTGCAGCTTGTCAATTGTAGCAGAAGATGTTGGTGACTTTACCTCATATATGTCCATCTATGTTGCGTGAACATCAACATTAAGGAGAAACATTGTTCCCATAAAAGGTCCCACATAGTCAATATGCAATTGCACCCAGGTCTTCCTGGCCACTCCCACGGGTGTAACAGAGCTGCTGGAGGTAACTTTTGCACTTGCTGACACTGCATACAGCTTTTCACTAAGCTCTTTATTTCTCCATCCATTCCAGGCCACCATAGATAGCTGCATGCTATGGTCTTCATTCCGGAAATATCTGGACTATGTAGTTCAGTTAACAATGGCTCTCATCCTTTTGGAGGAACAATCACTCGAGCTCCCTGCAATACGATACCATCCTGGCTGGTTATCTCATATCTCTGTGAAAATACCGTTTCATTTCATCAGGTTCCTGTTCTTGTGGCCAACCATGAAGAACTTGCTCTTGTACTTTGGATAAGGCTGGGTCTCGACTTGTCCAATCTCTAATCTGTCTAGCACATACTGATGATGAATCTAAGAAGTTCAATAATAAAACAAGCTCTTGAGGGACTAGAATATTCTCATCGTTTTCTTTCAAAAGCAAACGACTAAGCGCATCAGTGTTTGCAATCTGATTTGCAGGCCTGTGGATGGAAGTATACTCATACACTGCCAGAATCAACCCCATCTCTATATTCTTGCTGAGGCTATGGGTGGTATAGCCTTGTCCTTGCTGAACAATCCTAGCAAAGGCTTATGGTGATACCATAAATGATTGTAAAATGATGACCATGTACATACAGGTGAAATTTCTTGACACCAAAGATGATTGACAAACCTTTTTCTGTCTGTGAGTATCCCTTTTCCGCTGTGTTGAGCGTTCTTATTACATATCCAATAGGTCGTTCTGAGCCACATTAGATGGGGAGCACTGCTCCCACTCCATAAAGAGATGCGACTAACTCTTTTCTTTGGTCAAAATGTACCAATAGAGTGGATGAGTGCAACAGTTGTTTCACTTTTGTGAAAGCGTCTTTCTGTGGTGTTTGCCAAGACCAATGTTGTTTTTTCTTGAGTAGGTAATACAGGGTGCCAGTTCTGTCAACAAATTAGGCAAAAAGCGTCCATAGTAATTGACCATTCCCAAGAATGATTTTAGCTTGGAGGTGCTCCTTGGTGCTGGGCCTCTCTAATAGCTCTCATTTTTTCCTCAACCAGGTGAAGGCCCTGTGCACCTACCCTGTGACCTAAATAGACTACCTCTTTTGCTTATACTTTTCTTATTTAACATGCACTCCACCTATGAAAAACGCTTCAAAACTTCTTCCAAGTTTGCCAAATGCTCATTTTAAGTGAATCCTGTCACTAGAGCATCATCTAAATAAACCACAACATGAGGCAATCTCTGCAGTAAATTTTCTATTATTCTCTGGAATATGGCGCATGCAGAGGATACACCAAAAGGCAAACGAGTATATCGGTACAACCCTTTGTGTGTATTAATTGTGGCAAACTTCTGGGAGGCCTTCTCTAACTCCAATTGTTGATAAGCATGACTCATATCAAGCTTCGTGTAGGCGGTTCCATCTGCCAGCTTAGCATTCAAGACATCAATTTTTGGTATAGGGTGTCTTTCCAACTTAGCCGCTTTATTGACAGTCAATTTGTAGTCCCCCAAATTCGAACACTTTGGTCAGGCTTAAGTATGGGGACTATTGGTGCAGCTCATTCTGAGTACTGCAGAGGTCGTAAACTCCCTGTTTCTCTAATCTATCAAATTCAGCGTCTACCTTTTTCCACATTGCATAAGGTACTGGCCTTGCTTCATAAATCGGAAGAGTCGAATCTAGATCAACATGAATTTTTGCTTGTAGCCCTTGGATCTTCCCGAGTTCATCTTGGAAAATCAAGGTTTATTTTTGTAGTAGCTCAGTGGCTGTCAGTTGGAATATCTCAGTCCAATCCAATTTAATTTCCTTCGGCCAGTTTTGTCCAAGGAGACTTGGCCCCTCACCTGCTACCACTATCGAGAGTAATTTCACTGATTGACTTCCAGACTGTACAGTAACCATGCTTATGCCTTTGATTTTGATGTCTTCTCCCGTGGAAGGTTTCAATTTGGCATTTGTTTCTTCCAAGTTTAATTTACATTCCCATTATTCAGATGTTTAAAGGTGTGCTCACCTATTACCTTAGAGGAAGCTCCTGTATCCACCTCCATTCTGATAGACCTATTATTCACCCTCACTGTTACATAGATTGGTTCTATTCTTCCGACCTTTAAATTATACAATGAATAAATATCAGAAATGGTTTCTTCAGGCTCTTCTATGTTATGAATCTCATGGGTTTTTTTTCTTTTGATTGAAAATCTGCCTGATTCTATCCTTGCAATGTCTCATGAGGTGTCCATTTTGATGACAGTAAAAACATTTGACTTTTTTAAACTTCCATTCATTACAAGGCTGTCTGCTTCCATCTCTGTTACCATTATTCCATGTTTTCACTGCTAAGTCATTTCTTTTTATTTGTCTGTAAGCTCTGGCTGCGTCCTGCTTCTCATCAGATCTGTACATTTTCAAGCCATTTTTGGTTGGGGCTTCCCGCCCAGCGTGGAGGTCAGTGCCATTTTGTGCTCCCTGTATGGCTTTTGAGTTCCTCATTGCGCCTTCCATGGCCAGTGTTATTTCCTGCGCCTTCTGAAAATCCAAATTTGAATCAGGCAGTAATCTCTTCTGAATCGAATCTTCATTTATACTGCACACCAAACAATCTCTAAGCATTTAATTTATAGATGTATCAAACTCCTAATATTCTGTTAACTGTTTCAACGTGCCACTTAACAAGCGACTGCCTCCCCTGGGGCTCTTTCTCTTGAGTTAAATCTGAACCATTGAATCATTACCTAGGGCTTGGGCTGGTAATGGTTCTTCACAAGGTTCACTAAATCATCAAAACTTTTCAAATCCGGGGCACTGGGTGCTATTAAACTTCAGATCAGTCCATAAGTCTTACTCTCACGTGTGGATAAGAGGATCGTGCACCTCTTCTCCTCCCCCGCATTGTCATTTGCTTGGAAAAGAACGCGAGGCATTCAACATAATGAGACCAGTCGTCCACTGTTAGGTCAGAAGGATTAATTCTTTCAAACCGCGGAATGCTTCGAGGGGACTGCTTTGACAATTAGGACAGAAATTCTACTTACAATTACTGTGTGAAGTACAGCCCGATTTCAGTTCACTTGATTTCCTTCCTCAATTTTCTCGCTTTTTTTTCTCATCCTTCATTTTTCTTGCTTTTTCACCTCGTCACCAGTTTGTTGGATCCTTGGTCACTGGTTAGTTGGACTGATGGTTCTGGGCTGCACACTTGTTTCGGGATGACCGAGTTGCTACCATGGACAGAGTAAATCAGTAGACGGTTCCTTTGTAGAACACATCCTATGTATTTACAAAGGAACTCAGCAACTACACTTGTGTACTCACAACTGTATCTACATTAAAGACTCCTAATCAAGACTACTAACTACTGACTACAGACTACAGACTACTAAAATAGCCCACGCTACTCTGTCATTGGATAAGATCATGTGATCTTTTATTATAACATTCTCCTTAAAGGTATATTACACATCAGATTGCCACAAATATAAAGATAAAAGCATTCCATAAAATAAGAACAGAATAAATGACTTAAAAGAGAACTGAATTATATTTGCAAAACTTGTTTGCATTATTCCCCCTTTATCTAACTCTGCTTTACCTGAAGATAATGCTTAATGTTGATTCCCCATGCACATGACAGTACTATTAGTGCACATGCATATATATGATTTATATACACACAATAAAACACAACTCAGAGAATATGGCTGCTCACTCATCTGTCTCTACCGCCTTTGTGTTTCTGTTTCACTCTGCATCAGTTCTTTTCATTCATTTTCCCTCTTTCTCTTCTACTTCTCCCCTCTTAAGCCTTTTTGCTTTTTTCTCATTTTTTCCTTTCTTGGTGGAGAAACGAATGTGTGATTTATTATGGTGCGATGGGAAAAGGAGCCAGAAATAACTGATAAATGCATTTGGAACGGGATTATAAAGAAAACGTGGTTTTCAGTGGCCCCATTTCCATTGCCTCCACCCCATCATTCACCATCACCCTCTCCTCACCACCAGCACCTCCCATCACACCCACGATGGCCTTTTTGTCAAAGAAGGCAGCCTCTTCTTTCTCCCTCTTCACCCAATATGACTTCAAGTACGATGTCCGTTCACCTGGGCATGGATGGCTGAAACCCTCTGTTTTAGGAATATCGGAATTGCTAGATGAAACAAGATCAAGGTCTGCCTAATTTACTTTCTACAATCTTTCAAGTTTCATGGCATAATGATAATGCAGCTGATGACTAATTATGATAGTCAATTACTATAAATTAGTCTACAACAGATCCAGAGGATGAAGAAAACCCACCAGTGGTGGAATATGTTGGGAACCACAGGACCCAAGTAATTTATTCCTCCCTAGAATGCTACATTTTGTGAGAGTGTAGCTGCTTTAAACCCTCCTCATCTGCCAGGTGAGCATGCAGCCTTTAAGTTCCCGTCAACTGTGCAAGCACTCCCTCAGGCAACCCACTGTGTGGAGGGAAGCTTGCACAGATGGATAATTACTATAAATCACTTATATCTGGTGAAAACGGCTGTGCAGCTTCAGTCAGTGAGATCATTTGCATCATGCTATGACTGCCATTCTTATGTAAATAGATATTTTTACCCTTTGTTGGGTAAAGTTCCTGGCAGTAATTTTGACCTGGTGCAATTGGCAGACCCATTTTGCATCTCTTCCATTTCTTTTTATTTTAAATGGATCTTGACTTTAATGGTAAAAGAAATTGGCAGGGACGTAAAACGGGCTGTGGATTTGCCAATGCTGGTTTCACGCTAAGTCACAAAGTCAAAATTAACTCCCACCCCCTTCTCTGTAAAATATTGACTGGCAGAAGAATCAGTTTTATTGTCTTTCCAATATTGCAAGCATTTGGTACAGCAGTGGGGTAATTCATCAGATTGATAGTTTCAGAACTATATTTTACTGCCGAAAAATGATGTGGAGAGCATTTTTAGTTGAAAAGGACTTCAAGCTGATTATAGTTGTATTAAACTAAATCATAAGTATTACCAACAAGAGCTTTAGATATAATTACAAATGCATTAAACTATTTGGTTAATCACTGCATTATAAATTTGGGTAAAACTGAGAAGAAAAGCTATTTCTAAAAGGATCTGGTGGACAAATTTCCTTTGGGATCACTTGTAACCCCTATTTGCAAACCCCATTGACACATGTAAATGAGTTTTCTAATGAATTTTTATCAATGTTACAGGAGCAGAGGGAGAAACTTGCAAAAATCCATCCTTTAGTGCAGACTTTGATACTAAAACCATGCTATCAATGATCAAAAAGCCTAAAGAACCCCTTGTTTATCTGGGGATACTGTGCATCATAAACAGATCAGCAAGGCAGTTTGGCCCTATCTTAGTTCACCAAGCAGAATGTCCTAAACTTTCCCTCACTGCAGAATCCAAATAATTCTTGAACTAATTCAGAGGTTCACTTTCTGAGGGCAATTTTGACTTTGTGTTAAATGGGCAATATTGGTTCGGTCTTCTGTTAAACGCCACGCCTGATAATTGTTCTTATTGCATTCAAAATAATGTCCTGATTTACCTTTTTCAAGCCATTTGCTACCTCAAACAACCTTTTATAAAATCACCTCTCGTATCTTTTCATCCAAGGCTGAAAAGCCTGAGTTTCCCCAAACTTTCTTGATAGCTTATGCCTGAAAGTCTAGGGGTGGAATCATCCCAGATTTGCACTAAGTGAGAAAAGACCTTTTACCAGCTGGGAACAATGGTGGATTTTCGTGACGTATCATCCCCTTCCTGCCTCATCAATTATGCAGTAATGGGAAACACACTGGATCGCTGGCAGGCAGCTTCCGATATGCCCACCACGCTGTTATCTCGCCGCTTCCTTACACTGGGTGCCATATTTAAACTGTAGCCCAGGACTGCTCTGGTGAAGACATGGCCCCAAAGCCAGGAAGAGTGATTTAGTGATGCATCCCTGGGCGCTGGATGCCGCGGAGGCCCGCGGTGATGTCCCTACCCCTGTTCTGGCCGCAGGAGGCCCATCAGTCTCACATTCCGGCTTGGGAGGTGGTGTCAGAAGTCGTCAATGCCAACACTGTACACAAGAAATTGGCCATCCAATGCAGGAAATGGATAAATGATCTCATCAGTGCCGCCAGGGTAAGTCAACCATCTCATCAATCTCAACTCACTCATCCACGAGCCCATCACACATTCACTGGCATCTCACTCACTGTCAGCTCAAGGGACATCACCACTCAGTCTCACACCCGCACCCTCAGATATCATCTCCTCTGGAGAACACCTCCTCATCCTGTCCATGGCTCTACTCAGCACACACGCATACCTGGCATCCTTCTCATCTGCCCTGGCACCCTGCATCTGTGGGAAACCTGAGACCTGCACAAATCCTAGCACTCTTTCTTCCTGGCTTTCCTGATTCCAGGCAAAATGCACAAAGTTCAGTGCCTTCATGAAGATGGTGTCCATGACATCCTGGATACACTTGTGTCTGAAGGTCACCGGTGGAGCTGTGGAAGGAGCCACTGGTGTAGAAATTGAGCACCGTGGTCACTTTCATGGGCAGTAGATGCCCTCCATGTCCCTATGGCACCAAACCCTGCAGCAGGTGGCATACATGACTGACCCTAGACATGCGCAGTCATTGGCAGCACTGGTTCTCAGTCATTTGCAGGAATGAAAGGTGCTGTCTATAGACCCTGGGTCTAGCGAAGCACCTATAAGCGATGACTCACTGTGGATCTTCAGCTGTGTGCACAGCAGGCCCTGCTACCTCTTCTTCTTGAGGGAGGTGCTCCCCCATTTGTTGAGCTAGGTGCCTCTGCCACTCTCTGCTTCTTCTTCTCTGGTCTCTGTAAGCCATGAGGCATACCATCAAATCACCAGGCTCCATGATCCTGATGTTCTCCTCCTGTAGATCAAAGAGAGAGATGTGTAGGTTAGTTTATGTGTCCTAAGGACCTCTCTTGGTTAAGTCTGAAGGCCACTTCATGCATGCCGGAAAATGCTGGCCACCATTTGGATGGCCAGTGTGTAGTGAGTTTAATGGCTGTCCGAAACCCATCCCACCTTTACTCCACTTGACCGATTAGTGGCAGCTTCGGCCACTGGACTACATGCTGAGCTCAGCTCAGGTGCAGGCATTCTCCTAACTCGCACTGCAAGGCTGCGCCTTTAGCTTGAACCATGATGGATACTGGTCCAAATCTTAATAAAGAGCACCTCCACCAGTGGCTGCGCCATGGCCATCTTTCACAAGGCGATTCTACAACTTGCCCACCCAGCCAACTGTTCTTGGGGAAGATATACTAGAATGGTATCAGGGATGAGGATTACAATTGCAGAATATACTGGAGACGCTTGTGCTGTTTTCTTTAGAGCAGAGAAAGAGTGCTTTGACAGAGAGGTTTGAAATCATGAATATTTAGATAGAATAAACTAAGAGAAACTCTTCTCAATGGCTGAAGGGTTGACAGCAAGAGGGCAGAGATTTAACGTGATTGGGAAAAAAGGCAACATAAGGAAAATGTTTTTTATGCAGTGATTGGTTAGGATTTGGAATGTGCTACCTAATAGGATGGTGGATATAGATTCAACAGTAGCCTTACACCAGCACTCTAAATGCTCAGTAAAATCTCCATTTTTTTCCAAAGGCATAAGTGTTGCATTTGATTAAATTTAAAACAAGGTTTTGAAATTTCAGTTTGAGATATGCAACTAGAAATTTTTGTTTTCGTATCAACTCAATGTAAGAGAAAAATACAAATTTGAAGTTACTTTGATATAACCAAAAGTTGTCGAAATTTCTTCTCATATTATGGAATCATTGAATGATAGAGCACAGAAGGAGACCATTCAACCCATTCTGTCTGTGCCGGCTCTTTTTTAAAGATTTGTTCACTGGTGGGATATGGGTGTCGCTAGCAAGGCCCAGCATATTTCCAATCCCTCATTGCCCTGGAGAATATGGTGATAAACTGCCTTCTTGAACTGCTGCAATCCATTCACTACCATCATCTTGAATACAACTAAAGGGTTTGCTAGGCCATTTCAGAGGGCAGTTAGGAGGGAATCATATTGCTGCAGAGCAGATATACTCCATACCAGATAAGAATGGCAGATTTCCTTCCCTAATGGACAATTCTGGTACTTCCATGGTTACCATTACTGATTCTAGCTTTTTGTTCCAGATTTATTTAAATGATTGAATTTAAATTCCCCAGTTTCTGTGGCAGAATAATCAGTCCATGCCTTTGGATTACTAGTCCACTAACATAGTCGCTATGATCCTGGACTCCAGTTGGTGGAGCTACCCTATACTCACAGCCATACAAGCATGTAAATTAGGAGAAAGAGTAGGCAATTTGGCCCCTCAAATCTGCTCCTCCATTCAATAAGTCCAAGGCTGATCTGGTTGTCACCTCAATGCCATTATCCTGCCTATCCCCCGTTACGCTTTGACTCCCTTGTTGACCAAAAATCTATCTACCTCTGCCTTAAAAATATTCAATGACCCCACCTCCACCACTCTTGATGGAAGAGAGTTCTGCTGACTCACGACTCTCTGAGGAAAAACATTTTTCCTCATCTCTGTCCTAAATGGGAAAGCCCTTATTTTTAAACTGTGCCCCTTAGTTTTGGTCTCTCCCACAAGGGGAAATATCCTTTCAACATTCACCCTGTCAAGTCCTCTCAGGACCTTATATGTTTCAATAAGATCAGCTCTCATTCTTCTAAACTCCAATAGGCATAGGCCCAACCTATCCAACCTTTCCTCACAGGATAACACCCTCATCCCATGAATCAATTGAGTGAACCTTCTCTGAACAGCTTCTAATGCAATTATGTCCTTTCTTAAACTGTAAACAGCACTTCCGATGTGCTCTCATCAATGCCCTGTACAACTGTAGCAAAACATCCCTACTTTTATATTCTGTCCCCCTTCTCCTACCCCATAGCCCTGTACATTTATTCCCTTCCAGTATCTATTCCACTTTTTTATTTTGAATGTTCCTATTGAATCTGCTTCCATCATCACCCTTCACCATCATCAGACAGTGTGTTCCATATCACAACAACTCACTGTATAAACAACGTTTTCTCATGTTGCAAACAATGTAACATACTGGACAGTATTCTCAGCTTTGTCACATAGTAGCGACAAAACAAGATATCTATCCGCTACTCTCACTCCATCCCACCCCATCACCTTTTTAGAGGGTTATTTGTGATGCAGTGTGGGCTCCCAGTGTGAAGAGGAAACCTGCCACTGAAAAGCTGTCAAATCCTAGAAACAATGCTTCAGCACCAGAAAAGCAGTTAAAAGGGAAGAAAAGCTCTGACACACGATCTCAGCCAGGTCTTCGGTAGGCCTCATCTGAGAGTGAAGCCTACAACTATATGTGTACAGGCCTAATTAAAGGGAGAGGAGGCCTTTAATCAGCCCTGTGCCTCTATCAGGAAATATCTTGGGACCTTATGACCCTGTCATCACGTTTCATCAGATAATTATGGACAGCAATGATAACTGGACTAGACGTGACGGAGTGGGCCCCTCTCCCTAAGCCACCAGTGTTTCCATGTGGGCAGACAAGGAAAGAGTAGCCAGTGACAATCACAGCATGCACAATAGGTGGGAGTGGATATTACCATCCCATTTTCATACTATTTTTGCTGCAATCCAATTGAATGTTAAACTATGTTTACATATGAACATACAAACATACAAATTAGGAGCAGCAGTAGGCCATTTGGCACCTCGAGCCCACTCTGCCATTCAATAAGATCATGGCTGATCAGATTGTGGCCTCAATGCCACTATCCTGCCTATCCCCCAATAACCTTTGATTCCCTGGTTAGTCGAGAATATATCTACCTCCGCCTTAAAAATATTCAATGACCCTGCCCTCACCATTCTTCGGGGTAGAGAGTTCTAAAGACTCACGACCCTCTGAGAGAAAAAAAAAATTTCCTCATCTCCATCTTGAGTGTGAGACCCCTTATTTTTAAACTGTGTCCCCTAGTCCTAGTCTCTCCCACGAGGGGAAACATCCTTTCAGCATTCACCCTGTCAATCTCCTCAGGATCTTAAGTGTTTCAATAAGATCACCTCTCATCCTTCTAAATTTCAATGGATACAGGTCCAACCTGTTCAACTTTTCCTCATAAGGTAAACCTCCCCCATCCCGCCTATCAGTCAAGTGAATATTCTCTGAACTGCTTCTAATACATTTATATCCTTTCTTAATTAAGGATACCAAAACTTTACACAGTATTCCAGGTGTGGTCTTGTCCTATACAACTGTAGTAAAACACTTATTTTATATTCTATTCCCCTTACAATAAACAACAACATTAAATTTGCCTTCCTAATCACTTGCAGTACCTGCGTTCTAACTTTTTGTGATTCATGTGCCAGGACACCCAGATCCCTCTGTATCTCAGAGTTCTGCAACCTCTCTCCATTTAAATAATATGCTGCTTTTCTGTTCTTCCTGCCAAAGTGGACGAGTTCACATTTTCCCAACACAAATCTTCTATCTCAGTGTCTGCTGCTACAATTTCTGCAGGTTAGAGCCATTTGAATTGAAATGCTAATAAACTGCAGGAAGTGTCCTTGATTTTAGAAGCAGAGTTTTCAAGCATGTTTCAATAAAGGTATCAATTATTTAATGTGTTAAAAACTTAGGCTTGAGTTTAAATGTCAGATTGGCTTGTATTGACGTTAACATTGAACTTTCATTAATTTGACAAAGTTGAAATATTTGTAATGGTGTTTGAGTGCTTTTAGATTAAAAGCAGCCACAGATGATTAAGTATTGCAAATATCCATGCATGAGTACTTTAGCTGACAGCTGTACTGTGTTTTGATCATTCCTATCCATTTACTGACTCTGTATTTAATGCCAACAGCTGCAGATGGCGAGGAGTCAACTACAGCAGGTGGGATATTGCTATATGCTGTGTGCACAGTGGTCATTTCATTTGAATATGCATGCTACCTGTTACCTGACAATCCTGCATGTGCAGTTCTGCTCAAGCGTAGTTTAATCCACTTTAACTAGAGCCAGTTAAACAGTCTTACTGATTAAGCAAAACACACTTTCTGGGTATTCATGGCCATTAGTCTGAAACTGTTGGGCATAGCCTGTGTTAAGATACAAATTAAGGCAGGCACATTCTCTTGCACAGCAAGCATATTCTTGGTGCGGTTCCTTTTTAGAATGTTGTTACATCAACCAATGTCTTGGTGAACAATTTTGTCAAGAAACTGATTGATCCGCCTGGAATACAAGTGGTCATATTTACACTTGTCTGCATGTTGAATATGTTTGTGGTGCACCTCCCTTTTATTTATTCCCTCCTGTCACACAACCTCCTATCTCACTCCATCCATCCCCCAAAAATGTTTCTGCATGCTGGTATGGCTTCCATGTTGTTTCCCCTCTCCTTAAAGAACCTGCGCAGACTTTATTCTTTCAAGTTGATCAAACCAGTATTTATTTCTTTGGTTGAGTCCTCCCTTGAGTGCATTTAAGGAATTTGGAAGAGAAGCTTCCTCCATCGTGAGTTCAGCCTGTAACACCAAGTTCCTTTGGGATAGATTCTAACTTTGGTGTATTGCCTCAGCTCATATCCTTTGCCTTTCACAGCAGCCAGCTAGAAGGAGCATGAGTGTAATAGGTAGGATTTAGCAAGTAATGGTGTATACATGTTAGAAATCAACTCTGTTTCCATATGATTTTTTGAGCTATGTATTCAATATATATATTTGAAATGTGTGTCTATTTTTCCTGTACTAATGAAGTCAGGCAGCTGAGATGAAGTTGTTACTAGTGCACATTCAGTGAAAGCTGTATAAATGGGCACTCACAAAAAACACACTTGCACAAAAATGACACTTATTGAGAGACCCAAATAAATTACATTGTAAAAGATGCAAGTGCAACTTTGAAACCACGGACACTTGCAAATTATGAACTATAGACAGCCCTGTGCATACCAAGTCCCTAAATACTTGTCACACTTCAAATGTTCAAAGTGCATATTTGGTATGAGTCTGAAGATCATAATGACCAATGAATGGTTACCCATGCCAGGTTTCTCTCCCCTAGTCCAGGGTTTGGATCCCCCCCACCCAGTATCTGGTGTTTGAATTTCCCACAGTTCTTTTCCTTACTGGTATCTAGGATTTGGTTCCCCACTTTCACTGGTGTGCCTGCTGATACCTGGGTTTGAATCCTCCTACAGTAGCTGACAGTAAATACAATAGGTAGGTTGGTAATTAGCCATAGTTCACAAAAGACTGTAGGCGTCAGAGGGAGAGAGAGAGAATTGGTTATTCAGCTTGAGGGTACCATTCTACTTCAAGTTTGGGGCAGGCAAGGGTCCCAAGTCTACCTTGAGTTGGAAAAGGAATTGAACCTGTGCTGTTGGTCTTATTTAGAACCACACTAGCCATCTAGCCAATTGAGCTAACAGGTTCCCAGTAAATGCAATAACCATTTTGAAAATGAGGACACCTGCAACAAAAGGACAACTGATGCCAGTACCTCAGTACCTTAGGTATTCATAATTTACAGATTTCACTGCATTATTAGGGAAATGTTGAATATCGAATTGCTAAGGAGATTACATCTAAAGATATCTATTTATTGCTGTAACATTAAAACACGTTATATTGTGTTTTATTAGAAAGGTACAATTAATTCAGTTGCAGATTATTATATTATGACAATTATATGACTTGTTCAGGCCCTGTAATGTAGTTTCCACGTGTCAATCATCCTAAAATATCAAATGAAAATGAAAATCACTTCAACTACATAGCAGTTCTTTAAGCACCTGAAAAGTGAAAAAGATAGAGCCAAGTTTCAATGCATTGGAATGTAAGCAAACTTTTGAAAGTCAAAAAAGTGAAAAACTGCTGGATGTTTACAAAGATCATCTCTGTTGTGAGGTGTTGGTTATTGATCGGTATGTCTTAAAGAAGTCTAAGTAGTCTTCCGTAGGTTAACTGTAAGTCTTTATTAACTACTAGAACTATTTAAACATGCACAGTAAAGGGCACAAGCTAGGAGCTGTCTCCATGCTTAGATCTACGCATGTCTCTGCTCAACACCACACTGACCCTGGGTTTGGGTCACGTGCCTTCAAACATCACTGTGAGGGCCGTACTGTGCTCAGTCCTACATTAACCCTATTTGTGATATACCATTATACTACACCTCCCCCCCAAGTCTTTATAAAATGTATTTAGAGCTATAATAGTTTACTTCATGTTTTACATTGTTATCACACCCATACATTTACATTGCTGTTACTATGTTATCACTAATACTTCATTATCACTATCACTACATTATCACAATCCCACCTCCCCCTTCAAGTCCTTGAATTTAAAGTTTCAGGCAGTCTGGAGGCCTTGTAACCCTTCCATATCTTTTTTGCAATCCTGTTGGAAGAGTGGTAGGCTCTGTTGTTGCTGGTTTTCCCTGTTGATTTGGATGTTGAACTGGCACCTGAGTTTCTTTCATTCTTTTCTTCCATTCCTTCTCGTTGAAATGCATTTGGTTGATTCGGCTATTATGCTGATCGGTGGTTGTTGCTACTCTAATTCATTTCTTGCAGGATGGATGAACATTGTGCTTGTCTCCTTGTCACTTCTTTGGCCGGGATTTTCCATCCCCATCGTGGCGGGACCCACTGCGGGAGATTTGGCGGCCCAGCCAAAAGCCCATTGACTTGCGGCAGGACCAGACAATCCCAGCGACAGGTGGGGCCAGAAAATCCCGCCCTTTCTCTTCTTCTGTCATCGTGTGGGTTGACACGATGTCCTCTGTGGTTGAGGAAGAGTCTTCCAGTGAGGAGAATAAGGTTGAGTGGTATGCTCACCTCTGCTTTTCATTGTCGGCCATGGAAGGCTGCTACCAGGTTCCATCATCTCTTGTGGCTTTGGAATGCTGACTGGGGTTACAGCATATGCACAATAGTTGCACTGTTGACCTGGTGTACCGTCGTCGGGGCTAGAGGTAGAGGCTCCTCAGACTGCTGATCACCCTCTTTTACCTCTTCCACTGGAGGCGTGGTTACCTCCTGAGTGGTTGGCTGGGCTGCCCATTGAGAGTTTTCAGGAACCTCTACCGAGAATGGACAACTTTGCTCTGCAACTATTTTGGTAAGTTTAGTTATCTTTGTCTCAGAGTTATCTGTGGAACTCTTATATAAGTTTGACAACTTCACCTAGGCATTCAGTTCTGTTCAGAATGTTTATTGACTGGTCACTGACAGCTGTGTAGACTCTTTCAGTTCAGTTGTTAGATCCTCAATGTATTTCTTAGAATTTTCCTTCTTTGCTTTCAAATTCTGGGCTTGCATTTCCACACTACACCTCATATCCATCATGTTGTTCAGGTTGGATCGGAGTTCAACAATTTAATCAGTTTTGGTTATTAATTCTGCATTTAAGTAACTGTTCTGATTCTTCAGCAATTCCTTCTCCTGTTCAGGCATTTTTCAGAATGTTTAGTAGAGACATCTGATACTTGAAGTTCATCAAGTATTAATTGAAGATTTATCTTTGTTGCATTTGTTGGTACAAGTTCATCATTTAAGCGTTTCAAGTCCTTTTTCAAGTGTTCTGCTTCCTGTGAGTGACATTCCAGTGTTCTCACCAGCTCTCGTTTTTCCTTATCAAACTCTTTCATGTGTAAAAGTTGATTCTCTACACTGATCAATTTTTCTTTAGCAGAGTATAATTCCTCCATGCTATCCTTTAAGTTCACATCCTGTGATTGCATTTCTGCCAATTGTTTTTGAAACACCTCATGCTCTCTTGTGAGAACTTCTACCTTTGCTTGCCATTCTATGTTCTTGATTTCCACCTATTTGTATACCTCTTTGGAGATGTCATGATCTTCCAAGGTTCCTTCCAAGTGTGCAACTGTTTCCTTCAGAGCTGCAGTCTCTTCCTTGTACCTCTTCCTCCTGGAGTATATAACTTTCTTGAGTCTTCACTGCCAGCAGCTGCTTCAGTTCCTTCAGAGTGGCATTAAATTCATTTTGTTTCACTTTGCAATTTTCCAGAGGAACAAACTTTGACCTGAGGGATCATTGAGGCATGTGAAGATCCTTCAGTAGGTTTTCCTTTTCATTGCAAAGCTCAGTTACTTGGTTGTGACTTTTCTTGTAACTTAACAGTGTCTCATTGAGTTTGCTCTGCTGTTCCACCATCCTGCTGTTCAAGGTAGTCTTTATTCTTTCATGTTGCTGAAGGGTTCTGCACTGTTTTTGAATTTGATCTTGAAGGACAGTTAGCTGTCCTTTCAACTGTTTATTTTCTTGTTCAGCTCTTGGCTTCTCACTCTGCATTTCACCGTATTGCCTTTTTCACTGCTGACAGTTCCAACAAAGCTTTTTCTAAAATAGCATCTAACTTCTTTTTTAACTCCTCATGTTTTTCCAGGGGCACGTATTGGTTCTACAAAGAGTCTTTTTATGGCCGCAACTTCTTTGTTTCCGCCTGCTATTGTACCTGGCTTTACAGCTGGTTGAATTTTCCCAACTTCCACTTTGATTTACCAACAGGGTAACTGATTGTTGTTATTTCCTCCTGTTACCTTTCTGATGCCTCAGAGATTTGTTTGTTCAGATCTTGAACAGTTTGGTTCGTTGAAGACTTCAGGTTATCATGCGTTTTCAGAGATGTATACTCAGCTTGAATCTTGTGTTTCAAATCTTTCAGTTCAGCTTTGATATGAACATTTTTTGGTTTTACTTTTGCTTCATCTTGCTCTGCCTGTAGAAGGGCTTTGTCCTTGTTGTTCACTGCCAGCTGGAAATGTGTTGTGGTCTCCAAAAAGGTATATCTTTGGGACTTCTGGAAAGTTCCTACCTCCCAGGCGCCCTTGTTTGGGTTTGTTTGGGTACTCTCTTTGTCCCTTTTGTCACTTTGCTGGAGGTTTCCTATCCCTCTTTTTAAGCTCTGCATGCTTTTCAACTTGAAGATTAAAACAATTGTCAAAGGCTGTTATTAGTTCCTTGAGGCTGGTTGAGGATTCATCACTGCCAAGAGTTAGGATTACTTCATCTGCAAGTTCACCAAACCTGTATAAAAAGGTATTAATCTGGACTTCTTCTGATTTTTTTTTTTTACTGAGACCTAATGTACTCCAGTAATTTAAAAATTCTCTTCTCAAGGATGCCACAGTTCCCATTGGGTTTGGCCCTTGGAAAAGTCCAAACTGATCTGGTAAGTTAGATTTTTGACCCATGGCTACTTAATATCTTTTGCAGTTACAGCGTTAAATGTTGTTGCTGTTTTATGAATGGCTGTGCAGTAATCTTTTTTTCTCTCTGCTCTTCTTTTCGCAGTCGTTGGGTTTCAGCAGACTCCCGTTGTGCTGATGTGGGCTTTTTTTTTTCCGAACATACAAAATAGGAGCAGACGTAGGCCATTTAGCCCCTCGAGCCTGCTCCGCCATGAATAAGATCATAGCTGATCTGTTTGTGTGTCGAGCTCCACGTTCCCATCTACCCCCGATAACCTTCGATTCCCTTGCCTAACAAGAATCTATCTACTCTACCTTAAAAATATTCACTGACCCTGCTTCCACCGCCTTTTGAGGCAGAGAGTTCCTAAGTTACACAACCCTCTGAGAGAAAAAAAATTCTCCTCATTTCTGTCCTATAAGGGCAATCTCTAATTTTAAAACAGTGCCCCCTAGTTCTGGACTCACCCACAAGAGGAAACATTCTTTCCACATCCACCTTGTCAAGACCATTTGGGATCTTATATATTTCAATCAAGTCACCCCTCACTCTTCTAAACTCCAGTGAAAACAAGCCCAGCCTGTCCAACTTATCCTCAGAAGATACCCATTCTATCCATTCTATGTATCAATCTAATAAACCTCCTCTGAACTGCCTCCAATGTACTTACATCCTTCCTTAAGTAAGGAGACCAAAACTGCACAAAGTATTTGAGATATGGTCTCACCAATGCCAGTATAACTGAAGCATAACATCCTTATTTTTATGTTCAATTCCTCTCATAATAGAGGATAACATTCCATTAGTCTTCTTAATTACTTGTTATACCTGCATACTAACTTTTTGTGACTCATGCACTAGAACACCTAGATCCCTCTGCATCTTAGAATCCTGCAGTCATTCTCCATTTAAGTAATACTCTGCTTTTTTATTCTGTCTGCCAAACTGAACAACTTCACATTTTCCTACATTACACTTCATCTGCCAGATTTTTGCTCACTCACTCAACTTATCTATATCCATCTGCAAACTCCTATATCTTCTTCACAACATACTTTCCGACCTATCTTTGTGTTGTCTGAAAATTTAGCTACCATGCCTTCACTCCCCTCATCTAAGTCATTGGTGTGAATTGTAAAAAGTTGAGGCCCCAGCACTCATCCCTGCGGGACTCTACGTATCACATCCTGCCAGTCAGAAAAAGACCCATTTATGCATACTCTCTGTTTTCTGCTAGCCAGCCAATCTTCTGTCCACTACACCTTGAGCTTTTAATTTACACAATAACCTTTGATGTGACATATTTTCAAATGCTTTCTGTAATCCAAGTACAGTACTTCTACAGGCTCCCCTCTATCCACCGCACATGTTACTCCTTCAAAGAACCCTAATAAATTGGTTAAACATAATTTCCCTTTCATAAAACCATGCTGACTATTCCTGATTACCTTGCGTTTTTCCTAAGTGCCCAGGTATAACCTCTTTAATGATTGACTCTAACGCTGTCCCCGTGACAGACATCAAGCTAACTGGCCTACAGTTTCCTGTTTTAAATGTACTCTCTCTGTAGAACCTTCAAAACTAATGCTTTTGGCCAGCAATTTATTCCTCTAAGCTTTTGAATTCCATTTGAAGGCATTTTTTTTTCTCTGCCTTCAGTTTTTTAAACTTTTTTTTTAATCGATGGAGCTGGCTGTGGACCCTTGTTGCAGCTTTCTGAATTTCAAGATCGTGTCGCTGTTCACTCAGAGATAAAGGGATGTCCTGCACTTGTTGGTTCTGGTGGGCTCCACACAATGGCGATGGCGCTTTTCTTGAAAAAAAAACAATGGCTGCCTGGATAGGCTGCCAGTAGACTTTTTGTTCAGTGTTTTATGTTTTAGACTCATGAGTCTGCTGAAATTGGAGCGTCTGCTTGATTTTTACTGAGCTGGACAGTTGTGATGTTCCCCAAATACTTAATTCATTCTTTCTTTCTTCAGATGGGCTTGAATGCCATATGTTCAGGCTCCAACTCAGGGATCAGGTTTTAGTGATGGGTTTCTTTCAAATGGTACTTCTGACACTGAATTACTTTAAAGAGTTCTCAGGACTTGCTGCAGCCTGGAGTTTTAAAAGATATTGCTCACCCTTGCAGGTTGCGTTGACTCTGCATTCTGAAGCTAGACTTCCAAAAGCTATTCAGTGCAGTCTTCTGCTGCAGTAAGGAAGTTTAAATCTCTGTCTTCAGCTTCCAGGCCTTTCTCTGGAGCTTTTTCTGACACATTTTCCTCTGTGCCTCTGCTCCTTTAGGAGCTTCTTTTCAGGCCAGAATGCTGTGTTGATTTTTTTCTCAGTCTTCCAGCATTCCGGATGGTCTCTGCATTTTAGTGAGATTCTGGGTTTTCATCCCCTCGCTGCCACCCTGTTGTGGGGTGTTGGTTACAGTTCAGTATGCCTTAAATAAGCCTCCATAGTCTTCCGTAGGTCAACTTTAAGTCTTTATTAACTTCTAGGACCATTTACACATATGCAGGAAAGGGTACAAGCTAAGAGCTGTCTCCAAGCTTAGGTCTACACATGTCTCTGCTCAGCACCACACTGACCCCTAGGTCTGGGTCATGTGCCTTCTTACATCACAAAAACAGAATTACCTGGAAAAACTCAGCAGGTCTGGCGCATCGGCGGAGAAGAAAATAGTTGACGTTTCGAGTCCTCATGACCCTTCAGCAGAACTGAGTAAAGTTAGGAGAGGGGTGAAATATAAGCTGGTTTAAGGTATCGGGGGGAGAGAAGTTGTGGGGGGGGGTGGTTGTAGGGACAAGCAAGCAGTGATAGGAGCAGATAATCAAAAGATGTCACAGACAAAAGGAACAAAGAGGTGTTAAAGGTGGTGATATTATCTAAGAAAATGTGCCAATTAAGAATGGATGGTAGGACACTCAAGGTACAGCTCTAGTGGGGGTGGGGTGGAAAGACTGACAGGGTATTACAGTTATAGATTTAAAAATAATGGAAATAGGTGGGAAAAGAAAAATCTATATAAATTATTGGAAAAAACAAAAAGGAGGGCAAAGAAACGGGAAGGGGGTGGGGATGGGGGAGGGAGTTTAAGATCTAAAGTTGTTGAATTCAATATTCAGCCCGGAAGGCTGTAAAGTGCCTAGTCGGAAGATGAGGTGCTGTTCCTCCAGTTTGCGTTGGGCTTCACTGGAACAATGCAGCAAGCCAAGGACAGACATGTGGGCAAAAGAGCAGGGTGGAGTGTTAAAATGGCAAGCGACAGGGAGGTTTGGGTCTTTCTTGCGGACCGACCGCAGGTGTTCTGCAAAGCTGTCACCTAGCTTGTGTTTGGTCTCTCCAATGTAGAGGAGACCGCATTGGGAGCAACGAATGCAGTAGACTAAGTTAGGGGAAATGCTAGTGAAATGCTGCTTCACTTGAAAGGAGTGTTTGGGCCCTTGGACGGTGAGGAGAGAGGAAGTGAAGGGGCAGGTGTTGCATCTTCTGTGTGGGCATGGGGAGGTGCCATAGGTGGGGGTTGAGGAGTAGGGGGTGATGGAGGAGTGGACCAGGGTGTCCCGGAGGGAACAATCCCTACAGAATGCCGTCAGGGGGGGTGAAGGGAAGATGTGTTTGGTGGTGGCATCATGCTGGAGTTGGCGGAAATGGCGGAGGATGATCCTTTGAATGCGGAGGCTGGTGGGGTGATAAGTGAGGACAAGGGGGACCCTATCATGTTTCTGGGAAGGAGGAGAAGGCGTGAGGGCGGATGCGCGGGAGATGGGCCGGACACGGTTGAGGGCCCTGTCAACAACCGTGGGTGGAAAACTTCGGTTAAGGAAGAAGGAGGACATGTCAGAGGAACTGTTTTTGAAGTTAGCATCATCAGAACAGATGCGACGGAGGCGAAGGAACTGAGAGAATGGGATGGAGTCCTTACAGGAAGCGGGGTGTGAGGAGCTGTAGTCGAGGTAGCTGTGGGAGTCGGTAGGCTTGTAATGGATATTGGTAGACAGTCTATCATCAGAAATTGAGACAGAAAGGTCAAGGAAGGGAAGGGAAGTGTCAGAGATGGACCATGTGAAAATGATGGAGGGGTGGAGATTGGAAGCAAAATTAATAAATTTTTCCAGGTCCCGACGAGAGCATGAAGCAGCACCGAAGTAATCATCGATGTACCGGAGAAAGAGTTGTGGGAGGGGGCCGGAGTAGGACTGGACCAAGGAATGTTCCACATATCCCATAAAGAGACAGGCATAGCTGGGGCCCATGCGGGTACCCATAGCCACGCCTTTTATTTGGAGGAAGTGAGAGGAGTTAAAGGAGAAATTGTTCAGTGTGAGAACAAGTTCAGCCAGACGGAGGAGAGTAGTGGTGGATGGGGATTGTTCGGGCCTCTGTTCAAGGAAGAAGATAAGGGCCCTCAGACCATCCTGATGGGGGATGGAGGTGTGGAGGGATTGGACGTCCATGGTGAAGAGGAAGAGGTTGGGGCCAGGGAACTGGAAATTGTTGATGTGACGTAAGGTGTCAGAGGAATCACGGATGTAGGTAGGAAGGGACTGGACAAGGGGAGAGAGAAGGGAGTCAAGATAACGAGAAATGAGTTCCGTGGGGCAGGAACAGGCTGACACGATCGGTCTGCCGGGACAGTTCTGTTTGTGGATTTTGAGTAGGAGGTAGAAGCGGGCCATCCGAGGTTGGGCGACTATCAGGTTGGAAGCTGTTGGAGGAAGATCTCCAGAGGAGATGATGTCAGTGACAGTCCTGGAAACAATGGCTTGATGTTCAGTGGTGGGGTCATGGTCCAGGGAGAGGTAGGAGGAAGTGTCTGCGAGTTGACGCTCAGCCTCCGCGAGGTAGAGGTCAGTGCGCCAGACAACAACAGCACCACCCTTGTCAGTGGGTTTGATGACAATGTTGGGGTTGGACCTGAGAGAACGGAGTGCAGTAAGATCAGAGAGAGACAGATTAGAATGGGTGAGAGGAGCAGAGAAATTGAGACGACTAATGTCACGCCGACAGTTCTCAATGAAAAGATCAAGAGAAGGTAAGAATCCAGAGGAAGGGGTCCAGGTGGAGGGAGAATATTGGAGGTGGGTAAAAGGATCCGTTGAACGGGGAGAGGAATCCTGCCCAAAGAAGTGAGCACGGAGACGAAGACGGCGTAAGAAGAGTTCAGAATCGTGCCGAGCCCAAAATTCATTGAGATGAGGGCGTAAGGGTATGAAACTAAGTCCTTTGCTGAGCACTGAACGTTCAGTATCGGAGAGGGGAAGGTCAGGGGGTATAGTGAATACGCGGCTGGGATTGGAAGATGGGGTGGGGACGGAGGGACAAGCAGGGGTGGAGGGTCCCAGATGGGTGTTGTCTTACATCAGTGTGTGGGCAGTAGTGTACTGAGTCAAACATTAACCCTATATGTGCCAGACCCTTATACAACAATCTTAGTCAACCAACTACAAAAGGAGCATAAAACAGCTCAGTGAAACTGGCAAAAATCACAAAATGGAGGGAAATCAGTTGGAATCTAATGGGATACAGAACAGAATCTTTGGCCTCTAAACTCATTCAGGATAAACCAATCACGTAATTTATGTTTAATGTTCTCAAAGTAGAGTGGTTTGTGCTGAGAGTAGGGATATAGCATACTAGATTAGAGGAAATATATGTGGATTACTGTCTCAGAGAAAATGTAGTTGGGGAAAGAGAGAACTGGACCAGGGAAGGGCAGTCAGAAGTTGGAGTGATGGAAGAGTACAAAAGGGCATCCAAGAGAGAATGGTCCTTTTGAGCTGATGAATAGGAAAGCTAATTGAATGGGATCTTTTTTGAAGAATGTTGGGCTAGGATTTCTATTCATTGATTATAAATAAACAAAAAATTCAGCCTATTTACCAAAAATGAATTATGTATATCTGGTTCTATATTAGCCCAGTACACATTCTTTAAAAGAGATGCATTGCCTTCATGAAATGTTCTGGGATAATTAATGAAAAGTGTGGCGTTAAATGCTAATTCATGAACGTTGGATGGCAGCCATTCGGAGGCTTATGACTAATTGAAACACTCGAGATGTAGAATACTATTAACACCTGACTTAACTTTAAACAAGCATTTCCCACAAGGCATTCAAATTATGGATTTTTTGTATCATTCCTCAGAACACCACAAAATGGCTGTTTGAATAGTTAGTTGTTTTGTTTTCGTAAATATATTTTAAATAAGTGAGGCATGTAATTTATGACAAAACACAAATTGCTATTTTGCAAGAAAATGCATATTTTTTAATAGAAGCCAACCATGAGCAGTTATATTTGACTCCAGAAAAAACAGATTGGTTTGAAAAAATGCCTGATCTGTGTATATAGGATGTTTTTAAATGATCAGTTCAAATTTTTGATGTGGCTTATTTTGTTATGTGCTTATGGTGGGCTAGAATTATGATGTGCGCTCCAAACATTGCTCCCACACAAAAGATGCTGGTTGCATAACTGGCAAATATTTTGCGTACTTTTAACGAAAGTGTGAAGATATGTGGAACTTATATGAGGCCTTTAACATGCAATAAGTCCCAAGGTGCTTCCCAGGGGCATAATCAGAAAATAATGGATGCCAATCCATAGAAAGAAATGTAGTAATAGATCCAATAGGAAAATAAGGAGAAAATTCTTGACTCAGTAAGTGGTTAGAATGTGGAACTAGCTACCGCAGGGAGTGGTTGAGGCAAATAGCTTAGATGCTTTCAAAAGGAAACTTGATTAGTACATAAGAGAAAAGGACATTACAAAAATATTGAAAAATAAGCTGAGGTAGATGGTATGGGAGTAGACTAGTGTTGAGTATAAATGCCAGCAGAGATTAGTTGGGCCGAATGGTCTGCTTCTGTTTGTATGTGCCATGCACTACTGTGTAAGGCCTGATCAAGGAGGTGAGTTAAAAGGAGGAGATGATGTGGAGGGTTTAGGGTGGGAATTCCTAAGTGTGGGACCTAGGTGAACGGAGACCACTGGTCAATGGTAGGGGTAGGGGGGAATACAGAGCCGGAGGAACATAGATAACATAGATTTCTAAATGGGCTACAGGGTGGGAGGAGTTTGCAAAGATAGATGTTTCTGAGCACACTCCTGTTCGCCTGTACTGTAGAGTAAAATGTCATGTGCCATAACAGTAGCTCCTTCCAGAAGTTCAAGTGCCTTATGAAGTCTTTCCTGAAATCCCTCATGATCTAGACATATTCCAAAAGACATATGCAACTGTCTTTTATCCCCAAAGTAGAAAAGACTGAAGAGCTTCAAAATATCTGCTGATAAAATATGATATTAAAGACAAAAATAAAAGATTATAAACATTTATATTTTGAACTTTGAAAGAATATGATGACTATAGATTTGAGGTTAGCTTGATATCTTACCTTAGCTTGATACAATTTTATGTACATTTTCATGTGGGGTTTTATGAAATAAATTCTTATTTGTAAAGAAAAAGGTGTAAATACAAGCATAAAAACAGAAAATCTGGAAATATTCAGCAGATCAAGCAATATCTTTGTAGAGAGCAAGCATTAGAGGCTAGGATTTTCCCCATGGCTTTGGAATCTTGCCCTCATAGTCAAATTGGGATCAGAAACCTATTTTCAGTGATGAACAGTCATCTGGCTTTGAGTTTCCTTGAATTGCCCAATTAGTGGCTAGAGGACATGAACACTGTCCAATTAAGGATGGTGGATGGGCTTTCGAAGCTGAAGAGCCAAAAGGAGGCCCCCCAGTACTGAAGAAGCAAGAGGACGCCTTTTCCAGTAAGTGAGAGAGCTGTCGTAAAAGGCGGAGGTGCCCTGTCTCCAACTTTTTTAACTTTAAAATAAAAGTCCCCTCAGACCACCATTGTTGGGATGGGGGAGGGTGTATGGGGTTGGTTGTTGAGGGAAACCTCTCCACAGGGCAGTGTACGACTGAAGCCAGGAATGTTGGAAGGGCCTCTAAGATTGCCTGGAGCCCTGGCCCACTGGTCATTTGCTGGATGGCTGCCTCCCGACAGTCATAGTCTTCCACGATGCCTTGGAAGGCATGAAGGCCAACTGGACAGTAACAGTTGGCCTCTGAAAATAAACTTTGATAGGCCTTTAAGTGGCTCAAATGGCTACATGCTGCTTGCAGAACATGGTGCCCCCCCCCCACCCCCCCACCTCCCCATCATAATTCTGACTCCAGGAAAATGGTCCAGAGGCAGGATGAAGATGAGGAGAACCAGCATGCTGGCACACAGCGTGAATTTACGTGCCCACTCACCCCTACTGAGGCCTAGAAATTTAGCCCAATGTTTCAGTCCTGTTGAAGTGTCATCGACCTGAAACATCGGGATTCTGTCAGCCTGATGGGGCTCCTGCTCACCGTTCAGAGAACAGGTATCAGAGAGGCCCAACAGAATCAAGTGACTTTCAACACTTAAATGGTCACTGTCGGGTCTTCTCTGAGATTGAGGTCCCTGGCCCGCTGTGAGCTGCGGGCCAATCAGAGGCCAGCAGATCTTCATGCCGCCAGTAAGAGTGGTGACTGCAGGCAGCACTGTCGTCATCCTAGGCCCAGGATCATCGTAGGCTTCCAGACCAAATGTGAGTGAACTCAGGATGGGAATCGCGGGGTGGGGTTGCGGGAGACGGGGAGGGAGATGAGAGGCAAGGAGGCGATCAGCGGCCAATCGCTCCTGCCTGATGCTGGGCCTGTCAATCAGACACGGAATTGACATCCCGCCGCCAGTGGCTGGGAATCCCATGTCAGTCCCTTTCGACATCTGACTTAATTGGGGGAGGGTTTGCCACTGCCTGGAGATGATTGTGGGGCCTCTCCGACGAAGGAGTGGGCCCAGCCGCTATGTTTCCCACCGTGACAGGCTGCATTAAATCCAGCCTGTTCACCCCATTTCTCTGTCCACAGATTTTCTAGACCTGCTGAGTATTTTCAGCATTTCTTTAATTTCAGGTCTCCAGAATCCACAGTATTTTGCTCTTATATGAATAGAAGTATGATGGTTGATTGAGTTGAAAGTCAGATCTAGAATTGTAGAAGAGAGTTTTCAACCTCCCTTTATTCATCTTCGTTCATCAGTCTTTATATGCAAATAGACCTATCTGTCATCTTTATGGAGTTAAATTTGTGCCTGTGTAAGAATTCTGAATTTAGCCACGTCCTCTTTTGGATTTGTTTTCTCCTCCTTTTCGACAGCTGGACTGATTGTTGGTCCAGTTAACTTGCTATCCTGATCTTGATTGTTTATCACAGTCTTTTGCTAATTGTTCATTACCATCAGGCTTTAAAGCTTTTGTCTAACAATTCTTCACAACAATTTTCTTTCCATTCCCTAGCCATCAATTTCAGCCTTCTTCCTGGCAACCCCAGGCTGTATCCGACTGTTTGCAAGCTTGGGCCCACATTTTTGCTCCCGGGCCCCGTGCGTAAAGAGGGGAGAATTCTCAGCTCTGCAAGCCTGACCTTTAAAAATAGCAGCCCGCGGCTCTGATTTTCATTCCGGGGGGAATGGGCTGGATTAGAAGTCAGGCCTGCCACCCCACAGAACAAGAACAGAGGCTGCTAGGTGAAAGGCCTGCCTCTGTGGCCTGGCACTATGTTATATTTAATTTTTTTAAATGATTAAAATGAAAAAACAGCCCTCCAGCCCTTACCCCTCAACCTTTCTCACTTCCCTTGCACTCCCCATGCCCCATCCATGCCAACCTATGCCACCTCATGCCCCTCTACCTATCCCCATGGCACTTCATACCCCCTGTGCCCCCCCACATCCCCATTGCCCTTTATAGCTCCTTTGCCAACTTAGCAGCAAGTCATGCCAGCCCATGTCCCCACCCACCACCCTTTTCCCTTACCCCCTCCATGCTAGCTCACCTAGTATCTACCATAGACAAACCTCAGAAGCCATGCTGATGTAAAATAAAGTTATGTGTCTATTGATGACATCCCTATTCAAAAAAACACTCTGATGAAAATCTCCTCCTATGAGTTTTGACAGTTCATTGACAGCTTTGACAGTTTTTTAATAGCTTTACAGTTCTTTGATCGCTTTGACTGTTAGACAGTTTTGAAAGTTCTTTGTTAGCTTAACAGTTCTTTGACAGCTTTGACAGTTCCAATGAGTTTATGCACTTTTTACGCATAATCGTGTTTACTTTTACAATCCCAAAGGATGCCTTACTTCTCACAAATGGTGCCTTACCTCTCCCAAAGGTGTCCCGGGACCATTTCTAAAGGGTTACCTTACCGCTCCAAGGGGTATCCTGGCTAGCCAAACAAATCAACCAAGTTCAGACCAGCTCTTACCTGGTCTAATCTGCACACATTGGGCAGAAATTTTCCCTTGTTGGGCGGGCGGGCCCCACCAGCTCAGCAGCGGGTGGGCAGCCGATCGCTGTCGCTGAAATGGGCCCCGCCGCCATTTTAAGGGGGCGGGCCAATTAAGACCCACCCAGCAGGCCACCCGACGGGAAGCGCTATGCGCTTCCTGTGCGGGATGGGGGAGGGATTCCCCAACTGTCAGAGTGCGCGTATACGCGAAAGAGCGCACATCTCCCTGAGACTAAGTGCTGTCCCAGGGAGACTGGTGAAAGGTTTGTAAACTTCAAAAATAGAAAAATAAAAAAATTATTAACATGTCCCCCTCATGTGACAATGTCACACGAGATGGGACATGTTATTAAAAAGCACAAAAACTTTATTAAACTTTTTTAAAACAAACATGAAACCTCATCCCGCCAGTGGATGAGGTTTCATGTTTTTTCAGGAGCCCGCTGGGGCTCCTGGCCTGCCCGCCAGCCTTAAGATTGGATGGGCATGGCCTTTAATTGGTTTAACTACCCTGTCGATGGCCTCAATTGACCAATGACAGGTCGGCAGGGGGACAGCTATTCGCGCTGTCCGCCCACCTTCCTGAATATTTAATTGGGGCAGGATGATGTTGGGGGAAACCCCCAACGTCATCCCGTGTCTTTTTCGCGTCGGCGAGCGGGCCCCGCCCCCAGCCCACCGACGGAAACATTCTGCCCATTGTATTTCACATTCTTACCTACCAAAATCCCACTTCACTGGAGCCAGTTGATGATTTAAATGGACCTGGCCTGACTCCAGTCTTGTCCCCCCCTAAAATAGGAAGTGCTGTGTTTTGGTGCCTCTCCATCATGGCAAAAATCTGGGCCTTGGTGTCTGTCATATTTGACCCAAAGACGAGTTTTCAACTGCATATCCCTGCCAACACTAAGGCCCCCTCCTTCCACTTTTGTAAGATCCCCTGATTCTGCCCCCTCTCAGCTCATATGCTATCAAAACCCTCTTCTGTGTCTTTGCTACCTCTAGACTTGACTATTCAAATGTACTCCTGGCAGGCCACCCATGTTCTACCTGTCATTAGCTAGGAATCATTCATAACTCTTCTGTCTGTGTTCTAACTTGCACCAAGTTTCATTCACCTCATGCCGCTGTTCTCACTGATCTGCATTGACTCCCAGTTGAGCAATGCCTCAATTTTAAAATTCTCATCCTTATTTTCAAATCCCCCTATGACCTCACCCCTCCCTAACTCTGTAACTTGCACCATCTCTAAAATCTTCCATGGTATCTCCAAAGCTGGCCTCTTGCACGTATCTCATTTTGGTCACTTCACTACTGGTGGCTGTGCCTTCAGCTGCTGAGGATCTGAGCTCTGGAATTATCTCCATAAACACTCTGCCTCTCTATCTCTCTTTCCTCCTTTAAGACAATCCTTAAAACCTACCTCTTTGACCAAGTTTTTGGCCATCTTCTCTATTAGCTTCTTATGTGGTTTGGTGTCACATTTTACTTGATAATGCTTCTGTGAAACATCTTTGGATCATTTACTACCTTAAAGCCACTATATAAATGTAAGTTGTTGTTGTTCCATCAGCCTGTTGTTCGATTGACTCTTGGCACGAGTCATTGCTGGTTGCCAGGTTTCACCATTTCCATTGATCCTGGATCCTTCCAAATGACATTCATTTGTGCTGCCTGCTGATGTTACACAATATTCAGAGGTATCAAGTGTGTCCCAATGCAGAGAAAGGGCTCAGCATAACAGTCTGGATTTGCTCAAAACTCTCCCTGAATAGAAGTACACCCAATTTTGAGCTGCCACTACCTGTACTGGACCCTTGGATTTTGATTGTTGAAGACACTTTTGGACATCCAATCAGACAGGGAATTGATAGAAGACAGGGATCACTAAACGAATGACCCCTGCATGATGAAATAGCCAGCTGGTGTTCTGTGTTGACTCACAGGTTCAGAATGAATGTCTAAGTTCATGTTACTGATGACGTTATATAAAAAAAAGCCTGACTTCCAAATACTGCAGTTAGGTCAAGGTTAGCCACTATGAACCCTTGACTAAAATGTCTAGGTTGATAGTGGGTGTTGAGGAATGATGAAAAGAGTTGCTTTGTGAAAATTGTGTCCTCAGGTGTTGATGTGTATGAAGGTGGCTGATTCTGATTGTATATGAACATTGAAGAATGAGAAAGGCTATAGGTTATCAAACATTTCTAAACATTATTGAATTAAAGAGAATTCATTAACTGAAACGAATGGGGCAAGTCATGGATATTCAAAGTTCAGACAGCATCTGTTTAACAGGGTCTTGTAGGAAATTAAAACTTCTCTTTGAGGCTTTGTTGTACTGTATTAAGATTCTGTAAATATGTAATGTTTTGATGATGGGCGGAATCTTGTGGAGGTGACGGGGTCTTAGCTGCTGGTCAGAGAACTGGTGAGACTAGGATGACCAGGCAATTCGGCTTTTCGTCCCCCTTCCAAGGTCAGGCCCAGTGCATTTTGTCCCAGATTCCTGTGTTTCGGTAGGCCTTTTTGGGGGGGGCCAGCATCCTAAGTATCCCTTATCTTCTTGGAGTGTGTGTGTGTGTGTATGTGTATGTGTGATTAAACTGGGAGAAGGTTAATAAAGACAGCTTGTCTGTGAGAGCGGGGAAAGAAAAGGTAAGTCGCTAAATGCATGCATTTGTAATGAGAGGCTATGGTGAAGTTGAATGTACAAGTAAAAAGGTTGGGTTTGAAATTGGCATTATAAGATAAGTAGGAACTTGACTTTTCAGCTGTTAAGTTTCAAAGGTAGTTTAGAAGTGACAAGTGACTTTCACAACATACAAAGGTTTCATAGGTAAAGAAGAGACGGTTATTAAATTTTATTTCACCTGAAAGTGGAAGCAATAGGAAGACTTGAAATTTATATTTTGGAAAAATTGAGTTCAAAGAGGTGCTTAGACCAATGAAGTCTAAGATTAAAAGGAAAAAGGATATTTAAGGAAAGGTGTTTAGTTGAGTTGTGTTGGCTGTGCGGGGCAGATGTCCGGAGACCAGCTTTGTGCTGAGAAAAGTTGTGAATTTGGAGGAGCCATCGAGTTTCAAGTCAGAAAAGTCTTTGTTTTCAGAGAGCAGTCTGTTCCTGAACTTGTTTTGGTTTTTTTCCACAGCAGAGTGGAAAATAGTGAGAAGTCATGTGGTATGCTTTATTAAAGTAGCAACTGTTTTTGCCTTGGGTAATATTACAGAATTGTGATGGCCAAAATTCTATTAACATCGAAACATAGAAAATAGGGGCAGGAATAGGTCATTCAGCCCTTCAAGCCTGCTCTGCCATTCAATATGATTATTGCTGATCCTCTATTTCAGCACCATACCCCCCATTTCTCCCCATACCCATTGATGCTGGAGCTGTTGCCAAATAGTTTACCTGTGTGGTTTGACCAAGTGGGGTTTTTTTGGGAGATGTTTTGCAAGACTGTTTAACTGTGTAATTTAATCTTGTGTGCTGAAGTTTTTTTTCTTTTTGCTAATAAATCTTTTAATTTTAAGCATCCTAAAAGCGTTACTGGGATCTTATGCTTCTGGGCTGAGTAGATTTCACCTCATTTTTGAAATACAAAAAAAAGTTATAATCAGTAAAGCAAGTTTCCCTCTGGGATTTGGCTTGCTCGGCGATTGACATTGGCTGTGGCAATAACATCTTCTTCAACTGGAGATGGTCACCCTAGGCAATTTGGCTTTTTGTCCCCCTTCCAAGGTCAGGCCTTGTCAGGCCAGGTCACCCCACATCGTCCCTTTGCATCTTGTCATTGGTGGGCCTTTCCCTGGGATCAAGGATCCTGGGGCAGAAGTCCCACCCACCAATTGGTCAGCAGCTCTTCTATACTCAGCAGCACCTCCAGGGAGGCGGTGGTTGCTTCCAGTACTACACCCATCCGAACGAGGATTAGGATAGAGGAGGGACCCAAGCATAGGTGAACTAAGGTGGGAAGAGTGTCATAGGGTGGGGGTAATGGGGGAGAGGAGCTGAAGGGAGTCAGCAGCAAGAGAAGGGGGTAAGTCTTAGTGGGCCCCCCCTTTCCAGTGCTGGGTCCCTCAATCAGTCACTGAGTGCCTTTGAATTGTGGGGAGAGTGGGGAGACTTCATTTAAAAAAGAGCAGGGAGAATTCATTTTAAGAAGACTGGGGAGACTTCATTTACAAAAGATCAGGGAGAGTGAGGAAAGTCCATTTAAAAAAGAGCAGGGAGAATTCATTTTAAGAAGAGTGGGGAGACTTCATTTAAAAAAGATCAGGGCGAGTGAGAAGAGCTCTATTTAAAAAGAGTGATAGCGAGGAGAGTTCATTTTAAAAAGAGCAGGGAGAGCAAGGAGAGCACATGTGAGACTAGTGGTCGAGTGACTTCACGAACCACAAAGTGACACGAGTGCAGAGAAAGCATTTGATTGGTGAGTATTTCTAGTCTTTAAAGTAAAAGTAAGATCATTAGTTTGTGTTTAGGTCTCTAGTTTTTTTTTCTCTCTTTCTTAAAAATAGCTTGTTAAGTATTAGATCGAAACTGGTGTAAAAAAAATTAATTACAAAAAAGTGTAAAGAGCGGGGAATTCTTCAATCAGGGATACTAGAGCAATTAATTAATAAATTAAATAAAATACAATAGTGATGACAGGACGGATGATGTGTTGCTGCTGCAGCATGCGGGAGCTGCTGGATACCAAGGCAATCCAGCGTGAACACATCTGTAGTAAGTGTTTGCGGATTGAGGAATTTTGGATCCGAGTTAAGGAGCTGGAATCTGAGCTGCAGACATTGTGCCACATCAGGGAGGGGGAAAGTTACCTGGACACTTTACTACAGGAGGCGGTCACACCCCTCAGATTAGGTCATTCTAATTTGGTCTGTGATCAGGGACAGGAGAGTGTGACTACCGGTGAGGCAGCTATGAGAACCAAGGGGGCAATGTTCAAGGAGCCTCAGCCCGTGTAATTGTCCAATAGTTACAAGGTTCTCACAAACTGTGTGGACAAGAATGGGGACTGCAGGGAGGATGAGTGAACTGATCATGGCACTGTGGTACAGGGAGCCATTCAAGTGGGGGGAGGAAATAGGAACGTATTAGTGATAGGGGACAGTATAATTAGAGGGATAGATACTGTTCTCTGCAGCAGTGAGTGTGGGTCCCGAAGGCAATGCTGCCTGCCCGGTGCCAGGATGAAGAACATCTCCTCAGGGCTGGAGAGGAACTTGGAGTTCGAGGGGAGGGACCCAGTTGTCGTTGGTACCAATGACATTGATAGGACTAGAAAGGAGATTCTGTGAAAGAACTTGAACAGTTAGGAGCTAAACTGAAAAGCAGAACCTCCAAAGTAATAATCTCAGGGTTACAACTTGAGCCGTGGGCAAACTGGCATAGGGTAAATAAAGTCAACGAGTTAAATGCATGTCTCAAAGATTGGTATGGGAGGAATGGGTTTCAGTTCATGGGGCATTGGCACCAGTACTGGGGTAGAAGGGAGCTGTTCCAGTAGAATGGGCTTCACTTGAACCTTGCTAGGACCAATGTCCTGGTGAATCGAATAGCTAAGGCTGTAGAGAGGGCTTTAAACTAAATGGAGGGGGGGAGGGTTCTGGAGAGGGGATATGTAGGCTTACAATGTCAGAGAGAAATAGATAAGCTGATATGTAGGAACATTTCAGAGAAGTATAAAAATAATAGGGTAGTAATAGTGGGGGATTTCAACTTCCCCAACATTAACTGAGTTAGTCATAATGTGATAGGTTTAGAGGGAGCGGAATTCTTAAAATGCATCCAGGAGGCTTTTTAAGCCAATACGTAGAAGGTCCTAAAAGAGAGGGGGCGGTCCTAGACTTAATTTTAGGGAATGAAGCTGGGCAAGTGGTAGAGGTATCAGTGGGGGAGCATTTTGCAGATAATGATCATAATTCCGTTAGATTCAAGGTTGTTATGGAAAAGGACAAGGATGGGCCAAAAATCAGAGTTCTAAATTGGGGGAAGGCCGATTTTAATAAGATCAGATCTGATTTAGCCAGAGTGGACTGGGAGCAGCTACTTTTAGGTAAAGCTGCATCAGAGCAGTGGGACTCATTCAAGAAGGAAATAGGGAGAGTACAGGGCCAACATATTCTAGTAAAGGCAAAGGGTGGGATCAACAAATCCAGGGAACCTTGGATGTCGAGGGATATACAGGATTAGATAAAGAGAAAAAGGGAGACTTATGGCAGATACCGAGGGCTCAAAAGAGCGGAAGCCCTAGAGGAGTATAGAATGTGTAGGGGGGAACTTAAAACGGAAATTAGGAGAGCAGAAAGGGGGCATGAAAAAACATTGGCAGGTAAAGTAAAGGAAAATCCAAAGTTATTTTACAAGTACATTAAAAGTAGGAGGATAACCAGTGAAAGAGTAGGGCCCATTAAGGGCCATAGTGGTAATTTGTGTGTGGAGCTGGAAGACGTAGGTAGGATTCTAAATGAATACCTTGTGTCGGTGTTCACAAGTGAGAGGGACGACATGGGTATGGAAATCAGGCAGAAGGACTGTGATATAATTAAAGAAATTAGCGTAGAAAGGGAGGAGTTCTAAGTGGTATGGCAGGCTTAAAAGCAAATAAATCTCCAGGCCCGGATGAAATGTATCCCTGGCTGTTGAGTGAGGCAAGGGAGGAGATAGCATTAAGCCCATATACATATGGCAATAATTTTTACTACCTCTGGCCACAGGAGAGGTGCCAGAGGACTGGAGGACAGCCAATGTGGTACTGTTATTCAAGAAGGGAGGAAGGCATAAACTAGGGAACTACAGGCCAGTCAGTCTAACCTCAGTGATGGGGAAATTATTGGAAGCAATTCTGAGGGAGAGAATTAATTTATACTTGGAGAGGCAGGGATTAATCGAGGACAGTCAGCAAGGTTTTGTTAAGGGGAGGTCATGTCTGACCAATTTGATTGATTTTTTTGAAGAAGTGACCAGGTGTGTAGATGAGGGCAATGCATTTGAAGTAGTCTACTTGGACTTCAGCAAGGCTTTTGATAAGGTCCCACATGGTAGACTGATAATGAAGGTGAGAGCCCATGGGATCCAAGGCAATTTGGAAAATTGGATCCAGAATTGGCTGAGTGGCAGGAAGCAGAGGGTGATGGTCGAGGGGTATTTTTGTGACTGGATGCCTGTGTCCAGTGGGGTTCCACAGGGATCGGTGTTGGGTCCCTTGCTGTTTGTGGTGTATATAAACAATTTAGATTTGAATGTAGGAGGGTTGATCAGTAAGTTCGTGGATGACATGAAAATTGGTGGGGTGGTAAATAGTGAGGAGGATAGCCTTAGATTACAGGAGGTTATAGACGGGCTGGTCAGATGAGCTGATCAGTGGCAAATGGAATTTAATCCGGATAAGTGTGAGGTGTTGCTCTTGGGCAGGACAAACAAGGCAGAGGAATACACGATGAATGGTAGGACCCTGGGAAGTACCGAGGATCAGAGGGACCTTGGTGTGCATGTCCACCAGTCCCTTAAGGTAGCGGGACAGGTAGAAAAGGTGGTTAATAAGGCATATGGAGCACTTACCTTTATTAGCCAAGCATAGAGTATAAGAGCAGGGAGGTTATGCTGGAACTGTATAAAACGCTGGTTAGGCCACAGCTAGAGTATTGCATGCAGTTCTGGAATCCGCATTATAGGAAGGATGTGATTGCACTAGAGAGAGTGCAGAGGAGATTTACCAGGATGTTGCTGGGGCTGGAGAGTTTTAGTTAGGAGGAGAGAATGGATAGACTGGGGTTATTTTCCCTGGAGCAGAGAAGCTGGGGGGAGACATGATTGAGGTGTATAAAATTATGAGGGGAATAGATAGAGTAGACAGGAAGGAACTTTTCCCCCTGGTGGAGGTATCAATAACCTGAGGCATTGATTTAACGTAAGGGGCAGGAGGTTTAGAGGAGATGTGAGGAAGAATTTTTTCATCCAGAGGGTGGTGGGAATCTGGAACTCACTGCCTGAAAGGGTGGTAGAGGCAGAAAACCTCAGAACATTTAAGAAGCATTTGGATGTGCACTTGCGATGCCATGGCATACAAGGCTATGGGCCTAGAGCTGGAAAATGGGATTAGGATAGTTAGGTACTTGTTTGACCGGCGCAGACTCGATGGGCCGAAGGGCCTTTTCTGTGCTGTAGACCTCTATGACTCTATTGGCAGAATTTTGCTGTCAGTGAACAGGGGGTGGGGCCCACCCGCTGACACGTAAAATGACATGGGATGACATCAGGTGGAACCCCCGACGTCATCCCGGCCCATTTAAATTTTCAGGAAGGCGGGCCTGCAGCAAAATCAGCTGTGCGCCCGCCGACCTGTCAATGGCCAATTGAGGCCATTGACAGGATCAGTTGTACAATTAAAGGACCTGCCCATCCAACCTTAAGGTTGGCGGGCAGGCCGGGAGCCCCGGCGGCAAATAGAAATAACATGAAACCTCATCCACGGGCGGGATGAGGTTTCATGTTGGGTTTTAAAAAGTTTAATAAAGTTATTATGTAAATTATGAACATGTCCCATCTCATGTGACATTGTCACATGAGGGGGACATGCTAGGGAATTTTTTTCTTCTATTTTTCAAAGTGTAAGCGATCTCCCTGAGGCAGCACTTAGCCTCAGGGAGATGTGCACTCTTTCGTGCGCATGAGAAATTAAAGGCATGTAAATAAGGCAGTACATTAATCATGGGTGACTTTAGTCTTCATGTAGATTGGGAAAATCAAATTGGTAGAGGTAGCCACAAGCAAGAATTCATAGAGCATATTCAAGGCTGGTTCCTAGAACAATATGTTGTGAAACCAACCAGGGATCAGGCTATTTTGAATCTGGTAATGCGTAATGAGGCAGGTTTAATAAATGATCTCAGAGTAAGAGATCCCCTAGGAAACGGTGACCATAACATGGGAGAACTTAGCATTCACTTTGAGAGTGAGAAACTTAAATGGAAACAACTGTGCTAAACTTAAATAAGGGTAATTACAAAGGAATGAGGGCAGAGTTGGCTGGAGTGGACTGGGCAAGGGGTTGAGTAGAAAAGACGGTTGATGAACAATCACAGACGTTTAAGAAAATAGTTCATGACTCATGACAAAGATAAATCCCAGAGAGGAGGAAGGATTCTAGGAAAGGGATAAACCAACCAAGGTTAACCTAGGAAGTTAAGGATAGTATCGTATTGAAAGAAAAATATGCATTGTGGCAAAGAGTAGTGGTAAGCCAGAAGATTGGGACTGTTTTAAAAACCAACAAAAGATGACCAAAAATTAATAAAGAGCGAGAAAATAAACTTTGAGGGTAAACTAGCAAGTAATATAAAAAACAGACAGTAAGAGCTTCTTCAAATATATAAAAAGAAAGAAAGAGATCAAAGTGAACTTAGGCTCCTTAGGGAATGAGGCTGGGGAAATAATAATGGGGAACCAGGAAATGGCAGAGGAGTTGAATAAATACTTTGCATCAGTCTTCACAGTAGAAGACGCTAATTGCATTCCAAAAATACTAAATGATCAAGTGGCGGAAGTGGTGGGGGGGTGGGAGGGAGGGGGGTCGTGGTGGAATAAATACGATAACTATCACTAGAGAAAAATTACTAGGGAAATTAATGGGGCTAAAGGCCGATAAGCCCCCTGGACCTGATGGGTTGTATCCTAGGGTATTAAAGGAAGTAGCTACAGAGATAGTGTATACACTGGTAGTAATCTTCCAAGAACTCTTAGATTCTGGAAAAGTCCCAAAGGATTGGAAAACTGCAAATGTAAAATCCTTATTCAAAAAGGGAGGGAGGCAAAAAACAGGTAACTATAGGTCAGTTAGCTTAACATCCGTCACTGGGAAATGTTGGAATCTATTATAAAAGATGTAATAGCAGAGCATTTAGAAATGCATAATATAATCGAGCAGTCAGCGTGGCTTCATGAAAGGGAAAACATGCCTGACAAATTTATAAGAATTCTTTGAGGAGGTAACAAGCAGAATCGATAAAGGGGAACCAGTAGATGTAATATATTTGGATTTCCAAAAGGCGTTTAATAAGGTGTCGCAATTATAAGGTACCGCACATAATAAGGTATTTAATAAGGTAAGAGCCCATAGTGTTGGGGATTGTATATTAACATGGATAGAGGATTGGCTGACAGAGGGTTGGGATAAGGGGGCATTTTCAGGATGGCAACCTGTAACTAGCGGAATGCCACAGGGATCAGTGCTGGGGCCACAATTATTTACGATATATATTGACTTGGATGAGAGAACTGAATGCACTATCGTCAAGTTTGCGGATGACACAAAAACTGGTGGGAAGGCAAGTGGTGAGGCTGACACAGAGTCTACAGAAGGATATAGATAGGTTAAGTGAGTGGGCAAAAACTTGGCAGATGGAATATAATGTGGAAAAATGTGATGTTATGCACTTTGGCAGGAAGAATAGGGGAGCTGAATATTATTTAAATGGAGAAAGACTGCAGAAAGCTGCAGCACAAAGGGATTTGGGGGTCCTCCTGCATGAATCACAAAAAGCTAGTATACAAGTTCAGCAGGTAATAGGTAAGGCAAATGGAATGATGGCCCTTATTTCAAAGGGAATGAAGTACAAAAATAGGGAAGTCTTGTTAAATCTGTACAAGGCACTAGTTAGACCACACCTAGAATACTGTGAACAGGTTTGGACCCCTGATCAAAGGAAAGATATACCAGCATTGGAGGCAGTCCTGAGAAGGTTCACTAGGTTGATCCCGGGTATGGAGGGATTTTCTTCTGAGGAGAGGTTGGGCCTGTATACATTGGAGCTTAGAAGAATGAGAGGCGACCTTATTGAAACACAGAAGATTTTTAGGGGGTTTAACAGGGTAGATGCTGAGAGGGTGCTTCCCCTTGTGGGAGAATGTCAAACCAGAGGGCATAATCTCAGAGTAAGGGGTCACCCATTTAATGCAGAGATGAGGAGGAATTTCTTCTTTCTGAAGGCAGTGAATTTGTGGAATTCTTTACTGCAGCGGGCTGTAGAATCTGAGCCGTTAAGTATATTCAAGGCTGAGATGGACTGATTTTCAATCAGTAAAGGAATCAAGGGCCATGGGGAAAAGGCAGGAAAGTGGAATTGAGGATTATCAGATCAGGCATGATCTCATTGAATGGCGGAGCAGACTCGATGGGCTGAATGGCCTATTCTGCTCCTACGCCTTATGGCCTTATGGTCTTATGAATGAAGGATCCCACCAGAGCCCACAAGCATACATGAAAGGGGTAGCTTGTCTCTGCTCCCCATGTGGTGAGGACCCCGCCTACTGCTAGGTTAATACCAGTGGCGGCAAGTTGGGCCCTCAGGTGGGCATTAATTGCCCATTTAAGGGCCTCATTTTTCAGCAGGCGGCAACCCCATCAGGGAGTTAATCAGGGCAGAGGCAGAAATGTGGCCAGGTCCCACCCTCCTGTCAGATTAAATGACCCCCGCCACCAAATTTACTATGAGGGAAGGCACAAGATTCCACCCATCTAGGTCTGCAACGTTTCCAATGATTTCATTCAGAGGATGTTGTCTAGACACGTTTGTTCTATTCTTTTGAATTGTTAATTTCCATAAAGATGTATTTACAATTGTTCAAAATGCTGTTGCCCTTTCATTCCAATATATGCACTAAATTATACTGAATTACTGCTTGTTCTGTTCTCAATGTGTGAAAAGCTGCAGTTTTTAGCTCTTTGGTTTACCATTTTATCCGCCGAGTTCTAATTATACTAATATCGTTTCCTCATAGCTGTAAAGTTTTAATATGCTGCTGGTAAATACAGTAGTCCTGAACAACTAGGTTTCCTTTTTGGCTGCAGTTCAATTTAATAGTTTATGGGTATATAATTTATGCCTTCCCCAAGGGTACAATAAGAATTCTCACGGCTGCACAGGAACATGAGGGACTTCTGTACTGCAAAATAGGAAATAGTCTTTCTGATAGTCATACATGACTGAATTAGTTCGATATTACTGGTAGAACAATGTTAATTCTGTGACATCACCTCCATTTACAGGGAATATAATCTTTTGTCGTGAGAATACAGAAATTATAAGTACTTATAAGAAATCTGTGCAATGTAATTCCTAAGTCTGTGCAATGTAATTATTCGGATATGTCCCCTCATGTGACCGTGTCACATGACCTGGGACATGTCTATGCATTTTATTTAAAAATGTTTTTAAAGTTATAAAACCTTCATGAAACCTCATCCCACCCGTGGATGAGGTTCCATGAAAAATGCGAAGGCCGCCTGGGCTCTTCACCTGCCCGCCAAACTTAAGGTTGGACGGGCAGCCCTGAAAATCAACTTAATTAGTTAATTAATGGCCTTAATAGGCCTTTGACAGTTTGGCGGGCGTGCAGCCAACTCCACTGCGCACCCGCCAAACTGAGGATCAGAATGACGCGCGGTGATATCGGGGTGCACGCCTGACGTCACCACGCGTCATTTTATGCGTCGGTGAGAGGGGCCCACCCCCGCACACCGACCAGAAGATTCAGGCCTAAAATTCCATTTGACCTTTCTTAACTCAGAGGTACAGGAGTGAGTGCAAGTCAAACTTAAACTTTAAAGCTAAAACTCATTCGTAACACCCACAAATACAAATATAACTTACTTAAATTATCTCTATTTCCTAACAGCAAGATGTGACAAGTGGTGTGCCACAGGGATCAGTGCTGGGACCTCAACTGTTTACAATTTATATAAATGACTTAGATGAAGGGATGGTGGGATGGTTGCCAAATTTGCTGATGAAACAAAAATAGGTAGGAAAGTAAGTTGTGAGGAAGACATAAGGAGGATACAAAAAGATATAGGTTAAGTGAGTGGGTAAAGATCTGGCAAATGGAGTATAATGTGGGAAATTGTGAAATTGTCCATTTTGACAGGAAGAATAAAAGAAAAGCATATTATCTAAATGGTGAGAGATACCAGAGCTCTGAGATGTAGAGGGATCTGGGTATCTTAGTGCATGAATTGCAAAAGGCTAGTATGCAGGTACAGCATGTGATTAGGAAAGCTAATAGAATGTTATCATTTATTGCGAGGGGAATTGAATACAAAAATAGAGAGGCTATGGCCTGAGTTTTTCCATCGGCAAGTTGGGGGCGGGGCCAGCTCGCAGACGTGAAAATGATGTGGGATGATGTCGGGGGAACCCCCGACGTCATCCCGACCCATTTAAGTATTCAGGAAGGCAGGCGGACAGTGAAATCAGCTGTCCGCCCACCGACCTGTCAATGGCCAAATGAGGCCATTGACAGGGTAATTAAAACAATTAAAGGCCCTGCTCGTCCAACCTTAAGGTTGGTGGGCAGGCCAGGAGCCCCAGCAGGCTTCTGAAAAAACATGAAACCTCATCCACCGGCGGGATGAGATTTCATGTCTGTTTTTAAAAAGTTTAATAAAGTTTTAGTCAGATTTATTAACATGTCCCATTTCGTGTGACATTGTTACATGAGGGGGACATGTTAATAATTTTTTGATTTTTCTATTTTTGATATTTAAAACACTGTCAGTAATCTCCCTGAGAAAGCACTTAGTCTCAGGGAGATGTACGCTATTTCCCGTGCATGTGCGAAAGAGCGCACTTTGACAGTTGGGGAATCCCTCCCCCCCCCCCCCCGCACAGAAAGTGCATAGCGCTTCCCGTCAGGCAGCCCGCTGGGCGGGCCTTAATTGGCCCGCCCACTTAAAATGGCGTTGGGGCCCCTTTCGGCTGCGGTGATTAGCTGCCCGCCTGCCGCCGAGCCGGTGGGGCCCGCCTACCCATCAAGGGCCAAATTCTGCCCTATGCTTCATTTATATAGAGCACTAGTGAGACCACACCTGCAGTACTGTGTACAGTATTGGTCACCTTATTTAAGGAAGGACCTAAATGCGTTGGAAGCATTTCAGAGAAGGTTTACCAGGCTACTACCTGGAATGGGTGGGTTGTCTTTCGAGGAAAGGTTGGACAGGCTAGGCTTGTATCTGAGGGAACTTAGAAGAGTGAGAGGCGATTTGGTTGAAACATGTAAGATCCTGAGGGGACTTGACAAGGTAGATTTGGAGAGGATGTTTCCTCTTGTGAAAGAATCTGGAACTAGGGGTCACTGTTTAAAAATAAGGTGTCACCCATTTAAAACAGAGATGAGGCGAAATTTTTTCTCTCAGAGGGTCGTGAGTCTTTGGAACTCTCTTTCTGAAAAGGCAGTAGAAGAGGAGTCTTTGAATATTTTTAAGGCAGAGGTGGATAGATTCTTGGTAAGCAAGGGGGTGATAGGTTATTGGGGGTAGGTGGGACGCAGATTTGAGGTTATTATCAGGTCAGCCATGATCTTATTAAATGGCAGAGCAGGCTTGAAGGGCTGAGTGGCCTACTTCTGCTCCTTGTTCATATGGTTGTGGGCCTTTCTTTGAGATCTAGTTGCGTTGTATGTATCGAGGTTTGTTGGCTTAAATTTGGCATTGCTTTATTTTGGGATTGTGAATATGTGGCTCGTTATGAATTAGGTCCGGATTCTTTAGCACAAGATGTTTTTGGTCCTAGAGATGGGGTAAATAAAGCAATTTAATGCAAACAAACAATTTGAATGCCTATGGATCAGTAGAGACAGCCAGTAATGTTAGCATGAGAGGTGCAGTATAGAAATAAAGAGATGCCTAATTCATCACCTGAGACTTTGGAACTCTCTTCCTGAAAAGGTGGTAGAAGGAGAGTCTTTGAACATTTTCAAGGCAGAGGTGGATAGATTCTTGGTAAGCAAGGGGGTGATAGGTTATCGGCGGAAGGTTGGATGCAGATTTGAGGTGACTATCAGATCAGCCATGATCTTATTAAATGGTGGCGCAGGCTCGAGGGGCCAAATGGCCTACTCCTGTGCCTTTCTCGTATGTTCGTACAATTATTAAACTCTTAACCACAGCCTGTAATCTTAAAAGAACCTGTATATAAAAAAATGCAAAATACTGCAGTATTGGGAAATCAAAACAGAAAATTATTCAGAAATAATTCAGCAGGTCTGGCAGCATCTATGAAGAGAGAGAATTCCAGCATTTTCTGTATTACTGCATAAAAACAATTCTTGTGGAATTCAGGACCAGTGATCGTTAACAAATATACAAAGGTATTCATTAAAAATCAACAACCACACCCCCGCCCTCCGGCTAAGAATTGTAATTTATGGCGTGAGATTTTTTACAACTAGTGATCTGAACTCAGCAGCTGAGTTGAAATCTAATAAGAAATTAAACTTTGAAGCAAAAAACTGCAATGTTCCACAGTAATTTCCATGCAACAATGAAGGAGACCACAAATGTTTCTGTGTCTCAGTTAAGATCTGGTGAGGTCTTGCAGTGATTCATTGGGCAAAAATAGTGCCTGATGTAGGACTGAGTCATAATAACAGGGTGTCCAAGGATCAGTGTATCGTGTGTGTTTTTGATGTGCTTGGATGAATTTGGGATCTACAGTTGGGCTCAGCATTCATGGTAATCGGGAAAGGCAATTCAGGAAAGGCAACTATCCTGTGGAAGTTAGATGGGAACAGGACCAGGACCTGTTTCATTAGCTTAATTGTAAAAGAATGCCAGTGTATATATGCGATGGTCACAGCACGGTATCATTGTCCAAAGTAAACACTCGATTATCCTGCATAAACTATTACAGTTTACAAGTAATAAAATATTTACATCTGCAGATCTTGCAATGGTAATGATGACAAAATGGTCACTGTTTATCATCATTACCCCACTGAAATGGACGGCAACTTCTGGAGTTTGCGCATACACAGAATAAGGTGGAAATCCAGAAGTTGCTGTAAGTGATTCTACACTCCCACAAAGGTTGCAGTGTTGAGGTCCTCCCCCGTTCCACCTCCGCATAGTGTAATCCCTAAGCAATCAGAACAGATTACACCTTGTTGAATGAGCTGTAGCTGGGTTTTTAACAGTGTTCTAAGTTCATAGTGCCTGTTAAACATACTAACTGGCTTTGAAAAGCTAATTTAATACTTGTGAAATGTCAAATTTCTCCAAATTTATGCCAAAAAATCAACACATTTAAAAAAATATTTAAAAGTTTGTTAATGCTATTTTAGCATTTATGTTAATCATTTATTTTGTTACCTGAAAATTTAAAGTAAAAGAGAAGAATAATCAGTGCTTTTAACTTCTTAGTTTGCTGTTTGTGAGAACACTATGATGTGATTAGTTGCTTACCCAGCTTGCAGACATCACTGCTGTTGGATGCCTGGAGAGCCCCTCGATTTGCTGCCAGATTTAAACTGACATTGGAGAAGGAGAAATCTACAACACAGAGATCGGCGGATTTTTGTGGCTGCTTTCTTTGGGGTCAGCAACGAACACTGTTGCTTCACCTCTCACCAAAAAATACAGTCCATTAAGAATTTTCAATGAGTCAAATTAACCGGCTTTGAAATAAAAAACAGATGATATTGTTCACGCTTTGCTATCTGAGTGGGGTACCAGCATGTTTTTTTTAATGCACACTTTCTTGCCTTCCCCCACTGTTTAACTGTTTTCTACTCTCTCCACCCTCCTCCCTCATCCCCCCTTAAAGTTGTGATGAATAATGACTCATGAATCTATGGGCATGATCACTCCTGTTGCTTTACTAACATTTTCATCCTGTTGTGAACCACCACAGATGAGTCTGAACCTGCCAAAAGATTCACACTTATGCACTTTAATCAAGGACTGTGATTAGGAACAGAGACTGGCTGAGTTTTCAAGCTTATCTTTAAAGGCTGCATGCAGGTTTGGTTTGTACAGAAATCCATGCTGGTGAATGAAGGAACAAAATTGCTCCCGTCACCATCTTGTCCTCCTTTGTTTTATGTAGTTAAATTAAACATATGCCTTTAAGCAAATCTGTCAGAAGAGAATGTCCTTCATAACTGATATTCTGCTTTATTCTTTTTGATATGCAGGAGCTTGTCAACCCAACCCATGTCATAATGGCGGGATTTGTGAAGTGAGTGACACTTACCGAGGTGACACATTTATCGGATACATCTGCAGGTGTCCTGATGGATTCAGTGGAATTCATTGTCAGCATAGTGAGTCCAACTCCAGTGACATATGTTCTTTAGATGAGGTCTATAACTATATTAACAGGTGACATACTGGTATAGGTAGAAAGTTATACTTAATGCAGCGAATACGAACATGCAATAATTGCTAACCATTTTCTTCTTGATAAATTATCATTGTTACTTTAATATGCAATTGTTGGAGTTTTTAAAAAAATTCTTTATGTCTTGTTAAACAGAAGAAACCTAGAATATTGTTTTAATCAATACTGGCTGTGTCTCGTTATGCAGAATACCTCCATTTAATTTGAAGGTCCATCAGCTGCCTCACTTCACAGGTTTGCCACAGTAGCTATGGGGTACATTATTCCAAGGACATCATGGTGCCAACTAGAAGGAAAATACACCAGATGCTGAAAATCTGAAAGAAACACAGAAAATGTAGGAAACTGTCAAAAAAATAAGGCAACATCTATTGCAAGAACATATAAGTAAGCGAAAGGCTATTTTAACCTCACCTCCCAATGGAGACTTAAGATTGGGGGAGGGGAGAATTTGCATTTACTTGAAATCAGGCACGGGTAGGCAGAAGAGAGAGGCTAATCTAAATAGTGAAGCAATATTATCAGGGAATGCACCCTCTAACTGTGAGATGACCAAGGGCTGCAACTCGAGCAAAACCTGCTGACCACCTGTTTTAGAAAACAGTCACAAGCACTTGTTTCCAGATCCAACTGAAAATCACTTCAGTCAGACGATGTCTAAGGGATGGGTGCTTTGGCAATCAGGGCAACTGATCGTTCAAAATTGTCCCATAGACTTACTAGCCAATGCAAGTTTTATCCTATTTACCTTCTGAATCTTTCGAGTTATCAACAGTCACAGATTGCAACTTCTTTCGAGTACAATCACAGTTTCTTGGTTTCCAGGAGAGGGACATGAACCCACAACCCTCTGATTCAAAGGCGAGGGTGCTATGAACTGAGCCACAGCTGACACCTATTTACCTTCTGAAAAGCTTTCATAATCTGAATACTTCTATTATTTACTTGGTGGTAGCACCCTGACTCTCATCCAAACAGTTGTGGATTTTAGCTTCACTCTAGAGACTTGGGGCAGAATTTTTTATATGGTGGGTGGGCTTGGCGGGAGCGGGTGGGGGCGGTCATGGAGCGGGATTTTCAGCCAGCGTGCGGGGGGGCGGGCCCGGCACGCCGATGCGTAAAATGACACGCGATGACGTTGGGCATGCGTCCCGATGTCATCACGCAGTCCCGTGATATTTCATTTGGCGGGCATGCGCTGGAGTCGGCTACGTGCCCATCGATATGTAAACGGCCTATTAAGACTATTAAGAAAGTAATCAATGTCATTAGTAATGCTGCCCATCTAATCTTAAGGTTGGCGGGCAGGCGAAAAGGCCAAGCAGCCCTCGTGTTTTTTAGGAAAACTCATCCACGAGCAGGATGAGGTTTCCTAAAGCTTCTCTGAAATAAATTTTTTAAAAATTCCTAAAGATAAAAACATATCCTATCTCACAGTCACATGAGGGGACATTTTAAATAAATTTTTAAACCTTTTATTTAATTTTTTGAACATCGATTCAATCTCCCTGAGGCAGCTCCGTGCCTCAGCGAGATTGCTGCGCTCTTTCGCGTGCACGCACAAAAGAGCGCTAGCCCCGACTCTCCCTCCTCCCCCCGCCCACACAGGTAGCGCTGAGCGCTACAACTCGCATATTATACTGGGCAGGCCTTAATTGGCCTGCCCGCATAAAATGGCGGTGCGGAGCTGATCGTGGGCAGCGATCAGCTCCGCAACCGCCCCCACCCACTCCCGCCGAGCCCGTCCACCATATGAAAAATTCTGCCATTGAGTACATAATGGCCTGAATTTTCAGGTCAACGGGTGCGATTGGTGGGCTCGGGATCGGCTGGGAAACGGACCACTGACCACGATTGGCCCCTGACTGCGATTTCATGCTGGCTGACTAATTATTGGCCAACCAGTGTGAGATGCACGCTGAAAAGTTCAGCGCTGCCTGGGTGGTGGCGGGAAGAGGGCGGGCGATGATGTCAACTCTGGCATGGGCCAGCGCTGACAGAAAGCTCCCTGAAGGCAGAGAGCTACCTCAGGGAGCTAAAGACCTGAAACAGCAAAAATAAGGGTTTCAAAAGCTGAAAAAAGTATCCATGCATTTCAATCAGTTAGCTGAAAATTTAACTTATGAAAATGCTGTCCACGGAAATTTATTTATATTTTATCTCATCACAGAATCTTATCCCGCCCGTGGATGAGGTCTGTTGAAAAATGCAAAGGCTGCTTGGCCAATTCGCCCGTCCGCCAACCAGGCCATGTAAAATGACAGACAATTGCGTTGTTAATGGGCTTAGTTGCCCTCTTAATCGTCAGTGGGTGGACTTCCGACCTTAGCGAATATCGAGCGAGCGCGGGATGACATCAGGACACTCGCCCAATGTCGTCTCGTGTGATTTCACACCCAATCAGATCGGGCACATGCCCACCCGATCAGTGTAAAATTCTGCCCACCATTTGGCACTTCAGTGCAGTGCTGAAGGAGTCCAAGTTCTTTCTTCCTATCTTCCACCTGCCCACTTACGCAGTATTTCTAGTCTCCTCACAACAAAACCCTAATGCCATCTTCATGAACCACTTCTGTATTATCTACGGGTGCTTGATATCTTTAGTAAAGTACAGCATTGAAAGCTGTGCACAATATTCACAAAAGCCTAACAGTGATTTGTAGGAGGCCTAGCGTTCCCTTTTTCCATGATTTACACATTTAAACAGACTTCCAGCAACCTGTGATGGATAAATTACTTGGATTAAGAATAGTCAATGAAAGCTTACAGTGTGAAATGGAAGCAATTTATCCATTTGTGCCAGCACCACATCATCACTGCATCAGAATGTGATGTGCATCAATTTTGTCATTTTCGTAAATTAGAAACGGTCTCTTGACCATGACAAGGCTATGTTACTGTCATTTATGAAATCCCCACAAACAGTTAGCAGACTTGCATTCTTACAAGTATTGATGACATAGCATAATTATCCTATATTTTAGCTACGATATTTACATATAAGATAAATGGTTAGTGTGGAAACTTGGCCTGTTATCCTAAGCCAGTTACGTCTGTGTAACCATAGCACAGACAAAGCTTTTTCAGCTTTATTCTGCCAGCACTTCTTTACATAACTTTTGAGAAAAAACATCAGCTGGATGAGAAAATTGTTGCTTGTGTTTTGTTTTCATAATGAGCTGAACTGTTTAAAGTTGCCTGTTAAGAAAGAGGCCAACTGTTTCTGAGCAGACAGTGCCTGATTATTTAGATCCACAGCCTTCCAGGTACAACTCTACTCATTTTGCTGTTCAATATTAAGTAATTTAATATCATGGAGATTTATGGCCCCAATATGTTTTATATAGAGCTCCAGCTTATGCCCTCAGAAATTAACTTCAATATAAATAAAATAATTTATAAAGGATTTTTCTAAATTAATGATTAAACAATGGTGGTAACTTGTATTGATTTATGTTCCCTGAAACTCTTTAGGTCATGATAACTTTAATTTTACAGCAGTCACATTCTGATTATTTTTTTCCTATTCATTATTCCTTTCTTAAAAGGAGAATAATATTGTAGAAGGTTTTTTTTCTGTGTCAGCAGGCAGATTTATGTAAAATTATTCCATTGTACACATACAATTGAAAATCTTTTTCATGAAGCTTAGAAATCTAATTTTAATTCAGTTGTTTTCATACAGGAGCACAGAAAGGGCACAAAATGGAGAGATCCCTGTGGAGTATGCATGATATCCAGAACGCGATTTTGTAATATGCTCATAAAAAACAATTTCTATCCATCTTGTTTCCAAGAGCTATTTAAAATTCAGTGCTGGAGAGAAAATTTATGAGAATTTGTTCCTCTATTCTCACGATACACCTGTGCTGGTACTGCTGGATTAAAGTGAGACTCCTGGGGGTAGAAATTGTTGAGTACCCAAATTTGGGTGGAAACCCAGTAGCTTCTGTGCTGTCGCTGGTGAAAAAGACGACCATGCACAATTGATCCTCGTGTATCAACAGAACATGAGCAGTATGCTGGGAGTGCCACTGGCATGCTCCAGCAGTCAGTATGCCAGTGCTGAAGGAAAAAAATGGGGAGACTGTTGCACAGTGGTAATGTCATTGGACTAATGCTTTGGACACGGATTCAAATCCCACCATGGCAGCTGGTGGAACTTTAATTCCGAAAATAAATCTGGAATAAATAGCTAGTCTCAGTAATGGTGACCATGACAACTATCATTGATTGTTTTAAAATCCCTTCTGGTTTTCTAACCTCCTATAGGGAAGGAAATCTGCCATCCTTAGCTGGTCTGCGCTACAAGTGACTCCAGATCCACAACAATGTGGTTGACTCTTAACTGCGCTCAGTACAAGGATGATCAGGGATGGGCAACAAATGCTGCCCTTGCCAGCAATGCCCACAACCCATGGAAGAACAAAGGAAAAAAAGTCAGCTGCTAGGGTTGCTATCACTGGCCCTATGGGGAGCCTGGGAGGGGAATGAGTGTGGGCTGGCACCAGCAAGGCCAGGGAGCAAAATCATGGGCTCTGGTGCTTCTCCTGTTTCCAGGCCTCTTATTCCCCTCCACCCTCCCCTTTAACCATCTCTCTCACGTCATTTGGGCACCCAGAATTGGGACCCATAGTCACAGTGGGGTCAAACTATTTTATACAGCTTTAGCAAAACCTCTTGGTTGTTGTACTCTATGCCTCTATTTGTAAAGTCTATTGAAAGCTCAGGTTTCAGCATGCTACATTTTAAACCATGGCTTTGTCAGACAGTTACACACAACTTGGTTGCTCATATTATGCAACCAGTTACACTTCTTTGAACTTGGCCCAATGCAATATCTGGACAGCAACATCCAGAAGACTTGAACCTCCCCAGCGTCTCAAATAACAATCCCAGGTAGAAATGAGTATATCTTGAACAAACAGTGATGGCCAGGATTTTGCCCTCGGCGGGGGTGGGCGGGAGTGGTTGGGAGGTCAACTGCCGCCTGCAATCGTGGCCATACCGCGATTTCACGCTGGCGGGCAAATTGAGGCCCGCCCAGCACAGAGCTGCCTCAGGGAGATGGAGATTTTAAGAAACAAAAATAAAGAATTTTAAATTGTTAAAAAAAAATGTCCCTCATGAGCAGGGACATGTTATAATGAAATGTTTAAGTTTTTATTTAATTTTTAATAGCTGCTGGAAACCTCATCCCGCCCGTGGATGAGGTTTCCTAAAAAATCCAAAGGCCGCTTGGCCTTTTCGCCTGCCCGCCAACTGTAAGGTTGGACGGGCAGCGAAAAATTTCTTTCAATTATAACTTTAATGGCCTTAATAGGCCTTTTAATTGTCAGTGGGCACGCTGCCAACTCCCATGCGCGCCTGCTGACCGAAATATCGCGCGAATGCACTCATCCAATGTCATCATGTGTCACTTTACACTCATTCGGGTCAGGCCCACGCCCGCCCGACGAGCGTGATATTCGGGCCCTGGCTTCACTTCTAGGTTTAAAAATAGCAAAACCTTCCAGTAAATCAGTATCCACCAATTCAGCCGCAATAATGTACTATTTCTATCCACACAAGTGGGCTTTGTTAACAACAGAACTATCGGCGGGATTTTCTACACCCGCCTGCCGTCGCGATCTTCCGGTCCTGCTGTAAGTCAGTGGGTTTCTGGCTGGGGCGCTGCCTTGCCCGCAGCAGGTCCCATCTGAAACAGGCCCGGAAAATCCCGGCCTGTATCTTGCATTGACTGATAAATATTTTCTCATTTTAAATTGAAACGAGCCACGCTTACAAACGCCCAGCATTGGTCATATAATAGGAGAGCAAAGTACTGCAGATGCTGGAAATCTGAAATATAAACTGAAAATGCTGGAAATACTCAGCAGGCCATGCAGCATCTGTGGAGAGAGAAACATAGGGCATGAATTTTCACTTCTAGGACCAAGTCCCGTGGCAGGGGCTGGAACGGGGATCATTTCCCGCCGCAAAGGCTGCCAGGGGTTTGCGTGGTATTGCACGATGTTGGCCTCATTAATTATGCAGTCAGGGTTTTCCCAATGTTTTGGACAGTGGGCCAGACTGGATGCCGTGCACCCCACCATCACACCCGGGTGCCGTATGTAAAAGGCGCCCGGACAGCAGCCTACACAACGCTGATTGAGGAGGTGGCCGGAAGAGGACAGGGAGCTCCGACGCCCAATTTCAGTGACGCCTCCCCGGATGTCCTGTTTGACTGAGTGGAGGCCAGATGGGAGGAGGGGGGCCAAGCAGGGTGACGGACGCTGCAGGAGAGCAAGTCTGCAGGGCAGTGAGTGCCCAGAGCCTCTAACAGAGGACTGCCCTGCAATGCTGAAAAAGGATGAATGGCCTCACCTGTGCCGCCAGGGTAAGTGAACCCTCAACTTCTCACACTTACCTCAATGAATGGTACAAGGGACATAGGCCTCAGTGGCAACGTGATAAGGTGATGCCTCATAGCCCCACTGCAGCCCATCTACTCTGCAAGTGGAGAGGCCACTGTGGGTCCCTCACCCTTCTGTCTGGGAGGGAGGTGGGGGAAGGGGATCAGATATTGAGGGCACCAGCAAGCACCGCCAATGACATGCATCTCTGAGCCTCATCCTTATATCTGCGTGGGCTCACTGCTCTGGAGCGTGCTGGCCAGAAACCTTCAGGACAATCAGATGGCACACAATCCAGTGGGTTATTTGTAAGACTGGAAGCATGGGAAATATACATGGAAACCAATTGCTCTCAACCCCATCTCTCTTTGCGCAGGAGAAGTTAAACCATAATCAGAGAGAGAGAGAGAAGATGGAAGGGGGCCAGCCACAGTTAAACAACTGACCGACTTCGAGGAGCAGGCAGCCCAGCTGGCAGTGATGGAGTGGGACAGATCCATCGGGATGGAGATATTGGTTTGTGGCCTCCATCCTGTAAGGACCCATACGTGTCAGAGAAACCTCAGGGTCAAGGGTGCCTCCATGTTGGAGACAGCTCATGCAGTCACTTGCTCTCTCCTCTCTTACTTACAGATGCCACCAGGAAGAGGGGAAGGCCTGAATATGCTGAAGCCCTGTCCAGCACAAACACAAGCCCGGAGAGGAGTGAGGACATCGCTGATGAAGAAAGTGCACCTGTAGAGGTGATACAGCAGACATCTGCACTCTCCACCAGAGACACACACCTCGGTGGGTATTAGTTCTAGTTTAGGAACAGTCTCATATTCTGGTGGTCACTGCACGGACACATGTCTGCAGCAGGAGGAGACAGGGTCAGCCAAGCTCACTGGCAATTGGCTGGGGAAGAGACATCCACGAGATTTATGCCTGATGATGGGCCGCTGAAATCAGCCTTCAAAGAGATGCTGGAGAGGCAGCAAGAGACAGGGTAAAATCAGGCAGAGATGTCAGAGGTCCTCAACAGAGTGGCAAACGAGGCGGAGGAGTTCGTCTGCCAGCTGGCTGATGAAGTGGTGCCAACATGTGCACACATGGAGGTCTCCATGGGGAGGGTGGTGGACTTCATGGAGAACCTGGTCTAGCCGATTCTGTCGGAGATATGCGCAAACCTGCACTCCATCACTGTAGCCTTGGATGAGCTTCTGCAGTGGCTATGTGAGAGGGGGATGGGGCACCTCGACCTTCCTCACGTGGCCCTTCCCCTCGAGGAGTCAGGCAGGGGCTTTCAGGCACCCAAATGGAGGAGGACCTAGGACATCCACTCAGGACTCTCTCTGAGGGTGTCCAGCCCTTCCGAATCCCCTTTGCCTGTGATCCCTTCAACCTTGTCATCTGTGACCGCAGAGGGAGCAGCTGGCCCACAGACAGACAGCCAAAGTAAGCCGTGGCCCTCTGGGCCTCGGGTCTCCAAAGGACGGCTGCCAAGGTCACCCAAAGCAACAGGGAAACTGGTCGGCAGGCTGCCTCGACCCCTGCTGCGGCTGTCGAGGGAGCACTAAGAAGAAGTAGGAGGCAAAGAAAAATTCAGAATTCGCAAGTGGTTGCATGAGTGCATCATGATTGTAAATATAGTTCACTTGCACTTTAATCATGTCTAGATGTTGTTTATTTGTGATAGTATTTAAGCCTGCGTGCACCCTGCCCCCTCCAACATCTTCCGAGGGACACCCCATGTCCCCGGAATCAAGGATTTGCAGAGAGGTGAAGGTATTTAGCAGGGCTTTTATGAACTATGTACAAGTCTCCTGGAACACTGAGCCTTTGCCCTTCACATTCTCATCTGTCCCAAGGCCCTAGAATTGTAAGTACTACATGCTGGGGCTCCCCTTCAGTTTTCCAGTTGAGCTGACCTGCATCTCCTCCCACGCACAATGACCCAATCCCCATGGAGCATCTCGCGATCTCCATCATGAGGCTCTGTATAGTTTCAAGCAGTCATGGTGCTAGTAATGTTTGAGGTTAAGTCCAATACCTTTCTCCCACCCTCCTTCACCCACGCCCTCCCTACCCGATAACTATTGACCACCCCCGGGAATCATTTTGACCTCCCCACATTCACCCTTCAACCTTCCCCCATCACCTTCCGTCCCATACAGGTCAATGGAGAAGTCCCCTACCTTCCCAAAGAGCCCACCCCCATTATGATAGACATGCCCCCCTCAGATCCCCGAATCTGTGTCACCTTTCACATCATCTCAGACAACCCTTAGCGCCCCTTCACTCAACATTGCTGCACCCTCCCACCCTACCAGCTCCCACTGTGCCCTTTAACCATCACCACCCCATCCTACCACCAGTACCCTCAGTATGTCCCCCAGGAATCCACCATTGACTCCACTGACTTCTCCCTTTGAGCCTCTTTCCCCTCTACACCCCCCATTCCCCTTCACCCCTCTATGCCTCCTCCCATGCCTCTTCACACCTCTACACTCCCCCCGATACCCCTTCACATCTCTACGATCCCCATACCCCTTCACACCTCTACCACCATCCCATGCCCCTTCATACCTGTACAACCCACCCGCGCCCCCTGTCTGCACTTCAACACGGCCCTTCCCACCTTCCTGCTCCATACCAGCTCACCCATTCCACAACCTCCGCAGCATCCCTCTCCCTTTCCCCTGCCTCCGCCAACCTCCCTCACTCCTCTCCAGGCACCCAAACCTGCCCAATCTCTTGATTCCTCTTCACCCTGGCTAGTTCCATACCAACCATTCCCCCCCCACCCACCCCAGCATAGACCCCAGCCACCCAATGCAGTACCTCCTGCAGCCTTCCACCTGCAGCTTGAAGATCCGAGCCCTGGAGAAGAAGTTGCTGATTGAAGACCTGAGCCCTGGAAGAAGTTGTTGGATAAAGATCCAATGCCTGGGAGAAGTTGCTGCGCCAAGAACAACCACCTCCTGGATGCTGCTGTGCAGAGTAGATTCACGCAGTTGATGCTCCATCCACCCACTGCTGCATGTGATGTTCCAAGTCCAGTTTCTGGAGGCCTCCATCTTCTCCTCATCTCCACGAAATGCCCCAGGCCTTCTTTAGGTAAGTGCCGACATGTACACGCCACATTGGTCCAGATGTGTTCTGGACCGGCGTGATTTCCTGCTGGCGGCGAGGAAGATCAGGAGGGTTGGGGGGCTGAAATTTGATTGGCCTTCATCTACATCCCTTTAGTGGGATGCAAATCATTTCATTTCGGCCTCTGGTGGGAATTGCGACCTTCCACGGCGGGTGGGAGCAGAAGATCCCGCCATTAGTTTACACTGGCGGGAAACCGATTTTTCAGATCCCGCCACATTATCCACACACCCCAGCTACTAAACCCTGCACCGGGGTGGGGGTTTCGAGGGTGGTGGGGACTGGAAAATTCGGCCCAGAGTCAACATTCAGGTCCATGACCTGTACTAGTTCTGACAAAGGATCACTGACCTTTGTTCCTCTCTGCACGGATGCTGCCAGACATGCTGAGCTTTTCCAACATTTCCCATTTCGATTGGAGCAAAAATAACTCCTTTTGCCAGCCCACCAAAAAGCAATCCGACTCTTGTGAGCCTCTCATTCCCCTTCAGCAAGAAACCCAGCAGCAGCTGCCTGAGGGCTGGCTTGGCACAAAGTTAAACATAAATTTCCAAAAAGAAAATACACACAACTTGCTGAGTCAAAAAAAAAAATGTCAAAGCAATAAATTGATAATTTTTTAAAAATTAGTAATTAATGAAACTGACCATTAACAAGTGCCAAGCAGCAGAGCTAACTAATAAAACCTTTTTTTTGCCTTTTTGATCGAAAGCAGAGCTGGAGAAAGACAGATTAGATCCCAAGTCCTGGTCGCCAGGGAAGAGGAAGGGAACCTGGGCTGAGCTAAGGAGTCGGGTTTAACTAACACCGACCTCTGGTGGCACACAGGCCAAGCTGACCTCAGCGGAATGCAAGTGAAAGTGGGGGTCAGAAGCAAGTTGCCTTTCGGCCTGGGTTTTCCTCCTCTCCCAGCCCAGTAATAGGATAGGTTTTGTGGAGGGAGGAGGAGGAGAGGGTGTGTGTGTGCGTGCATGTGTGTGTGTGTGTGTGTGTTACTCCCACTCCCACTCTCTCTCACATTTACACACACACACACACACTCTCTCACATACCCTCACTTACTTACTCACTCACACACACACCAACTTACCCTGACACACTCAGGGCTGAATATTACAAGGGATGGGCAGCACACTCACCCGCCCCCAACCCCTCTCAAACCCTCTCTTCCTTCCCACCCTTTGATGAATGTAGTTAAAACATCGGGCTGCCCCTGCCCACTTCTACCCAACTGCCCATGCCAAATGTTTCATGGTATGGACAGTATATTATCAGGGTCAATCAGCTTGGTAACAAGCCAAATTGACCCTTGACCACCTATTTAAATCTGGTGGGCGGGCTGCTGATTTCAGTGCCCGCCCACCCCCATGTTATGGAGTGAGCTCAGGGGTGTGTGGAAAGTTTGTGGGGTGGGCACCAACTCTATTTTAGATGCCCCGTGCCAGAAATGTGCCTGGCGGCGCATGTAAAATGCAGCCCAACATCTTATATTTGAAAGGAGTCTATTTCCTTTCCCTATTCTTACTTCCAAAATCTATCACTTCACATTTTTCTATGTTGACCTGCATCTACCCAATGTCTGGCCCTTCCTATATCCTACTGGCCTATGTCCTGCTACTGTTTATCACAACTGGCACTCACTCACTCATCCCTGGGCCCAGGAGGTTTGGAGATTAAAATCAATGGCGATGAGGTCGGGACAGCTGTGAAATGGCAACATATGGCTCCTCTGGGCCCTGTCCAGGCCTCATTGTTGCTTCAGCTGCCACTCCTCCTGGCCGACCTATCTTGGCTCCTGTAGTCCTTTAGTGGGCTGCATCTGCACAGCAAGGTGAGAGCATGGTCGAGGGCAGACTACATCACCCAGACTGCACCTTGGTAAATGGTCGCACGGACCCGGGCTTTTGCTCCAGGTCAATTGGTCCTCGAGCACTGTAACTTTGTCCTGGAGTGGAGTGTCCACTGCACATTTGTTTACAAACACAATGAGGCATGAGGTAGCCACTTAAGAAATGGGTTAATGCTGCCCAAGCCCAGGCCCTCTGAAGGCTTGGGGCCTGTTGATTAGCACTGTGTGCATTTCCCTCTCCCAGACCCTGAGTGACTGCCCATATTTACAGTAAGGTGCACTTCTGACCCTCCTGGTTTCCTATTTAGCTAATTAAGAATCATCGAGTGATACAGCACAGAATGAGGCCATTCAGCCCAATGTCTGTGCCGGCTCTTTAGTAGAGCTATCCAGTCAATCCTAGCCTGCAATACTTACTCCTTAGCCCTGTAATTTTTTTCTCTTTAAACATTTATTATATCTTACTATTCAGTCAGCTTCCACTACCCTTTCGGCATGTGCGTTCCAGATCACAGCAACTAGCTGTGTAAAAATGCTTCTACGTATCCCTCTGGTTGGATTGCCAATCATCTTAAGTTTGTGTCCTCTGGTTTTTGACCCTCCTGAAACGGAAATTAGTTTCTCCTTATTTATTCTATCAAAAATGTTCATGATTTTGAACATCTCTGTCAAATCTGCTCTTAGCCTTCTCTGCTCTAAGAAGAACAACCCTAACACTTCCAGTCTCTACTACACATAACTGTAGTCCCTCATCCCTGGTACCATTTCAAATGAATTTCAAAACAGATAAATGTGAGGTAAGAAAAATAAGCGAGTCACATGTTACATGGAAAATGAGTATTTAGATGCGGTATGGGAGCTAAGCAATCTATCTGGGAGTACAAATACACGAATTACTAAAAGCAGCGAAGCAGCTTCAAAAGACCATTTTAGAAAAGGCAAAGTAAGCGCTAAGGTTTATTTCCAGAGGGATAGATGTGTAATGTGGAGAAGAAATGCTAAGCTTATATTGAGCCTTGTTCATTGTGTACAGTTCTTCTCACCATATTATAGAAAGAACATAGAGGCACTGGGGAGGGTGCAATAAAGATTTACAGGGATGACTCAGAAAACTGAGATGACTCAGGTAAGGATGAAAGGATGAAAAGCCAGAGTCTCTTTTCTCTTGAAAAGAGAAGCATGATGGGTGAAGGGGATCTGGGTGCCCTCGTACACCAATCAATGAAAGTAAACAGGAAGGTGCAGCAAGCAATTAAGAAGGAAAATGGTATGTTGGTCTTCATTGCTAGAGGATTTGAGTTCAGAAGTAGGGATGTCTTACTGCAGTTATACAGGGCCTTGGTGAGACCACACCTGGAGTATTGCGTGCAGTTTTGGTCTCTCTACCTATGAAAGGATATACTTGCCATAGAGAGAGTGCAGTGAAGGTTTACTAGGATGATACCAGGCATGTGAGGACTGTCGTATGAAGAGAGATTGGTTCGACTGTGCCTGTGTTCACTAGAGTTTATAAAAATGAGGGGGAATCTGATTGAAATGTATAAAATTCTAACGGAGCTAGACAGACTGGATGCAGGAAGGATGTTTCCCCTGGCTGTGGACTCTAGAACCAGGGGCCACAGTCTCAGGATATGGGGCAGGCCATTTAGAAGTGAGATGAAGAAAAATTTCTTCACTCAGAGGGTGGTCAACCTGTGGAATTATCTACTACAGAAGGCTGTGGAGGCCGGGTCACTGAGTCCATTCAAGAAAGAAATTGATAATTTTTTGGATATTAGGGGCATCAAGGGGTATGGAGAGAAAGTTGGAATATGGCGATGAGACAGAGGATCAACCATGATCATATGGAATGTTGGAACAGGCACAAAGGGCCGAATGGCCTACTCTTGCTCCTAGTTTCTATGGGCAGAATTTTCCCCTTGGCGTGCGCCATCGCGATATTTTGGTGGGCGGGCGCACGGTGATATCCGATGCATGCCCGCTAATAATTAACGGGCCACTTAAGGCCCTTGAGGCACCAATTGACGACGATTTTTCAGGGCCCATGCGATCTTCAGGTCGTTGTACGGGCGCAGTGGGCAGGTGGGTAGAGACATTTGTATTAACCTCATCTACGGGTGGGATAAGAGGGGTCAGTGGGGTCGCGAATGTGTTCAGTCAGATATATAATTTGAAAAGTTACTGATACTTGCCTGTGTGAGCAGAATTACTTCAAAACTCATTCCAGCTGCTTGGACAGGGCTCACAACCTTCAGGTCAGCACTCTGCAGTGAAGATCCTTTTTGGGGCCTGCAGGTTTCAGGGAGCCTTCCCTTAGCCTGGGAATGGGAGTTGTGCTCTCCACTGGAGGCACCTCCTCTGAGGAGGAAGGGAGAGCCAGAAGGGGAGGAAGCCAGGAGTGCACATTCAGCCTCCAGGGGAGCCACCTTTGGGAAGAGAGGCACAGGCACAAAGGGCGCAGGGCCAACAGGAAGTCCAAGGTGGAAGGGGCCGCAGGAGATACCACTATCCTGCTGCTAGGCTATACAGGCGGCGAAGCAGCTACCTCAATATGTCTGAGGTGCAGTGCCAAAGGAGGCTCCGTCTCTCGTCAACTCGATCTGTCAGATGATAGGCCCTGAGATCTCCACTAACTGTGTGGGTGGACACACCATGCCAGTGGTTCCAAAGGTCATAGTTGCCCTCAACATCTATGCCTCTGGCTCTTTCCAGGGCTCGGTGGGCGATCTTTGCGGTGTCTCCCAATCAGCTGTACGCACTTGTGTCAAGCAGGACACAGACGCTCTATTCAGGCGTGCATTGACCTTCATCCACTACCGCTGGTACCAGGCCAGCAAGACACAGCGAGCCAGAGGCTTCATGGCCATTGCTGGCTTCCCCCATGTTCAAGGTGCTATAGACTGTACACATGTGGCCATCAAGGTGCCAGCAGGTGAGCCCGGTGCCTTCGCCAACAGGAAGGGCTTCCACTCCATGAACGTGCAGATAGTGTGTGATCACAGGATGCAGATTCTACAAGTCTGTGCAAGGTACCCAGGCAGCTCCCATGATGCCTACATCCTCAGACACTCCCAGGTGCCGAGGCTCTTCAGTCCTCCAGCCCGGCTGGATGGATGGCTGCTGGGTGACAAGGGCTATCCCCTCAGAAGGTGGCTCATGATGCCTCTCTGCCATCCAAGAATAGAAGCTGAGCAGCGGTACGATAGGTGCCACGCCTCCACAAGGGCTGTGGTGGAGAGAACGATTGGTCTTCTCAAGATGCACTTCCAGTGCCTGGACCGTTCAGGGGGCACACTCCAGTACCCCCCAGATCATGTGTCTCTGATAGTAGTTGCATGCTGCGCTCTCCACAATCTTGCGCTGGAAAGGGGTGACACCGTGGAGGAAGAAGATGTAGACGCAGTTGCTGCAGCTGCACACGATGAGTCCAGCAGTGAGTCCGAGGATGAGCATGCACAGGGAAATGCTGAGGGGGTAGACGCTGACCCGGGCATACTCCAAGGAGGCAGGGACATCCGGGAGGCTTTAATCTAACAAACCTTCAGCTAGAACAACACAGGTGGACCTACAACAAAAGCATGTGCTGCAGGGTCCATACTGGATTCCTGAGTGCAAAATCTGCCTGGGTAGGAACATTAACTAAGGGCCTTGTCAATAAAGCTCAATGTGACACAACTCACTCATAACATCATGGGTTCCCGTCCACCTGCAGACGAAAAGAGGCACACTCAGCCATGGTCACATGTCTGAATTTAATGATATAACAAAATGAACTTAAGGAAACAAAATGACAAAGGTGTTAAACACCACACCAGCTAATCATGACCTCATTGTGGGGCAACACAAAAGCACCAGTGAGAAGCCTGCGGTGTGCCTAAGGTGCCTTAAATTTACGCTTTTGGGTGCTACGTCTAGGTGCTGACCCCTCGCTGAAACTGGCATCTGAGACGGCCTGCTGACTCTGCTGTCCTGTTGGCCTCAATGACCTTGGCAGCCGTCCTCTGGCCCGTGGAGCCTGTGCTGGCCCTGCCTGGGAGGGAGCGGCCAGTTCCACAGCTGGTATCTCACCAGTTGTCGCAGCCTCATTGGATCCCACGGTCACCGGCAGAGGGGTGGAGGAGCTGCTGCCCTCATCCAGAGCGCCCTGAGAGGAGCCTGCAGTGATGACAGGCAGCTGCTGCGCTAACGTGAGGTCACTTTGGACCTCCCTGCTCACCGTAGATGGATGGGCACTGAGCTGGGAAAGTTGGTGCACAGACCATCTCCCACACTGGCACTGACCAGCTGAAGTCAATGCTGATGTGACGGCTTGCTGGTCCGAGCATATCCGCAGGAAGCCCTGACAGGTCTCCTGGAGGAGCATCTCCGTGAGAGTCACCACTCTCTCCATGGAGGACGCCTGGCGCTTGGCCATGAGGCTCATTGCATTGACGATGGTCCACGTATACTCCTCTACCACAGACACCAAGCCAAGCATAGCTTCATGTATCTCCCCCAGATGCCCCCACACACCTGGCCGCATTTCCTGCACCTGCTGCATCGCTGACAACTCCAGAGGCACATCATCAGGCCCGGACTGAGCATGTGCCTGGTCCCCTGCAGTCCTCCGACTGCTGGCGCCATGGGCACTCTCTGTCTCCGCCAGCTCCTCCAGCAACTGTGAAGTGCCCTCACCACTGTCCCCCAGGACAGTAGCCGATGATCTAATTCCCACTGAGGTGCTAGTATCTGCGCTGGTGCCTGCCTGGCAGAGATGGTGTGACACTGGTGGGTCAGAGACTTCAGGACCCTCAGGTGTGAAAGGGGGCCCCTGTGCCACCTGCTCCCAGTCCTGATCTGCTGATGCTGAAAGGAAGAACAAGGAGATTTGATGAGTTAACATGGAGACAATGTCAATGTGCATCCCTGTCCCCCAGATTATTATGTGCTCATCCTTCCATAAGCAATGATCGAGCCATGTTGCAAGCTTCAATCACTGAACATTCAGCACTGTCATGGCTGCTGGGACACTAATGCTGACCTCACTGCTGGGCAAACATACCTGCCCGTGGCACCCCAGCCTCACTGACACCGGTGGACCTGGGCGCATGGCGCCTCTCCAGATTGAGGGCCTCCTGCTCGAACCTGGTAATGATGGCCAAATGGGCCGGCCCTCTACCAGTCCTCACTCGCTCGGCGGCATTATGAACATTCTTCTCCTGAAAATTGATTAGTGCTACTTGTACCTGGACTCTCTTGGCTGCCATCTCACCTCAACCAGAGTGGGACATTGCAGGGCTCCAGTGCCTCAGCTGCCACACACTCGCACAAATATTCCAGGCTCTCCCCCCCCCCACCCCCCTCCCTTGGCCAAATGCAGCCTACATCACATTTGGCACCACATGGTCCAACCTTGCAAAACAAGGAGGCACAAGCACATGGAACGCAAAGGCCAGCAGATGGATTGGTGCCCCGCCACCTGGAAGCTCCCCTCCCAGCATGTCAGCACTCTGACTTTGACATGCTTTGCAGTCCCAGCACTTTGCCTAGGTGCAGATTGTCCAGGTTGCCCCCAAAACAGTAATGTGGGTGTCACTGTACCACATCTGCGGGTACAGAACACATCTCATCACCGCTCTCACAAGGTGACCTCGGCATGGCCAATATCTGCTGGCCCACCCAGCGAAGGACACATGACGCCAATGATTCAATGCAGTAACTGCACTCAGAGTTGGAGTGGGGTGGGCACCAGGGGGGAAAGCCTACCTGCTGGGTTAAGTGACCAATGCCAACATGGTACTCACTCTTCCTGAGCGCAAAAGGGTGTTGAAACGCTTGCAGCACTGGATCGAGGAGCGCCGCAACACATCGCGGGATCTCACTACCTCCGGCACCTCCTCCCAGGCAGGTTTGGTCATGCGGTGGGGGGGGGCCTCCTCCTCCTGTCCCTGGGAACGAGGACCTCCCACCATGCTGCCACCTCCTCGAGGAGGACAGCAAGGTAATTGTCTGAGAAACAAGGGGCACAGTGCCCCCCTGCCCTACCCTCCTGCCTGGCCTGCTCACCAGTAGCGCTCTGGGGAGTGCTTCTGCTGGCCATGTTTGACAGCCTTTGCAAGGCTGCAGGAGCACTTTTAACAGGCCACTGGGTCGCCTGTTTAATTGGCATGAAATGGCGGCACGGACCCGATCGCGGGCGGCGATCATGTCTGCGCCCGCTTCCACATGGCCCGTCCGACAGGCAGAAAATTCTGCCCTATGTTTCTATGTTTCTATGACCCAATAGAGCTCTTTAAAATTCTGAAAAGTTTTGATAGTGTAAACACAGAGAGAATGTTTCTACTTGTGGGGAAGAGCAAAACTGAAGGCCATCAATATAAGATAGTCACCAAGAAACCCGGTTGGAAATTCAGAAGAGACGACTTTATCCGGAGCATGGTGAGAATGTGGAATTCACCACCACAGGAAGTGGTTAAGCCAAATGGTATAGATACATTTGAGGGGAGGCTAGATAAGTATATAAGGGAGAAGGGAATAGAGGGCTATACTGATAAAGTTGGATCAGGAAGGATGGGATGAGACTCAAAAGAAGCATAAATCTGACCTGGACTAGTTGAGCTGAATAGGCTGAAGTTCACAGTTTGACATCTCAAAGAGGTTATTAAAGGATTAGCTGTCTTTGATGTGAAACTATGAATCCAAGTCGGTTTGTTTTACAAGACATTATGTACTTGAGACAATTTAAAAGTTTTCAATAGGCTTTCATGTATGGACGTGTTTGCTTAACATAGTGAATGCTGTAATAGATATTTAGAAGTTTATTTTATTTCACCTCAACATAGCTCCTGGGGCCTATGGTGGATACAGGGTAAGCTGGCATGGAAGGTGTAAGGGCAAAGGGTGGTGGGTGGGTTCACATGTGTTGACCTGAGTTGGCATTAAGTTGACATTGGGACTATAAGGGGTCATGGGGGTGGGTGCAAAGGGCGTGAGTTGGCATGGATGGGGGAAACAACTGGGACAAAGTGCCAGAGAATGAAGGCAGGCCTTGTAAACCCCCCGCCTCAGCAGCCCCTGTGGCCACCTCCAATCTGTGTCCAGGGGCAGTGGGCCCAATTCCATCCTACACTGCCCCCTACCCCTCCCAACCTTCCAAAACAAAGATCCTGAGGCGGGCGTGGATAGTCAGGAAATTTCCTAACTCACGCTACCCACCTCGGGAGAGAAAATTCGGGATAATATTTGAATGAATCATAAAATAGGCAGCCCTCAGTCCTGCCCAAAGCATGCAGAAGCCTCATGAAAATGTTTATATTGAAGACCTTGATGCAGTTGAGGAACTAAATATTTAGCAGCTAAGTCAGCGGTCCTGCTCAGTAAAATGTTCCTTACAAGCTTTACAGATAATTTTTGAGGGGCTAGGAGCATGTGACCCTACTCCCTTCCCTCCACCCTTCAGGGACCCATTTCCGTCTCCAATTTCTAGTTCTCCTTGCCTTCCCACCTTCCAAATTGATGACGTGCCTCTGTTTGTTTGTCTTAGGCAACTCCCCAATATTATTCTTATCAGGCCCAACCATGGAAATGTTGCAGAACTCTGGCGAACTTCATTGGGGGAACACTACACTCACTCTGCCCAATGTACGCCATTGTACCTAAGTGAGATTCCATCATTTTCAGCTGAATGCCACTGGCCTCAGAACATATTGAAATGTGTGGCAAATGCTAGTCCTGGGTAATAAATGAATGAACAAGTGTAAAGGACAAGCAATAAGTGCATTTTGAGCCATTTACCTCAACAGTTCTCAAACATCTGAAACATTCTAACCATTTATTTTTCACACCAAAGCTTGTTTGTATTCACTGCCTTTGATTTTAGCTCCGTGGCACTACCTGCAAGGACTTAAGGAAATCGAAATGTCTTTTTATGCAAGGTGACCAAATAACTGACGCAATCCCAGAAACATGTGGCAATGTCGTCATTGACGCCAATACAAACTGAACTGTTTAAATTGAAAGAATCACATTTACTCGCACAAGAGCTCTTACAGTATAAGTCATGTACACCTAAAACATCTAATGTTAAGCAGTCTATAAATATGAGCTCAGATTATTTCTAAAGGATCTCTTAATACAGTACCTAGAAATTCAGCCCAACCCAGACTGATAACTGTTCATGGCCCTGAGCAAAAAAAACATTGATAAGCAGAGTGCTATTCTGAGCAATAAGTTATCATTGAGTTCAGCTTTAATCTTCTTTATCTGTTATGTCTGCTGTGTGGAGAGATCTCATGGTGCAGTAGAGGTTTACAACACAGTCTTGGAGCATGTTTTCTATTGTACTTTTCCTTTGAAATTTTTTGCCTATATTGTAAGTATTTCTGCTACAAGCTTGTGTTTGAAGAGATAATATGGCCAATGATGTGTCATCTCCACAAATATACAAGTACGGTTGACTTTGTGTGTGTAACTTTAGTGTAATATGCTAAATGGTTTTGTTAAGGAAGAAGTACCTAGCCAAACAAAACCCCCCAAATCACTTTTATGAGTAATTATTTTTGGTCAGAGAAAAACAAATGCAAGATACAGTGTCTTTTATATTAAAATTATTCATCAATGTAAAAGCAAGGTATATAAAAGAAATTCTCTAGGAAATCAACTGTTTCTGTACAGTACATAGGTAATTTCACAAGGATTGCTTGAAAATGCCTTGAGGCTTTTAATGATAATCACTATCAGTGTGGTGAAAGATAGTTACTTCATCCTGTTCAAATCACAAGCACAAACACTTTATGGCCCCAGCAGACTTGGGACACTTGATCAAAGAAAGTCATCTGTCTAAAGTTCCACCTGACAGAAGAGAGGCAGATAGGTTTATGGCAAAGACTGGGGCAGGAGAGGGGGGGGGCAGCTTTTTGGACCATTGTGGTTTGAAAATAATTGCACTAATCGGAAGACACAGGAAGAAATGTATAATGCTGAGACCCTATTAAATGATCAATTAAAATGGTTTGCAAGCCAGATGATGTTGTTATTTTTATTAAACATTAAATTTATTGAAATGGAGTCACAATAGACCTTACAGTAGGTGCAGCTTTGAATAAAATACTACACATGGTGATTGGTGACAGATTAAAAAGGATATTTCACATCAGATATATTGCAACAATTAAGAAAGTTTTATAGATAAACAATGTTATGTTTTATTATAAGCATAAATTGTCCTCAGCTGTATAATTTTTGTTCTTTGTCCTCACAGATATAAATGAATGTGAGTTTGAGCCATGTAGAAATGGCGGTATTTGTACTGACCTCATTGCAAACTATTCCTGCGAGTGTCCAGGAGAATTCATGGGCAGAAACTGCCAGTACAGTAAGTCATGTGCTTTTTGAATGATTAAAATTATGGAACACCTATAAATATTCCAAGAACAATGTAACTTTAATATAGTAGTAGATGATCTCCTGTGGGAATCGAGACCACGTGTAGTATTTAGGTCAAGCAGGCTGAGGAAGGTGGGGATAATTTGATTGGACCAAGAAGCAGGATGTGGGAAGGAATAAGGAGACTGATGGAGGATGGGCAGAGATGTGGGGAGGCACTGGGAATGGAGATTAGGATGGTGAAGTGGAAGGAAGGGGAAAGAAGAAGTGGAAGAAGGAGGGCGGGGAGGGGATAAGGAGGCAGGTAGGGAGGGACGTAGGAAGGCAAAGGGAGGGGAGGGGCAGGTAGATGAAGGAAAGAGATAGGAAAGAGGGAGAGATGGAAGATGGGGAAGGAAGGATGGAGAAGTGAATTTCCAGCATCCGTAGTATTTTGCTTTTATTATCGGATGGAGGAGCGGTTGGCCAGTCAGCTAAGTGGTGCCTCAGTGGAGGAGGGCATTGGGAGATGTCTCAGGTGAGCTCTGTAGGCTTCAGTGACCAAGATGATGGTTAGCATGGTGGGGAGGTATGGTTGCTAATGCTCAGTGATGATGACTTGGGTGTCTCCAAATATCCAGGTGTTGCTCATTTTAGCGAGCAGAGTGGTTCACGTTAGCTGTTTTGCCTCAAAACACTGTGGTTTAAGATTCCTCTTTGCCCTTAGCTCATAGCCCAAAATTACTTTTCTCCATGGTTTTTGAGGTGCATTATTTTATTTTGGTCCAAGCACCATCTATAAATGTTATGCCTTTATACATCTAATATCCAGCCAAACAATCTCTTGTCAACATACAATGCAGCAGCAAATGAGCTAAGATAGGGACGAAGTTGGGTGATGTTACCGAGGTGGAAATAGGCTGTTTTATTGGTGTCACAAATAAGGGGTCAGAAGCTCATCTTGGGATCAAATGTGACACTGAGGTTGCAAACAGACTGGTTTACTCTCAGACAGTTTCCAGCGTGACGGATGGAGTTAGGGAATGGAGCTTGGAGTAGAGACCAAAAACAATGGCTTCAGTCTTTCCAATATTTAATTGGAAGAAATTTCTGCTCATCCAGTACTAGATGTCGGATAAGCAGTCTGATAATTTAGCAACAGTGGAGGAATCAAGAGAGGTGGTGGTGAGGTAGAGCTGGTTGTTGTCAGCACACATGTGTTTTTGGATGATGTCATCAAGAGTCAGCATGTAGTTGAGAAATAGGAGGGGGCCAAGGATAGATCTTTGGGGGACACCAGAGTTAATGGTGTGGGAGCATGAAGAGAAACCATTGCAAGTGATACTCTGGTTACAAGTAAATAGATAAAAATGGAACTAGTTAAGGGCAATCCCACTCAGCTAGATGACATTGGAGGACGATAGAATAGCCAACCGTGTCAAAGGCTGCAAACTAGTCGAGAAGGATGAGGAGTGAACATTTACCTTTGTCACAGTCACATAGGATATAATTTGTGACTTTGCTACGCACTGTTTTGATATTGTGGCAGGGGAGGAAACCTGATTGGAGGGATTGAAATGTGGGACCGAATTTTCATCTGGGTGCGGAGGTGCATTTCGGTTTGCAAATGGCCACACGTAGTTTTATTGGAGGAAATCTGATTTTCCTCCACTGTCCCAGCCCGCCATTTTCCCCTGCCTTTTAGCAAGTCGGGAATGCCAAATGTGCAAAACACATACCTGTTAACGCAGTGGTTAGGTTCCCCATTTTAAATGGGGGATAAAAATCGGATGTTCTCCACACACCATTTTGCCTGGTGGTGTGGGGTTTTGGAAGCCCATTAAAAGCATACCAGTTTGTGAAGAAAATGGATAGCCTGCAGAGGAGTTGGGAATGCTTGCCTGGATTTCAAAAGCTTCAGCTCAGCAGGTGGCCTTAGAACTATTAAAACTTTTAAGAGCTCATAATGACAGAATGTGTCTGTGATGTTTGTTTACAAACCTAATTGATACTTAGTGGATTACAAGATTCTTTTCCCTTGAGATTTTTGCCTAATATAGTGTGCTTGCATTCAGGGTTTTCTTAGATTATTAGGGATTTGATGTTTCTTTCCAATGATTTTAAAATACTTCCCATTGCTATTGCATGGCTCCTGAGGAATGTATATAGTGTATACTGAGTGAGTGGCTATGGAGAGTACATAGGGGGCATAGAGAGGGCATGGGGTGGCATAAGGGGCGGATGGGGGTGAGAGCGGCGAGTGGTGAAGTTTAGATGGTCTTTTAAACAATGTTGAGAGCTTGGCTGCTGTGTTGGTGAACTGAGGCCAGCCTTCTAATTGGGCTACCTCCCCACCCACACTCTTCATGCCCTCCGTTGTGGATTGCAAAATGCACTGTGAATCCGGCCCCTGTGTGAAAAGGCAAAATTGTCATGTGAAGTCACACATGGGTCAAGTGTACAGCTTGTAATCCATGAAAGTGCACAGATCGGGCTCCCTGGGCCCAGGCAAAGATTTGCCCATGGATTTCCGGGAAAGGTGGAAACAAATTTGGTAGACAACAGCACATTCAAGGTCATTGGAGAGGAAAGGGAGGTTGGAGATGGGACAGTAGTTTGCAAGGACAGAGGGGGTCAAGAGCTGTTATTTTGAGGAGAGGAGTGCGCAGATTTAAAGGAGAGAGGAACGCTTCCCTAAGAGAGACAACCATCGACAACATTGGCTAACATGGGGGCCAGGAGGGGAAGTTGGGTGATCCACAGTTCAGTGGGAATAGGATGGAGGGAACAGGAGGTGGCTCTGATGGACAAGATGAGCTTAGAAAGGGCAGGAGGGGAGATAGGATAAGATAGAGTCATTGGGGCAAAGAAGGAGGCTATTTGGCCCATTGAGTCTGTGCTGGCTCACTGCCGAGCAATCTACTCAATCCCATTCAACCGCTCTAACTCCGTAGCCCTGCATGTTTATTTCCTTCAAGTGCCCATCCAATTTCCTTTTCAAATCATTGATTGCTTCTAATTTCACCACTGTCATAGGTGCGATGTTGCAGGCCATTACCAATCACTGTGTAAAAACGTTATTCCTCATATTCCCCCTGCATTTCTTGTCCAAGACCTTAAATCTGTGTCCCCTAGTCCTTTTACCATCAGCTAATGGGAGTACTTTTTTCATGTCTTCCTTATCTAAACCTGCCATAATCTTGTACATCTCGACCAAAGCTCCCTCAATCGCCTTTGCTCCAAAGAGAACAACTCCAGCCTTTCCAACCTGACCTTGTTACTAAAATCGTCCATCCCTGGAACCATTCTGGTAAACCTGCCTGTCAAGGACCCTCACATCCTTCCTAAAGTGTGGTGACCAGAACTGGACACGGTACTCTAGTTGGAGCATAGCCAGAGCTTTATAAAGGTTCAGCATAACTTCCCTGCTTATGTACACAGTATCCCTATTTGTGAAGCCCAAGATCCCATATGCTTTGCTAAATACGCTCTCAGTATGTCCTGCCACCTTCAAAGATCGATGCACATGCATCCCCAGGTCCACCTCTTCCTGCATACTCATTAGAACTATGCCATTAAGTCTATGATGCCTCTCCCTATCCTTTCTGCTAAAATGCATTACCTCACAATTCGCTGTATTAAGTTCCATCTGCCACTTGTCTGACCATTCTGTTAGCCTGTTTATGTCTTGTTGCATGTGACTCGTATTATCGTCTCTGTTTGCCACTCTTCCATATTTGTTACCATCAGCAAATTTTGATTTTTTTCTCCATATTCCAGGGTCCAAGTCATTTATACATAGCAACAACAGCAGTGGTTCTAGCACTGTCCCTTGGGGAACATCTGTCTATCACCCTCCAGTCTGAAAAATAATCATTGACCACATCTCACTGTTTTCTGTACTTAAGCTAATTTATTTTTAACAAATTGGACACAGGGCCTCCTATTCCATGAGCCTTAATTTTATTAATCAGCTATTTGGGTGGTCCTTTGTGAAACGGCTTCTTAAAATCCTTCTAGATAACATCCACTGCATTCCTTTCATCAACAGCCCCTGTTATTTCATTAAAAAATTCAATTAGATTGGTCAAGCATAATCTGCCTTTTACAATTCCATGCTTAGTTAACTCAAATCTCTCCAAATGCCTGTTGAATTTTCCCCTGATCATTATTTTTAAAAGCTTACACACTATTGATGTTAATCTAACTGGCCTGCAGTTGCTAGGACTGTTCTTACATCCTTTCTTGATTAAGAATGTCATATTCACCACTCTCCAATCCCCTGGCACCTCCCCATATCAATGGAAGAATGCAAGGTTATGGAAAGACCTTCCATTATCTCCACCCCGACATCCTTTAGCAACCTGTGATGTAAGTCATACGGACCAATTGACTTATCTACTCTAAGGATAGCCAGTCTTTCCACTACCCCTTTCCTCTCAATTTCCACCCTATCCATTGTCCCTGTTACCTCAGCTTCCATCAATATTTTATCAGATTCCTCTCCCTTAGTAAACAGTAAAAGTTCTCATTAAGTATTTTAGCTTTACACTGTCCCTCTAAACGTGTATCACCCTCTTTCACCCTAATAGGACCAACTCCACCTCTTACTAGCTGTTTATTGTTTACATGTTGGCAGAAGATTTTTGTGTTCCTTTTAGGTTGACTGTCATTCTATTCTCATATTCTCTCATTGCTGGTTGCATTCTCCTCTTCATGTCTCAATTTATTGTATTTGGCATAATTCCCACTTGAAGAATTCACCTGACATGCATCATGCACCCTCTTTTTTTGTTTCACCATAACCTTTAAGCCACTTGTCATCCAAGGAGCTCTGTTTTGGTTCCCTTACCTATTGTTCTTTTTGGAATATACCTAGCCTATTCCAGAAGCATCTCCTCCTTAAAGATCCCCCACTGTTGCTCTACAGTTTTTGCTTTTATTTTACCCTGGCTAGATCCCTTCTCATCTCATGAAATTAGTTCTCTTCCAATTTAGACATTCTACTTTAGATTGCTCTTTGCTCTTCAGCATTACTAGTCTAAAATTTAGGATGCAATGATCACTCTTGTCCAAGTGTTCCCCCACAGACATTTGGTCCATTTGGCCCACCTCATTCCCCAGGACAGATCCAACAATGCCACCTTTCTAGTTTGGCTGACAACGTACCAATCAAGGAAGTCCTCCTGAACACAGTTCAAAAATTCCTCCCCCTCCTTACCTTTTACCCTAACATTTTCCCAGTCGATATTTAGGTAATTAAAATCCCCAATATCACCACTCTATAGTTCTTGCACATTTCTGTGCTTCCCAACAATATAGTGCCTTCCCTAATCAGTACTGTCACTCCACCTTCCTATGTTCCTTCTATATCTTTTCTGAACATCTTATATCCTTGTATATTAAGTGCTCAGTCCTCACCATTTTTAAGCCACATTTCTGCTATTGCCACTACATCAGATTCCTACACTGCTATTGGTGCTTGTAGCTCACCAACCTTGTTCGCCACACTTTGTGCATTTACATACATGCACTGTAATCTTGTCTTTGCATTCTTCATAGTCCTTACTTTGTTCCTAACTAGTATAGAACTACTCTTCTCTGGTACTGCCCAGCACTATCACTTTGTGCACCTTATTCTCTTTTCTACTTCTATATGCTAGTGCCCACCCCACCTGCCAATTTAGTTTAAACCGTCCTCAACCACACTAATGAGTCTCCCTATCAAGACATTAGCCCCAATCCTGTTCAGGTGCAACCTATCCTTTTTGAATAGGTGCCTGTTGCCGCACCACTGGTCCCATAGCCCCAATAACCCTCCTGCCCCATGCTTAAAGCCATGCATTGATCCTCGCTATTTTCCTATTTCTACTCTCACTGGCACATGACACTGGAAGTAATGCAGAGGTCCTGTTTTTAACTTCCTACTTAGCTCCTGAAAATCTAACCATAGGACCTTAATACCTGACCTCTCTATGTCATTGGTACCAATGCATACCACAACTTCTGGCACTCTCCCTTCCCCCCTGCAGAATATTCTGCACCCTCTCTATGATACCCTTTACCTTGGCATATTGTGTGGGGCTCATGGTGCTGGTTACAGAAATGTCTGTTTGTCCGCCTGACTATGGAGTCTCCTGGAACAACTGCATTTCTATACTCTGCAGTTCCTTCCTGTACCGTTGCCCATTGGTGCCTTGGTCTGGGCTGTACTCCTTCAGGGTATAATCACCCACAGCAGTTTCCAATCGTAAATATCTGTTTCAGAGTGGCACACACACATCCTGAAGATTCTTGTACTCCCTGCCTTTTCTTATCTTTCCTGATTGCTATCCACCTTCTGTCCTGAAACCTTAGGGCCTGGTGTTTGTAGAGGAGGAGGAGGGAAGGTCAAGTCATCTCCTTTAATAAGATCGCTGCCTGCCAAATTTCTATTCCGGGACAACAGGGGCGGGGGAGTCAGGCACGCCATCTCCAGAGGCAGCCTCGAGGTGGGAACGGAGGCAGGCGGGTGACCAGGCCGGCAAGCTAGAAAGCCTGCCTCTGTTTACTGGGACATCAGCCCAGTTTTAATGATGAATGTCAGTCCCTCAAACCCTCATTTCCTTCACCCCCCAGCCACCCCCATTCCTCCTTCATTCCTCCCATACCCATTCCATACACACCCATACCTCCCCATGTAGCCTCCATAGTCACCCAGTATCCACTATGGGCAGACGTCAGCAACAAATGAACTTCTAGCAATCCAATCTCATACAAATTTACTATGGCAGGGAATGTCTCCCTGCCTATGGCTCCTTGTTTTGATGAGCAGTGCTTTTGTCATTCAGATGTGAAACCTTCCTGCACTAGATAAACGCAGGTGTCTCAGTCCCTGTGCTTTGTGCGGCCTTCAGACCAAAGTGATGGTCCAACCTCACACTCTTTGGAAACATTACTGATACCTACACCTCGGCTTGTCAGTGCTGCCAGAATCTAGTGAGCAGGCATCACAGAGTTCTCTCATTCTCTCTGTGTGCTCTCAGCACCTTTATGGTGGGGCTGGCCCCCGTCACACCAGCATCTGCGACCAGTGATGCTGTGCTCCTGAAGGGATTAGGTGCTGAAGGCTGACAAAGGATCAGATTCTTTTAGAGTTTCATGGCTTCATCTCCATGACATGACCCTGATCGGAGAGCACAAGCGAGCTGTCCTCAGCCAGACAGGAGCCAGACATTCTCAGAGGCTATGTGAAGATCTAAGGAGTGTCCTCACTGCATGTTGTCATCATCCTCCTGCAATTGAATGACTATTAGGGCCCCCAGTGCATCCCCATGACAGGAGCATTCTCACAGAGGGTATGCGTGCTGCCATAAGCCAGACTAGAGTCAAACATTCATCGATGCGATGTGAGGACCCATGTGAGCTACATGTGTTCAAAATAGGAAAGCAAAAATGTAAACCCAGCTCCGTGCCTCAGAGAGATTGCTGCGCTCTTTTGCACGCGTGCGTCGACTCTCCCTTCTCCCCCCCGCTCGCACAAGTAGCGCTGAGCGCTACCAGCCGCGCGTTATGCTGGGCGGGCCTTATTTGGCCCACCCGTGTAAAATGGTGGCATGCAGCCGATCGCAGGCGGCGATTGGCTCCGCGCCCACTCCCACCTAGCCCGCCCGCCATAGGAAAATCCCCCCCTATGAGTGACTTTTGTATAGTCAGTATATAGTTTTTGCTGAAACTATTTATGAAGAACTATTTACAAAAGCTTCTTGGTAAGCACATGGTCCTCTGGACATAGACTATTCTATGTATTGCTCTCTTGGAGCTTCTTAGTCATCGGACACTTATGCCCTGCTTACATCATTAGTATCATTGTCTCATTAACATAACCAATAACCCTTTACTCTACAGTGAGGGTGCAATTGAGCAAATCAGTAGCTGTGACAAAAGGCTAGACAGTTGGGATTTTGGAAGTGCGGTTGTGAATTGGAGGATAATTCTTTCCAGGGGTGGATGCTGAAGGAGGTAGGGTTGGGGAAAAATCAGGTCATGGCTTTCCCAGCCCTGTGGAGATGGCCTCATCCCAAACTTTTCAGCCGGGTTGTGGGGCTACTGACTCCGTGAAAAATTCCAGCCTCTGTTTCTCTCTCCACATGTGCTTCCTGATCTCCTGAGTGTTTTCCAGCATTTGCTCTTTTATTTTAGATTTCCGGCGTCCGCAGTTTTTTTTTCTTTGCTTTTTTTTTTAAAAACTAAGTTAATAAGTTTACTTGACAGCATCAGCTACAGATTTAATACTGTTCGAATGATGGGAGCGCACATGTCTTTAATGTAGAGAAGATACATATTTGTTCAAATTCCAGTTAGATTTAACAAACAATCTGCCCTGTCAAAAAATGACAAACATTCATAAGAAATATTGCAAGTGTGCTTTGGAACTGAAACAAGTTTAAATGTGCTAATTTAAGAATGGGAGCACAAAAGCAAAGACAAAACAGAAGTATAGCATTATTTGAATCCCATTTGTCATAAGCAAAGAACAAATGCATTTAAAACATTTTTAACAGATAATAAAATTGTTCAGCATCCAATTCTTTTTAATATTTAAAAAAAATGGTACTATTACCCGCTTAGAGTGAAAGACAACTCTGCCCTGCACTTCTCAATCCTTAAAGATCAGCAAGCACTGATCAGTACAAACTGATGATTTTCTGCACATGTTTACATTCAATGCCATTAATTCTAATTTGCCAGTGTGATCATTAATAGTCCTCATCTGTCCACTGGAATAGATTCAATAATTTATCTGCTGGAAATCTTTATCTTTAATGGGCCTTGATCAGATTTGTGTTTTTAAATATCATGCTTGCTTTCAGCCCAGTCAGAGCATTGACAGAAACTTTAACCTTAATATTAACCCTACCATTTCCCCCTCAACTCCGATGTCCACCTCTTCCCCCTGCTGTGATGGCCAATCTTCTTCTCTCTTCCCTATCCCCATGCCTACAAGTCATGATTTCTTAATCCTTGCCAATTGCCAGGAACCGTCCCCATGGATGCCCAGCTGTGGCCTCTTGTCACTGTTTTGCACTCCCAGCAGCCAGTTAAACTTCACTTCAGCAGGCTGCAGGAAGGAAATGGATCAAAAAAAAATGATAATGAGGTCCTGCTGTTAATTTCGATAGGACCTCCACAGGTCCATGTTTGCTGAGTTCTTCAGCCAATTTACTCTCCTCAGAAATATCAGTGCTTTGGCTTCAACTGGAATAGGCCTGAGAGTGAGCATTCCTGACTATAAAACATTATCCAGAAAGAGCAATTGTTATGACCAGTGCAGTTGGTACAGCTGAGTTATTTAAAAATCCCAGAGGGAAACTTTAAACAACTGTCAGAACCTATAATTTTAAGTGTTATGTTTGAGATGCGACTCTAAATTCAGGAATCAGACCACCAGTTCTCGAGGTTTTACATTAAAATAAAGGAAACGTTTTATTAATTTACACAGCTTAAAATAGATATACACATGGCTACAAATTACTACTATCATAACTTTTAACAAATTCCCAAACTAATCTCCATTTAGGCAACAGCAGCGCATAAACTTAACCAGGCACCAGGCAAAGCATTTTCACTTTACAAATTCAAAATGAGGCTCTTTTACTTGGTTCCTTTGGAGCCAGTTGGAGGCTCACATTATTACAGCATTAGAACAAATGGATGATTATGTAAGGTGGTATTCTGGCTGAAGCACTTGTTTTAAACTAACCCACCCAGCAAGATTACTTCAATGAAGGGTAAGGTTGGACAGGATCAGGCATCTGACCCAAACACATCCCATTCCTGCCAGATGGGTTGGGTTCAAATTGGGGTTTGAGTCTTCCTGGATTAAGCTGAAATAGTTAAGGACTCAGTGACAGTATTGGAGGTCCATTGCAGACCGCCATATGGTGAGAAAGAGATAGATTTGCAGATAATTCTGAGAAGTTTGCAGAATCAAATTATAAGTAATGAAATATTTTAACCACAAAAAGGCTGAGTGTAAAAAAGCTAAAGGTGATCAAAATAGGGAAACAAAAATATTCTGTTTCTGAAAAATGTAAAGGGGCAAAAGCCTGACCATCAAGTAGAAAAACATTAATCATAATATTAGCTTTATAGTCAAAACGTGAAAAGAAAAATTAGTCAAAGACTAAGTTGTTCGACTGGAATGGAATAATTTTTAGATGGAGGAAAGGGAATCTAAACTAAATTAATCATTGGAAGATGAAACAACAGATCAGTGGTGAGAAGGTTATGCGTGAGATGGATATGGTACAAATTAAAGACAGGAAGAAAGGCTTCATTTAAATCTACAGTTCCATAGACAAATAAAGAGATTGGGGAAAATAAGTCTCCTGACTGAGATCTGTGATAAAATTAAGCTGTTAAGTACAGAATTAAAACCAAGAGTCAAAGCAAAAGCAGTGAAGTAAAAATGGAAATTAAAAGGGCCAGAAATAATATGAAGAAAAGGTGGTCAAGAGAAATAGGCAGGTAGTTCAGAAGTCCCCCTGGGTTCCCGCTCATAAATCAGTATTCCATTTTGGAGACTGATGAGGGCGCTGGTTCCTCCAGGGAGTGCGGACAGAGCCAAGCTTCTGGCACCACAAGCAGCCTGTCTGTACAGGAGGGGAGGAAGGGAGGAATAGCAATAGTAATAGGGGATTCTATAGTCAGGGAAACAGATAGGCGCTACTGTGGCCATCAACGTGACTCCAGGATGGTATGTTGCCTCCCTGTTGCCAGGGTCCGGGATGTCACTGAACGGCTGCAGGGTATCCTGAAGGGGGAGGGTGATAAGGCAGAGGTCATGGTACATGTTGGTACCAATGACATAGGTAGAAAGGGGGTTGAGGTCTTGCTTTAAGAATTGAAGGAGTTAGGCAGTAGACTAAAAAGCAAGACCTCTCAGGTTGTAATCTCTGGATTACTCCCAGTGCCACGTGCTAGCGAGCTTAGAAATAGGAGAATAGTGCAGATGAATATGTGGCTTAAGAGTTGGTGCAGGAGGGAGGCTTTTAGATTCCTGGATCACTGGGGCCATTTCTGGGGAAGGTGGGACCTGTACAAGCGGGACGGTCTACATCTGAACCAGAGCAGGACTAACATCCTTGTGGGCTGGTTTGCTAGTGCTGTTGAGAGGAGTTTAAACTAATTCAGCAGGAGGAGGGGACACAGAATGTTAGCAGAATAGGGACACATCATAACACAATAAAACAATCAAGTCAGAGGGAGTATAGCTGCATTAAGCTTCAAGGGAGTAAGGCAAGGCTGGATGGCCTCTACTTTAATGCCAGGAGTATTGCAGGTAAAACGGATGAGTTAATGGTGAGGATTGACATGTGGAATTGTGATATAGTAGCCATCACTGAGACGTGGTTGAGGGAAGGGCAAGATTAGCAGCTCAACATTCCGGGATATAGAATCTTCAGGTGAGACAGGGGAGGGGGTAAAAGAGGAGGAGACGTTCCATTATTAGCTAAGGAGTCAGTTACTACATAAGGAGAGATGATATCTTGGAGGGGGCATTGAATGAAGCTTTGTGGGTAGAGCTTAGGAATAAAAAAGGGGCAGCCATATTGTTAGGTGTTTATTATAGACCCCCAGATAGTCAGTGGGAAATTGAGGAGCAAATATGTGCACAATTTGTGGAGGTGTGTAAAAACAATAACAATAGGGTAATTATATTAGGTGGTTTCAACTTTCCCAACATTAATTGGGATAGGCATAGTGTTAAGGGCTGGATGGAGTGGAATTCTTGAAATGTGTACAGGAGAACTTTTTAGGTCAATATGTAGAGGGTCCAACAAGGGACGGCGCAGTGATGGATCTAATTCTGGGGAATGAAGCCAGACAGGTGGCTGAGGTGGTGCTGGGCGAGCATTTTAGTGAAAGCGACCACAACATGGTACAGTTTAAGTTTGTTATGGACAAAGAAATCAAAAAGTTGCAAAAAAATGTTTTGGATTGGGGGAGAGTGGATTTTAGTAAAATAAGGCAGGATCTGGCCAAGGTAGACTGGGAACAGTTACTTGTCGGGAATCTACAGAGGAACAGTGGGGGGTGTTCAAAAAGGAAATGGGGAGGGTACAGGCTCAACATGTTCCCTCTAGGGTGATAGGAAGGAGTAACAAGCCCAGAGAACCATGGATGGCCAGAGACATTCAGGTTACGATGAGAAGGAAAAGAGAGGCTTTTAGCACGTACAAGGGAAGCAAATCAGCAGAGGCATTAGTGGAGTACAGAAAGTGCAGGGTGGAGCTCAAGAAAGCAATTAGGAGAGCAAAGAGGGGATATGAGAAAGCTCTGGCTGGTAAAAATAGGGAAATCCCAAGATATTCCACAAGTATATCAATGGGAAGAGGATAACCAGGGAAAGAGTAGGGCCCATAAGGGACCAAGGGGGCAATCTATGGGTGGAGCCAGAGGATATCGCTAGAGTGTTGAATGAGTACTTCACATCCGTCTTCACCCAAGAGAATGAGGATGAAGATATCGAACTCGGGGACAGAGACTGCGAGGTTCTTAAGCAAATTGATATAGGGACTGACAAGGTATTGGAGGTGTTGGCAGGATTAAAAGTGGACAAATCTCCAGGTCAAGATGATTTGTGTCCCATACTGCTGAGGGAGGCAAGGGAGGAGATTGCAGGGGCACTGACCCAAATTTTTAATTCCTCTCTGGCCATGGGGGAGGTGCCAGAGGACTGGAGAACAGCTAATATGGTTCCGCTATTTAAGAAGGGTTGTAGAGATAAGCCAGGGAACAACAGGCCAGTGAGTCTCACGTCAGTAGTAGGGAAACTATTGGAGAAAGTTCTGAAGGAGAGTATCGATCTCCACTTGGAGAGGCAAAGTTTGATCAGGGATAGTCAGCATGGCTTTGTCAGAGGGAGGTCATGCCTAACAACTTTGATTGAATTTTTTGAGGAGGTGACCAAGTGTGTAGGTGAGGGTAGTGCAGTTGATGTAGCTTATATGGATTTCAGCAAAGCCTTTGACAAGGTTCCACATGGGAGACTCATAAAGAAGGCAAATGCACATGGGATACAGGGTAATTTGATAAGGTGGATTCAAAATTAGTTTAGTTGTAGGAGGCAGAGGGTGATGACAGAAGGATGCTTTAATGACTGGAAGCCAGTGTCCAGCGGCGTACCACAGGGATCTCTGCTCGGTCCTCTATTATTTGTCATTTATATAAACTACATAGATATCTATGTGGGGGGTAGGATTAGTAAATTTACAGATGACACAAAGATTGGCCGGGTGGTTAACAGTGAGGTTGAGTGGCTTGGGCTACAGGAAGATATAGACGGGATGGTCAAATGGGCAGATAAGTGGCAGATGGAATTTACCCTGAAAAGTGTGAGGTGATAGACTTTGGAAGGAGTAATTTGACAAGGAAGTATTCAATGAATGGCATGGCACTAGGAAGTTCTGAGGAACAAAGGGACCTTGGCATGTGTGTCCATAGATCTCTGAAGGCAGAGAGGCATGTTAGTGGGGTGGTGAAAAAGGCATATGGGACACTTGTCTTTATCAATCGAGGCATAGATTACAAAAGTAGGGAGGTCATGTTGAAGTTGTATAGAACCTTGGTGAGGCCACAGCTGGAGTATTGTGTGCAGTTCTGGTTGCCACTTTATAGGAAGGATGTGATTGCACTGGAGGGGGTGCAGAGGAGATTCACCAGGATGTTGCCTAGGATGAAACATTTAAGTTATGAAGAGAGGTTGGATAGACTTGGGATGTTTTCGTTGGAGCAGAGAAGACTGAGGGGCGACCTGATCGAGGTGTACAAGATTATGAGGGGCATGGACAGGGTGGATAGGGAGCAGATGTTCCCCTTAGTTGAAGGGTCAGTCACAAGGGGGCATAAGTTCAAGATGAGTGGCAGGATGTTTAGGGGGGATGTGAGGAAAAATTTTTTGACCCAGAGGGTGGTGACGCTCTGGAATGCACTGCCTGGGAGGGTGGTGGAGGCGGGTTGCCTTACATCCTTTAAAAAGTACCTGGATGAGCACTTGGCACGTCATAACATTCAAGGCTATGGGCCAAGTGCTGGTAAATGGGATTAGGTAGGTAGGTCAGGTGTTTCTCACGTGTCAGTGTAGACTCGATGGACCGAAGGGCCTCTTCTTCACTGTGATTCTGTGAACATACAAGGAAATAAGGACGTTTGTAATCATATCATAAGCTAAAGCATTGCCTTGCCACATAGGGCAACAATTAACAATTGTTTAGGCTCTCTAATTTACAACAAAGGATGAAGCAGGGTTCTGAAGGAGGATATGGAGGACAATCTAACTGATGTAAATATTGAAAGAACTAATGAGACTTAAAGTCGATAATTCATCAGGCTCAGATGACACACACCTCAGAATACTGAGAGGAGTCTGTGAGGTAATAACAAAGTACCAACAATAATTTTTCAAAATCATTTTGAAAAGGATATCATATGAAAGGAATAGAAGGTGTTTAATGCTGCACCACAGTTCAAAAAAGGCAAGTGATTATTTGGCTAATTATAGACCAGTTAGTCTCACATGAATAATCCAAAAACTGCTAGAGTATAATAAATGGTTGTTTAAAAGGTAGGAGCTAATCAAGGGCTGGTGCCATGGATTTTTAAAGGGCATCTGATAAACTGACAAATGCCAGGGATTTCTATTAGATTCTCTCTTGCTCTTCATGTACATAAATAATTTGCATTTTAAAAAATTGATAACATGGGATTAAAGGGCATGGCAATCTGAGGAAGAATCCAGGAGACATAATCAATTCTGGGAAGAAGAGCAATATGCAGCAACTAAAATAAATTTTGAAGCAGTACATTGTTGGATAAAAGATTAGACAATGGAAATATTTCCTGAATGGTAAATTTTCAATGAAGTGGAGGAACAGAGAAAGGTGGAAGAAACCTAAAAGGGATATATGAAATTCTAGATTGTATATTTTGAGATGTGAATTGTCCTTTACTTTTGAACAAGGTGAAACACAAGAAATATTATTCAACAAATCACACATATCATTGGGATAAACTCTAGTTTTTAATCACCCTTCTCTGGTACCTTTTTCTTACTTTTGCCAGTCATCCACTTCTTTCCATATGTTGTTTGTGGCATATGCCATGTTTCATAAGCACTACAGCATATTACAAACAGAGAAGCAATCATTTACTGCTGGTTTATATAGTCTTGAATCTGGCCTTTCTCAAAGTCTAGGAGCCAGACATTTACAAGAGGGTACAACTCACCTCTCATTAACCTCAGGAATTTATATACATATATAATTATGTGAATTTGCCTATTTAAACTACTACCCCAGAGACATAGGACAGGTTAAAGTAAAGATTTATCTTGGCAACTAAATATCATAATCATATCTCATCAGGAATGCCACAGGACATTCATTGGTTTTAATTTTTTTGTTGTTGCCTTCTCCATTGTTCTTTCATTAATAGGTTTGTGCAGAAAACAGCTGGGCTTGTGCCAATTCAAACACTTTGGATGTGAATTTGGTTTCGGCAGCAGTTACATTAGCTTTGCACCCTCTTGTAGGTGCGCACTGCACTGCTAGCTACTTCCAGCGCTGTACGTCCTCTTTTAGACGATACCTTGCACGCGTGTCCACTGTGTGCACTGGAAGCATGTAAAGTAGCTCCACCCTGTTTATCACACAACCCTACAAGCTGATTAGATTTCCTAATTTGGACCACGTAGGTTCATTGAACAAATTTTTGCATCACTCCGCAGAGAAGAAATCCAAAGCTGCAAGTTGGGCCCTCATGAGTTCTATTTAAAGGGCAAGGCACATAACTTGCAGTAAAAGTTCTTTGAAGAACTCCTACTACTGCAAAGTGTCTAAGTGTGCCCTGGAGTGTTTTTGAGAGGGTGTTGCTATGTGCTTCGAGACTTGACAGAGAGTGTTGTGGAATCCTTATAGAGAGGATAGAGAATTGGGTGACTTGTCTACACAAAGAGTGCAACAGATTTGGGGGCTTTAGTTGCAGTGCCTCTGGGCCTGCAGCACAACGGGGAGATGGAGCAGAGGCTGTGAAGAGGGCAAGGTCTAAATCTTGCCTTCTGCCTAGTTGGAACCAGATGCCTCCATGTTCCTTGACAGTGACAGGAGGTTGTCTGCCGAATCAGCAAATGTACCCAGCATCTTGGTGTGCATGCCAATCTATGCCACCCTATCAAGGTTGTCCTCTGAGTACTCGGCAGCAGAACTCATCTGCGACCTCTCCCTCTGGTGAAACAAACCATCCCTTACCACTAGCCTCGCTGCAGCCCACTCTTGCCCAGTCACTCACCATGTGCTGATCCCAATTCTATAGTACCCTCCTAGGTATATGTAGTGCCAGTATCTGAAATGGTGGCTGTGAGTGTCAGATCGAGTGATGGGGCTTTTTTATCAATGCTGTGCTTTTTCTCTGCCTCTTCCTCCTGGAACAGCTGTGGCTGGGCAGGTGGTAGTTTTTGTGCATCTGAAAGCAGAAAATCAGAAGGGGAAGGTTGGTGTGAAGGAATGGGATTGGAATGGATTGCAAGGGTTCCATGGTCATACCATCTGCTGCTTGCTCATCATGCCAGGTAGCAGGATGAGTGTGCGCTGGGAATTGAGAAGGGGATGAGGCAGGAAGATGCTGCTGATATCAGTGATACCAGATGATGCAAACACTGTTACAGCCAGTTCCATAATACTGAGAGCCATCTCCTCCATAGGGCTTAGGAGATGCAGGCAACCTTGTCCCTGCCACCCCTGCTATGCTCCCTTATATTGTGTGTCACCTTGTCCTGCAAGAGAGAGGAGAGAATGTCAGTGATTGTATCGTGCTGTGTTCGGGTGATGTGCCTGCCACAGCTGAACAACTGGAGATATAGGGAGGCAGCAAGAGGTGGGTTTGGCAGCATTGGTAGGTGTGTGAGGGTAAGCTGGAGAATCTGGATTTTAGCTGTGAGTCCTGAGTGCCAGGGTGTGCTGCTGGGTGAGTGATGGGGATGTGCTACATTGACCTTCACCTGGGAGCAGGAATGAAGGCGGGAGGGTGTGGAATTTTGCACCGCTGGCCTGCGTGCTGGCTCCATCCTGCCCCTGGGCCATTTCTCAGAGGCCGGATGGGTGGGGCAGTGGGTCGCCTCCTAAGCTAATTAGAGGTCTATTGTTGGAGGCTGCCTAGGATTTTCCAATTGACTTCCAGGTTCCGCAGGCGGCAGGGTACAGTACAGCTGCCTGAGGCAGCTTCCTAATCGCAGACTAGGGGATGCAGCTCCTCTGGTAGGCATAGAGGTCCTTTCTGTCTGCCTGAGTTCAGCAGCAGCCACAGGCCACCATGTGGAAGGGTTTATTCTCCGCAGTAGTGCCTGACTGTAAAAGCATTCTTTAGTTTAAATTTGAAAATAGTTGGAGAGAGGGCACCTCCATTTTGAAGCGCCCTCTTCCTGCCTTACCGGTAGGGGCATTCTGCTGCTGCTTTCAAGCTGGCAAACCTTCTAATGTGCCTCCAGCTTCAAGAGTCCTTCCCGCCCTCAGGTTACTAATCCACCAATTCAGGGAAAATCACAGGCGAGTGATTGTTTCCCGCACAGTAAGGGCATCTGACCCTTATTTGAACCTGATGACAGGGTTCGGAAGCCCGCAGGAAAATCCTGCCTTTTGTGTTCAATTGGGATAATTCACTGGGAAAGTGGTAATGGATTTATAGGTTTTGATCATGGAGGATGGCCAGAAGAAAGTGTATTGATAGATGGATGAATAGCAATGCATAGTTGTAGTGTAAAGGCTCATATTGCAAATTCTTGCAACAATGCTGCTGAACAAAAATAAACTGGCTTTTGATTAATAACTCAACTGTTTTATATACAAAGATTATTTTATTTAAAATAATCAGTTTACCTTTACAATTCACCTTTGTTGCTATTTTGCCTCCCTTTTGAACTAATTCTTACCTGTTTGTCATTACTAACTGCTTTTGCTATTCTTTGTCCACAGAATGTTCAGGACCACTAGGGATGGAGGGAGGGATTATATCCAACCAGCAGATTTCTGCATCCTCAACACACCGCGCTCTGTTTGGCCTGCAGAAGTGGTACCCATACTATGCCAGACTGAATAAAAAAGGTCTTGTAAATGCTTGGACTGCCGCAGAGAATGACAGATGGCCATGGATTCAGGTAACAGATGGGTGTACAATGAGGGACAGACTAAAACATAATTTGCAACTTTCTTTTCTTGGATGCTGACTATGATAAAATGTAAAATAGTAGACCCTAAAACAGTCATTTTTTAAATGTGGCAATGATATATTTATATAAGACCATAAAATTAAAAACCAATCATTTGAACCTATAAATTAGCATGTTATTGTCTGCCTTTTTGTTATCCTAACATATGGCTAAACAGTATTAATCACTGTCGAGTTGATTGCTAAAATGGCTCCTAGACAATGAAAGCAGAATTACAAGCCAATTTGTTAAAGATTGCATATAAATTATCAATTGGATTTTATGCTTCATCATTTTACTGAACTGGGTCTATTTATATCCTCCAAATGGTAAATATTGTATCCTGAAAGAAAGCCATAGCTATCCAATATTGTAAAGCAGTTTGATTCATTGGTATGTCTAACCAGGTAATTGTAGAAGCTGTCAGTATGAAATACGATGATTAAATCAAATGAGAGCAAGAATGCATCTTTTTTTTGTCTTTCAAGCTTAGTTTTATGGTCAGAACTATCTTAAACAAGTGTTAAATATTACAGGAACACAAAATAATTACAGTGGCACAAAATACAGATCATGTGTTAGGTGCTCAAACTGCTCCTCACTGCATGGAGTGAGAAGCTGGAAGGATTCTAATCAAGGGAATGATAAACTAAAGGGGGATGCTGTTCTATGTACTAGATATCAGAGTCAGGGGTGGAATTGGTGTGGGGGAATTGTACATGATGCAATATTAGGCATGGAGTTATGAGGTATCATGGGTTAAATGGAATGGGTCTAAGGCCATAAATATAGTAACAGTCAGCATGCTGGATGGAACAATTCCAGGGTAGCTCTCAAATTATTGCAGAAAGAGGAGGCTGTGAAAAGACCAGTCGAAGAAGGGAAGTAGCCACGTCCAGCTGAAAACAGTTTGTGTAATGCTAGACCTTTCTATGCTCCACTAAGATCAGGGCCCATAAATATATAGTTATTATAGATTAGTTGCCACAGCACACTCTCCTAGTCCGAAATTACACACTACTCCCAGGATCATCGTGGAAAGCAAAGATAATTCCGAGCTTCTGTTCTCCAATGCCAATCATTTCCTTGAAATCCCCTCATCTGCCCCTCCACTCTCACCTCCAATGATTAGCACAAAGAGCTCATGGAGTTCCTTATCAACAGGAGATCACCAATCATCCAAGTGACATCTGCGCCACACTAGTACCAGGCAATGACCATCTCCAACAAGAGAGAATCTAACCATCGCCCCTTGATATTCAATGGTATTAACATTGCTGAATTCCCCATTATCTACATCCTGGGGATTACCATTGACCAGAAGATGAACTGGATGAGCCATATAAATACTGTGGCTACAAGAGCAGGTCAGAGGCTGGGAATTCTGTGGAGAGCGACTCACCTCCTGACTCCCCAAAGCCTGTCCATCATTTACAAGGCACAAGTTAGGAGTGTCATGGAATACTCTCCACTTGCCTTGATGAGTGCAGCTTCAACAACACTCAAGAAACTTGACACCGTCCAGGACAAAGCAGTCTGTCCAATTAGCTGCCAATCCACCACCTTAAACATTCACTCCCCCCACCACCAATGCACAGTAGCAGCAGTGTGCACCATCTACAGGATGCACTGGAGCAACTCACCAGGGTTCCTCTGAAAGCACCTTCCAAACCTGCTGTCTCTACCATCTAGAAGGACCAGGGAACCAGATGCATGGGAACAGCACTACCTGCAAGCTCCCCTCCAAGCCACACACCACCCTGACATGGAAATATATCGCCTTTCCTTCACTGTCACTGAATCAAAATCCTGGAACTCCCTTCCTAACAGCACTGTTGGTGTTCCTACAATAAATGGACTACAGCAGTTCAGGAAGGCCCTTTGCAAGGGCAAAGTGGGGATGGGCAATAAATGCTGGCCTAGCCAGAGACACCCACATCCCATGAGCCAATAAATACATCAATCACAAATCCATGCTTATTCCCCTGTCTCACCCCCTTTCTCACCAAGCCATTGATCTCTACAGCTTTTGGCATGGTTGGCCAAACCATCTTCCTCAAGTTATCTCCTCTGTTGTCCGGTGGTATTGTTCTCACTTGGTTCCACTCTTAACTATCCAGATGTAGCTAAAACAGATCCAGCAATGGCCTCTCTTCCTGTCTCTGTACTGTTACTTCTGGAATCCTCTAAGAATCAGTCCTTGGCTAGTTCCTCTTCCTCATCTGCATGCTGCCACTTGATGATGTCCACCTGAGAGAGCAGACTAGAACTCGGTTTAACATCTCTTCCAAAAAGCGGCACTTCCAAAATGTCTGCCCTCCCTCAAGCACTGCCCTGGAGAGTCCACCTAAATTTTTGTGCTCAAATCTCTGCAATGAAACTTGAATCCATGACCTTCTGACAATTGGGAGATTGAACCCACCATTTTGAGCCAATGCCACAAAATCCTTTGCTACTAAATTCCATCCCCCTTCCCAAGTGTTATCTCATAAGTAATGTAAAGCCATGTCAGACTGGATAAAGAAGGGCTCGAATAATAGTGCAATAATAATCCCCTTAGCCAATATTGAAAAATATTCAGCATCCAAGCTCCTATGCCTGTTGATTTCCTTGACTGGGGAGACAAATCACATCAGTCCTGCACAAGTGCATCTTGTCACTACATGTTGATCAAACTCGAGCAGATGGCTGTGAGGATATCTGATTTAATCCATCTCTTTCTAGTCCCAGGTTGTGAAATGTCAATGATGAGAGGACAGAACAACTCAATATGACATTCTTATAGGTAATGGCTTCTGAGTTAGGTCCAAAGTGTTGGCAATAGCTTAGTTTTACCTATATTGAAGATGCAGAGTTATCCCAATAGTTAAAATGTGTCAACTTATTCAATTTTAGTCCCTATTTATTGGCTTAGAGGTGGATGTGTATACATTTTGGGGCATAAATTTGATTGCATAGCATTGTTTCTAGTGGCACTACACTGGGGGCAAGCAGAGTCATGGGCTTGACCTGCATGGTCTGTGTAGTGTTCTTCACTGATGTCAATGGGGAATTACATGTGGCCCACAGTTCTGTTCACCCCTGGGAAATCAACATAAACACAAATGAACTTCTCTCCTTTAGATCTTTTATCTCTCTGGATATATTTTCGTCGCTTGTCATATTTAATAATTGTGGAGAAAATTAATTTAGCAAAAATTATTGACACAGAACAGAGGTCTCAAGCTGCCCATTTAAAAGTTGGCTGGTGTTGAGAGGGCAGCGTCAGAGATTATTTATATGACAGTTAGGTTAGGGAGAAAAATATGTTGATGACAGCTGGCACGCAAAGATGCCCCGGTGATGTGTTATGGTGTTATGCTGTCCCTGGCATGAGATTTTATTCCAGTAACAATGACCTCAGGGGCAGTAATCCAGGTTCAGTGATTCAGGTTGATGTCACTATTTTCTGCAGAACCATTGGGACGAATCTTACCCACTTAGTTTTTGACAGTATGTTGGAACCACATCTGGGTCGGCAGTCTGACCCTGCAAGTAACCTGCCGTCTGGCTGAATTTTGCAGGGGCCCCAATTCAGAGGGTGCCTCCAGGATTGGCATCTGTGTACTGGGTGGAAGGAGCAGTCAGAAGTTAGAATGAGGGCTAATTATTTAAAGGGCACCAGCAGCTCGCACAGTGGCAGAACCATGGGCTTGACCTGCATGGTCTGTGTGGTGTTCTTCACTGATGTCAATGGGGAATTATGTTGAATTATGTTGTTATGGGAAAACATTGTCATAGAGTCATAGAGCCATAGAGGTCTGCAGCACAGAAAAAAGCCCTTTGGCCCATCAAGTCTGCGCCGGTCAAATAAGTACCTAACTATTCTAATCCCATTTTCCAGTACTAGGCCCATAGCCTTGTATGCCATGGCTTGCATGCATGCCTCATGCCATTGTTTGACAGAAAATTTGCAGAATCAAAAGGAGGAAGATGCCTGAAAGGGGAAGGAAGGCAGGTCCTCTTTCCAGAGAGTGGCAGGAGGAGGCCAGACAACTTCAGAGTACGTGGAGCCCATGTCCCTATGTAAGGATTGACAATACAGCTGGTTATCTCTGCAACTGGCCTCAATGGAATGACACCAAGTTACTTTTGCTGCAAACTATCCAAACTACTTGCTGCAATGAGTTGCTCCTGTCAGCACTGGCCTAACACAATGGCTGGTACATTAAGTTCCAGTTTCCCCCTTTATAGTGCTGTAATGATGCTGGATTGAGCCCACAATGTCTGCCTGCTGTGAACTCACCTTCCTTACCTTACTTCATTGCCAACACAACGTGCGAATCATGCACCATTGAGAAAAAGTCATTGTATGTGTCAAATGCCTCCTTATTGGCTTCTTAATTGTCCGAATTGGCTGCATGTTTCACCCATGGGTGTTCCCAAACTGGGAAATCGGAGGGAGGTGGGAAGACATCAGGTTATCAGTCCAATGTCTTTCCTCCCCATTTTCCTGGCCCCACCACCCCAAACCCACTTACAACGGCCTGGGAAAACTTCCCCGCATTCTGTTTAAATGTAAGCATAGTTCAACACAACAAGGCACCATAATATAATTGGGCAGTTCCTTTGTTTTTACCCTCTAGCACGGCATTTTTTTTCAACTCCCACTATCGTAGTGCTTTCTGTAATAGAAAGTATATTTAAAAACTCAATGTGCATGGTCATTAAATGTAATGCATAATATTACTGAAAAATGTATGTTGTACTTGAGTGTAGGAATAATGAGAAGAGAGGGAAGACATGAAGAGTGAAAGAGTGGTGATTCATTGCAGGGAGAAATCACAAGCGGAAGAATGTTAGGGGGCCAATAGGGATAAGAAAACGCTAAGATTTATGGACCTAAATTCTGATTTAAAGCTAGTAATTTAGCTTTTTTTTATATTTGTTCATGGGATGTGGGTGTCGCTGGCTAGGCCAGCGTTTATTGCCTATCCCTAATTGCCCTTAAGCGATGAACTGCCTTCTTTAAAAGCTGTAGTCCATGTGGTGTAGATACACCCATGGTGCTGTAAGGGGGGGAAACTCCCAGTAGAAATTCTATCCTGTCATCTACTGCATTCTTTATAGAAATCTGACTTCTCAAAACAACTCTATATTGAATTTGTCAAGCATGACTTGCTTGTAATAAATCTACACTGGTAATGCTTGATTGACCCATGTATTTCTAAACCCCCACTAATTTAATCCTGAATTATGAATTCTAAGAGCTTCCCCAAAACTGATGTTAGACTAATTGAGCGATACATTACTTGGGCCCAGATTTTCGTTCCAGGGTCAGGTGCAGAGAAATGGGAGAATTTCTGGCTCCATGAACCCGACCTTTAAAAATGGTAAAAACAAAAAACTACTGCGGATGCTGGAAATCCAAAACAAAAATTACCTGGAAAAACTCAGCAGGTCTGGCAGCATTGACGGAGAAGAAAAGAGTTGACGTTTCGAGTCCTCATGACCCTTCAGCAGAACTGAGTAAAGTTAGGAGAGGGGTGAAATATAAGCTGGTTTAAGGTGGGGGGTGGGGTGGGGGGTGGGTGGGGTGGTGGGTGGTAGTAGGGACCCTGCTACCCTACTACCACCCCCCCACCCCCAACTTCTCTCCCCCCACCCCACCCCCCATCTTAAACCAGCTTATATTTCACCCCTCTCCTAACTTTACTCAGTTCTGCTGAAGGGTCATGAGGACTCGAAACGTCACCTCTTTTCTTCTCCGCTGATGCTGCCAGACCTTTAAAAATGGTTGCCCAGTCGGCACATTTTCAGTCTGGGGGAGCAAGCTGGATTAGAAGTCAGGGCAGATGACCCCAGAAGAACTGAGGAGGCTGCCAGGTGTGGAGGCAGGCTTGCCGGAGGGCCTACTTCGGGGATCCAGAACTGTGTCAAAAGTTTAAAAATAAAGAATAAAATATGAAACACCCCTCCAGCCCACATCCTTCATCCCTTTCACTCACCCCCACACACTCCCACTTGAAGTTCGCTCCTGCCCCCATGACCCCTCATGCCCACCATGCCAAGCTATGCCCCCCACCCACCCTTTATGGCCTTCATGCCCCCAATGCCAAGGTATGAGCTCCAAACAACCCGTATGGCCCCTCATATGGTCCATGCTAACCCTCCACGCACCCCATGACCCTTTATAGCCCCTATGCCAACTTAAGTGTCAACTTATGCCAACCCATGTCCCCCACTCACCACCCCTTTCCCTTACACCTACCATGCCAACTCACCTAGTATCCACCATGAGCAGAGCTCAGGATTCATGCAGAAGCGAGATAAAATGAAGTTCTATAAAATAAAGTTCTAAGTGTCAATTGCAGACTTCATTGTATTGAAAAAGCACTCCCCTTCATAAAAAAAACATTTACTGCATTTATATTCTTTCAACTAAATAAAGCCTTATAACAATAAACATTTCATTTAAGTACACAATCCCTTATAACAAGAATTGGGATTCATAGACCCGCATCAAAGAGTCTAAAAACACTCGTAGCTGTCAATCAAACTGTGAAATGACAGGCACCCTACTGTGATAATGGATGGTTGTGAAATCAATCACACATCACTAATCCAGTAATGGAAACTCAGGCTTATGTCAACAGACAGAGTGGAATAGCAAGCAATTATTTTTAAAAACTTCAGACATTTTATTTCAAAGATTTAAAGGACAGGACTTTTAAATGCCATGACAGCTTTATAGCTCTCTGTGATAGGTACTTTTGACAGGTCCTCTGGATACTTCTGACAAATCCCTTTGACAGGTCCTCTTGACAGGTGCTTCTTACAGTTCGTAGTTGATTATGATAGACTTGTTGACAGTTCCAGTGGGCTTGACAGTAAATGAGTTTATGCACTTTTAATGCATATTTATGTCTACTTTTAACAATTCCAGTGGGCACCTTACCTCCTCCAAAGGGCACCTGACCTCCACCGAAGGGTACATTTCCATCACCATCAGAGACCTTACCTCCCCAAAGGTGTCCTGGGACCAGATCCAAAGGGGTATCTTACTTCTCCAAAGGGGTACCCTGGCTATCCAAATGAATCCACAAAGTTCAGACCTGATCTTACCTGGTCTAATTTGCATACTTCGGGTTTCACACTCCAAGGGTACCAAAATCCCATTTGACAGGAGGCAGCTGATAATTTAAATGTCCAGTTGCCTCCATAAACAGGGCATGTGCAATTTTGCACCCGCCCCCATTCTCACCCATGCGAAAATGGGAATTGCCATGTTCAGGGTGGTTCTGAGGGTTTTTCGCTTTCCGACATGACAAAAATCTGGGCCTTGGTCTCACATTCTGGGATTTAGGGTGGAATCATTCCAGATTTGCCCTAAGTGCAGTAGCGGGCAGGAAAAAGAACATTTTACCCACTGACCGCAATGGCAGCTTTTCATGCCGTATCGTCCCAATCCCACCTCATTAATTATGCATTCCTGGGAAACATGTGTTTTCATGCCGGATGGGCTCTCATTCGCCTGCCATACCATCACTTTGCTGCTTCACCATGCGGGTGCCATATTTAAAGTGCAGCTGTGTGCACACCTCTCAGTGCTTCAAGACCAGGACTGCTACATGGAAGACATGGCCCTGAAAGGCAAGAAGACTGCAGCCCCCTGATTTAATGACATGTCCCTCGAGTGCCTTTTGGGTGCAGTGGAGACCTACTATGAAGTTCTTTATCCCCGCTTTTGGCGAAGGCCAGTAAGCAAGGTCACCAATCCAGCATGGGAGGTGGTGGTAGTGGTGGTCAGTGCCAATCCCTGCAAAAGACGACAGACACCCAGTGCTGCGACAGGATGAATGGTCCCATCCATTCCAGCAGGATTAGTCACTTCTCATTACTCTCAACTCACACACTCACCAACCCATCACATACCCACAGGGATCTCACACTTCAAGGGACAACACCATTAACTCTCACACACACCCTCACATCTTCCTCAGGCTCCTATCCTCTCAAGCTCACAGACATTCCATGCAGTGCCAGGTGTCCTGCTCACACTTTCTCCATCTGTTTTCATGCAGGATAAACTGGGTCACAACAGCAGGGAGAGATCCCAAACCGGGTATGTAGTGACCCGCATTAGGCCCCCCACTCACTTTGAGGAGCGTGCCACATGTTGACTGGTGAGGACATGGACCGTGCCTGCAGCAACGGTGAGGTCAGTGGCGAACACCCACGCGAGGATCCTGCACCACATCATCCCTCGCTCATCGCAACAGTGAGTGCTCTCTTCCTGCTTTTGATTCTGCTGCCATGCACTAATCATCTCTACTTTGGTTCATGGGGAGCTCTACCAAGTGACCGACACCCTCAGCCAGCCAGACCATCAGCTCCATCCAGGTCCTCACCTCCAGCCAAGAGGACACCTCCTCCTTTCAAGAGCTGGAAATAAGCAGCCTAGAAGACTGCGGCATGAGGTCGCAGGTTCAGCCGAGCTCCTCGGTACTTGGAGGACTGCTGGGGAAGAGGAATCTGTGAGATCTGAGTCAGATGACAAGCCTCTGAATTTGGCCTTCCAGCTCATCTTGGAGAGTCAGCAGAAGGCAGAGGAACATCACGCAGAGCTGTTAGAAACCCTCAACAGAATGGCACACGAGTCGGAGGAGTGCATCTGCCTGTTCACTGATGACGTGGTGCCCACATAAGGGCATATGGAGGTCTCCATGGGGAGGATGGTGGATGCCTTGGAGATCCTGGCCCAGCAGAATGCGGAGATGCACACAGACCTGCACTCCTTCACGATAGCCACGGGTGAGCTCCTGCAGTGGCAACGCGAGAGAGAAATGGGGCATCTTGAGGTGTTCCTTCCCCTCAAGGTGTCAGGCCAGGGCTCCTGGGCACCCTGGGGGAGGAGGAGCGGCTGCCCCCTCCTTCCAAGTCCCCTTTGCCTGTGACCCTCTCAACCTTGTCCTCTGTCACTGCAGAGAGATCAGCCCCAGCTCTCCAGAGATCCCACGCCAAAGTTATCAGAGGCAACAGGGCCAACCATTGAACAGGCTGTCTCCACCTCTGCTGCGAACGCCAGGGCAGCACCTACAGATCTGCGGCATTCAAAAGTTAAGAAATTCACAGTTGCTTGCACAAATGAACACATATTGTAACTTTACAATCTGAAAATATATTCATTTTCACTGAAAAATGTGTAATGGTGTCTTTCAGCTTCATTGACAGGCTTCACGAGGCCTCCCACTGCATCTCCCTCCCTCACCACCACCCCTATCCCCGACTAGCAGTTCAGCTGCACAAAGCTGGCCCATGAGTGATCCTGGAGGGAGAAGTGTGTATGTGGCAAGGCCTTTCAGAGCCTCATGCAAGCACTCTCCCACGCACGCAGATCCTTCCCACATCACACTCATCCCAATGTCCCGAGCATTTTCATTGCTGCCTGCTGGGGTTCTCTTTCAGTTGTCCATCTGAGCTGACCTGCATTTCTGCCCATGCACTGATCACACTTCCATGCAGCACCTGATCTCATGTCACTTTTGATTTAGCAAGCATGGTGCATCTAACATTTTTCTTCAGGTTCCCTGTCAATTCCCCTCCCCCAATCACCCAGGTCCTTCCCCCCATGACTCCACTGGCATCACCTTCCACCACCCCTCTGTCACCTACCAGCCACAACCCTTCATTTCTGGGGATGTCCTGGTGAATGTGCACATTCTCTTCCTTCCCGAAAATCCCACCCCCATCCACATTGACCTCCCTGACCTCCTCCTTCCCACCCCCAGGGTCCATGTCTGCCTCCGTGTCTGCAGCAACCACCCTCACCATATCTTCTATCGATACCATTGCACCCTCGGCCTCCCACCCTAAAGCTCACTCTGCCCTCGGTCATTCTCACCATTTCCTTGTACCACGCCCACCCTCAGTTCGCTCCTGGGGGCAGTCATGGGTGCATCAGAACCCTCCCTTGCACGTTCACCTGGGCATTCCCCTCTTTGGACTCCTTTCCCCTCTTGGAACTCCTTCCCCTCTTGGAACTCCATCTCCGCCCTCCCCCACCTCCCACCCGCCCAACCATCCCTTGGAACCCCTTCCACACCCCTGGACTCTACCACCACCACCACCCCCTGCCCCCGCTGGACTCCCCCCCACCTTTAATCCTTCCCCCTTCCTGACTCCTTCCTCCACCCTTCTTCTGCTATCCTTATTCCTTCCTCTCTCCAGACTCCTTCCTCTCTCTGGACTCCTCCCTCCGTCCTTAGTTCTTCTTTCAGCCTTACTCCTTCCCCCTTCCTGACTCGTTCCTCCCCCCCCCAGACACCTTCCTCCCCCGGACTCCTTTCCATCTCTAGACTCCTTCCTTCTGCCTGGACTCCTTCCCATTCACCTCCCTCCCCCCTTACACCTACGTCCCTAGTTGTTGTCTTCTCCCACATTACTCCTCCCCTCGTACTCCCTACCCCCTCCTCCCCTGGCACTCCCTCCCCTCCCACCAACCTCCCAACCTCATACCCCCGAAACCTTTGCTCCCCGCTCAAAACTTCACACTACCCGATGCCTTCACTCCCCACCTCTCAACCTCACCTCGCACCCCCCAACCCCCTCCAACACTTTTTCCTCTCCCAATCGACCCTGGATCTTCCTCTCCAATACCCCAGTACATCTTCCTCTCCCAAAAACAGCTGGACATTCCTCCCCACCCCCTCGACGATCATCCATTGTGAGCAGACCCTCAACGGTGACTTTCCACCTTCCGTGCTCTGCTTTGCAGCAGAGCCCTGTCCATGAGAATCCACCCAGCATACCATGGACGTTCCTCTAGGGTCCCATTGCTGTTGGGCTCCAGCATCTCCTGCTCCTTGAATGTCCGTGATGTGAGCAAAGCCCTGGCGGTAAGTCTCAACTTCTGCATGTCACATTTATCAAGACGTGTTCTGCACCGACGTGTTTTCCCACCATCGTGCTCGGATCATCCAGTGTCGGGGGATGATCCCGGCAAGCTTGGCTTATAATGACATGCAGTTGTATTACAATAAAGCTCCCAATGCCAACAGCAGGAAACACGACCCATCAATGATGGGCAGAGCGGACGACTGCATGCTGGTTTCATGTGTATCCGATTTTTGGCCTTCTCTCCATATTGTCCGCTCACACTGTCAAACACGCCTGACACCAGCGGGCACAGAAAATTCCGCCCTTAGGTTCACTTTTTCCACAAAGGACTGTGGGATTGAGTTATGTTTAAGGATTGTACTTTCAAACAAAATGAATTTCCACAGCTTTATAAAGGAAAGACGCTGGGCTAAAGGCATTGGATAAATGTATCGAAACCAGACTGGACAGTTTGTAAATTCACTGAGGGTCAAATATCTCATGGTGGCTTATTAATCAGAATGTCTCCCATTTATCATGAAAACAACATGAGATGACCTTGTTGAACTCCCATCCCCAGGGGTTTATTGATGGTCTTACTGGCAAATCATTGTAGGGAGGAAGTTAGCATCTGAATTCTCTCCCAGCTGGTAAGCTGCAGTGGAACACTGCGGTAGTCAGGTCAACTGGGTTCTGTGATACACATCCAGAGCTGGGAGCTGAAAGTGCAGAGAAAAGCAGTGTGAAAGATGGCAGGCACCAAAATCAAGTAAAGTTAAATGGACAGGGTGTAACTTGATGTGATAATGTCATGTTTGACTTTAGCAATTTGATTGGCCAGTAGAAAGAAACAAATAGCCCCGTTACAGACACAGGTCAGCCATTTATTGGGTTCAGAGGCTCAAGTTGTTCCTGTAATCAATCTGAGCATTTCATTTTAATGCAAGCTGACTCACATTACCATATACCTATTTTCATGATTGTATAATCTGGCAGTGGAAGATATATAATAATAACATCCTTTTCTAAGCTCAACCTGATAATCATAACTTTTGCTCATATATACGTCAATCTTTCCAAAGCAGACTAAGTGAACACCTGGTGAGTTGAGGCCAGATATGAATGATTTATTTCATAGCATGTGAACATACAGAGCATGCATATTCTACTTTGCTTCTCAAAATAAAGAAAATAATAAACTCACCACTACAGTACTTTACACTGAAGAGCTGTTTTGCAGGTATTTCCATTTATTATCATGGGCAGGATTTTCCCCTCGTTGGCGGGCACAGCGGGCGGGCCCAGGAATGGCCGCAAGATAGACCGCTGCCCGTGATCGGGCTCCAAGTGCAATTTCACGCTGGCTGGCCATTAATGGGAAACGCGTGCTGAGAGCCTCAGCGCTGCCAGGGTGGGGGCGGGAGGAGTGTGAGCACTGAAGTCTGCGCATGCGTGGGGGAGCGCTCACTGACAGCTCCCTGAAGGCACAGAGCTGCCTCAGGGAGCTGAAGATTTTTAAAATGTTAAATAAACATTTTACAAATGATATAAACATCTCCCCACAGGTGACTCAGTCACATGAAGAGGGACATGTTAAAAATGATGTTAAACAATTTTTATTTCTTTTTTTAGTAAGCGTTGGAAACCTCATACCGCCCGTGGATGAGGTTTTGTAAAAAATGCGAAGGCTGCCTGGCCTATTCGCCCACCCACCGACCGAACGGTTGAACGGGCAGTGAAACATACAAATTAATGACTTGTTTAAGGGCCCTAATAGGCCTCATAATTGTCAGCGGGTGCACTGCCACTTCTTGGGTGTGCCTACCAACTGAGAGATCGCAAGAGTGTGTGATGACGTCAGGACGCTCACCCATCGCCATTGCACACTATTTCACTCCCATTCAGGTCGGGCTCGTGCCCGCCCGCAGGGTGAAAAATTCTGCCCCATATTTTCTGGACAACTGTTGACTCTAAACCCCTGCATTTTGGTCTTCACTAGGGAATAGAACTGCCCCTCCATACAGTCTCCATTTATTTTCCTCTCTAATCAGCACAAGTCTAGTGTCAGCATTCAGTCACTCACCAGAATCACGCCACTTAACTTGGCAATGACCCCTACTGCATTCAGATAAATTGAATTGTCACAGCAGCAATAAGTGAAAACGATCACCAGAATGGCAAACTATCTTTCAGTGTCTGGAACGAGTTTGTTCAGACAGTTAACTGAATCATACCCTACATCTCCAGCCCTGTGATCTTACGAATTGAAGCCCCACAGCTATGCTTAGATGTTACTGTAGCATTTTAACATATACCAAGCTCCCCACCATGGCAACATCATCAGAAACCCTGAAGCGTTACACATCCATTCGTCCAATTAGCATGGCACAAGGTTACTCTATACAAACCATGGTCCTGAGAATTACTGGGGCTGACTTACAGTCGGAAGCCTGGGTTTCTCTCAGCCTGAATGCTGAGATTTTCCAGGTTCCCTGTCCATGCGGCAGCCTAATTGACAGACTTGGCTGCCTAACAGGTGAGGAAAGCTCTGGGAAAGGCTGCAGCCAAGGAGCTGGTAGGTTTTGTGGAGGTGGACCCGGTGGGAGAGTAATCACAGGTGGTGGCGGGTGATGGGGGCTTGTGGATTGCGTGTCACTAGGGGATCGTGTACGGTCTCAGGAAATCAGGTAGATCACAGATCATGCGGGAGATCATGGAGATTGGAGTGGCGGGGGGATGGTGTGCAGAGATGTTTACAGGATGAGTTTGTTGGGCCTGGAAGAAGCACTCACTCCTGCTCCTTCTGGCCCACAAGCAGTGTGGTAAAGGAGGATTATACCGTATAGATTGAGACCTTCTCACTTCCTTTTACCTTCAGGGTTTCTGGAGGCCTGAGAACCTCAGACAACAGCAGTGAAATATACAAATTTACTTAAAATGGAGGCTCCCAGCTTCCTAAAAAGGTTTCAACAACCAGCCAGCCTCCTGAGAATAGGCTGGTTACACAGCCCTCATCTCAGGAGATTTCTATTGAAAATTTTTAACATTTTTACTTCCCACCTACCTTTGGGAATTAATGTTACCTCCACCCCACCACCTCCAGCCTCCCCACATGTGATCAGCTGGGTCAGACTTACCAGACTTCTTTCTTGACAATAATGATATGCTTTTTAATATTTCTTGTTCCTGGCTACTTTCCCATCTGAATCTGGATGGGAAAAGAGGATTGCTCTAGGTCAGAGGTCACACTTTTCCAAGTACTGACATTCGGGTAATGGCACCTTTTCTGGTTAATTCGGCACCTTACCCTTATACTCCAATGTCATCAGCATGCACCTGGCCTGACTACTTCCTGACTATGTACTTTATTCCTCATCCATGCCCTGACCTTTACTCCATCTATGCCACCCTTTGTCAACTCTGTTCAGGCACCAATCTGCTCATGTTAGAGTCTTGTTGAGAATTTGCAGCATCCATGTCAAAACAACATTTTCTCCTTACTTTGGTCTTGTAGATCTCTTGCTTCTGGATCTATCCTGTCTCTAAATACGGACCCTGTCCCCTTTGGCCTGAGGCTGAAGTCCTGCTATTCGGCCCTTGGTTTGCTCAATCTACTTGCTAAATTTTAGAAAGATTTGTAAATTTACAACAGCATTGGGGCGTTTCATTAACTCTATATAGCTAATGTGATACACAAGTTGAATATATTAAACTGGCACCACTCATTCTCAGTCAGTAGTATCACAGGATGGTTACATCACAGGAGGAGGTCATTCAGCCCATCCTTTCCATGCTGGCTCTCTGTAAGAGCAACTAATCTAGCACTATTCCCCTGCCTTTTCGCCATAGCCCTGTAATTCTTTTCTCTTCAAATAATGATCCAATTCTCTTATGAAGGCTTCAGTTGAATCTGCCTCCACCACACACCCAGGCAGTGCGTTCCAGATCATAATCACACAGTGCGTTAAAAAAGGTATCCTTGTGTTACCATTGCTTCTTTTGCCAATCGCGTTTTATCAATTTCCTCCGGTTCTCGATCCTTCTGCCAATGGCTCGATCCTTCTGCCAATGGGAGCAATTTGTCCCTATCTATTCTGTCCAGGCTGCTAATGATTTTGAATGTCACTATTAAATCTCCTCTCAAGCTTCTTTTCTCTAAGGAGGACAGACCCAGTTTATCCAATCTATCCATGTAAACGAAGTTTCTAATCCGCCAAACCATTCTCGTGAATCATTGCTGCACCCCATCTATTGACTTCCCAGATTCCTAAAGTGTGGTGCCCAGAATTGGACACAATTCTCCAGTTGAGACCAAACCAGTGTTTTAAGTGAGAATGTGAGTATGAGAATTCCAAAGGGTGGTGATACTTTGGAATTCTCTACACTAGAGGCCTGTGGAAGCTCAATCAATGAGCAATTTCAAGATAGAAATCAATAGATTTCTGGATACTAATGACATCAAGGGGTAGTGGAGGAAAATGATGTAGACAAAGATTATCAGCCACAATCTGTTCGACTGGTGGGGCAGGCTTGATGGGCCAAATGGCCTGCTACTGCTCCTGAAGCCAAGCATCCCATATACCTTTTTCACCACATTCTCAACCTGCCCGCCAACTTCAATGATTTGCGCACATGTACCTATACGTCCCTCTGCTACTGCAGCCCCTTTATTTCATATTACCTCTCCTTTTCCTTCCTTCCAAAATGTATCACTTTCACACTTCTCTGCATTAAATTTCATCTACATATGCTTACCTTTCCATCAGCCTGTCTATGTTCTCTTGAAGTTCATCACTATCTTCCTCACAGTTCACAATACTTCCAAGTTTTATGTCATCCAGGAATTTTGAAATTGTGCCATCTATATCCAAGTCTAGGTCATTAATATACAATGAAGAAGCAGGGCCCTAACACCAACCCCCAAGGAACTTCACTATATACCTTCCTCCAGTCAAAAACAGCCATTCACTACTACTCTGTTTCCTGTCACTCAGCCAATTTTCTAGAAATTAAAGCTCCTAAATTGACCTGTTCAGCAAAAACAGCGTGGATTTGGGTCAGATGACCAGATTATACCTCGCCCTTTTCACATCAAGCCTGGCGGATTGAGAAAAGCTGTTTATGGCCTGAATTTTGCACTCGTCGGGCCCAGGAGCGGACGGGAAACGGTACCCCGATCGTGATCGGCCCTCAAACGTGATTTCCCACCAGCCAGCATGAAACGCCTGAGAAAGGCTCAGTACTGCCGGTGGGGATGGGCGCCGATGTCACCGCGGGTGCTGGTGAGCACTTCCACTGAGCTCGCTGAAGGCAGACTGATGCCTCAGGGAGCTGCAGACCTCCAAATAATAGAACAAAGCACAAAAATTGCTGCAAAAAATGTCCATGCAGCACAATCAAGCACATGAAAGTATACCTCATAAAAATGCTGTCCCCAGATATTTCTTTTTATTTTAAATCTTAACAGAGATTTCATCCTGCCCTTGGATGAGGTTTCATCAAAAATGTAAAGCCCGCCTGGCCGATTGGCCCATCTGCCATCCGCAAGGTTGGATGGGCCACAAAAAGTCGCTTACAATTGGGCTGTTAATGAGCTTAATTGCTCGCTTAATTGTCGCTTCCGACTTTTGCACACGCCTACTGAGCGAAATATCGCGAGTGCATTGGGACGCTCGCCTATGAGTTCTTTAACAACTAGCATTTTTCTATTAATGTCTCTGAACAGAGAAGGTTCTTGGAGCATTTTGCGGCACAGAGTGAAAGACCCTGTCCTCAAGTTGTGGAATGGGCCTCTAACTCTGTACCTTCTGATTAAAAGTAAGAATGCGACAATTTAAGACAAGAGGGGACAGGTTATAACAGATGTAGTGTAATGCTGTCATCAGACTGTGCTCACTGCTCACAAAATACTGTCGGATCTGAGGGAAATCATTCAGTCTGGTCTCAGGCAGATCAGTTACACCATTTAGCATCCGTTCAATGAAATTGTGCAAATTTAAAGATATGCTGGGGCATGTGGTCTGAGAGCAGCAATCTGTTATCACACTAAAGCAGTAACGAAGGCCCAGGAGAAATGAAGTTCTCCACTAATAGAACTCAAATTATCCCATTACATTGATGCCCATGTGCCACAGAAAGCTGTTGATTGTTCCATGTTGTTGCACCAAATCTGACATTCCAATCTGAATGCCAGATTTCAGATTGCCACAGTTACTTGATCATAGTCTAGCACTGGCATCAAAGGCCAGTTCAAATGCATGTGCGGCAAATCTCATTGGGATTTTTGGTGGCCTGAATAACTGATCAACTGAGCGATTTCAGTCTATTGACTCCCACACCTAATCTCTCCCTTCCTGCTGTCTCTCTGGCTGTGGCCTTGAACCACAGGCTTTCCATTCTGCCAGGCAACTAACCTACCAATCAGGCTCGCTGTCGAGTGAGAATCCTGCGGGAAAGATTTAAAGAGCATCTTGCTGCTGGTTTTAGCAGGGATGTCTGGGAAGCCTGTTTTTAGGTTTTCCATCCAGGAATTTCCACACCGTCCCTTCCCCTTTTCTGCACTCTGTCACATCCATATAGCTATACCCGTGGATTTATGGGAAATGAACACTTTACTTTCAAAAACAAAATGGAGAATGGGCAACCAGTTTTGAAACAAGCTGGAGTTGAGTGGTCAGATGACCTCCCTTCATGACTACCAATATACATAGAACTACACAAGGCTGCAAGTTAGCCTGCTTGTCTGGAAGGGGCATTAAAATGCAAATGACCTTTTAGGGCACTTTATCGAGAGGACATTAAAATGCAACAGATGTTTCTTGTGGATTTAATGGCTGCTGCTAGTTCATAATGACCCTACAGACTTCTTGACTTCAGAATGGAATTCCACGGAATGGTTGTGAATAGACCCCATTCAATCACAAGGTGATGCAGATGGCTGAAACTCAAACCTTATTGTGTGTCAACGCTCAAGTCATCAGGGATCATTTGTGGGGACAGTGGAAATATACATACTATGGTCACCTGACAGAAACCAGGTTGAGACAAGGAAATTTATTAACACACATTTTTGGAGAGCAGTTTCAGTCAGTCTGGGAAACAAGGAATCTCAGAGGAAGTAGATCTAGCCCAGCAAATAAAGGACCATGCCTAAAATTCACTTGCAGGTAGAGAATTGGGGCTAGTCTTTTTACCCACCAATTTGAAGAATCAAACCAGATCTTCACTTATGGGGGCTTGACTGCCCTTGACTGAAGCAAAGCCAGAAACCTGCTTCTACAAGTAGCAAGCCACTGTGAATCTGTTGCCAGAAGCATCCAACCACCTGACTGGTGGTTCAGGCCTGCAACATTCAAGCTCCCATGTCAAAAGACTCAAGTATAACAGTGAATTTTGGGGCTTTTTAAAAACCCAGTGCATGCTACCTCTTTTCTGATCACTTTTGTGTGTGTGTCAGTGTGCCTGTGAATGGTTGTTGTTGCGAATACATTCGGGTGTTGAGAAATAAACATTTTGTTTTTTAAAACTTACGAGAAAACCTGTCTTTCTTGTGTTCTTGAGTGTCACAGCACTCAATGGGTTAAAACACTTTTTCTGTAAAACGCATCTCCCTGTGGTCAGTTGAGAGGTGGAAAAAAGGAAAACCATGCTGCCATCTCTCCCCTGTCCGTAACAACTCTCAACGGCTCCAAGTAAACATCAAGGTCATTGTATCTGCTGAATCAATATAAAAGTGCAATTTATTAATTATTGTGCCTTGGAGTCAATATTATAATATAAATCACAGCATGGTTAAAGTAGCTTAGTGATTGGAGTAGTAGCCTGACAACCTGGAAATCGTGTGCTCATATCCATGCACAGCCATTTGTGAAATTGAACTCAATAAATCTGGCTGTTTATGGGCTGGTACTAAATTAATGATCACAAATGCTGCTAGTTTGTTGAAAAAACGGATTTATTCATAATCCTTCAGGATACAATCTGCTGCCCTACATCCTGTCTGGTGTACACATGATTCAGTCCCACACTATGTGGCTGACTCTTAATGCAGTCAGGCTAATGAGGGATGGGCAATAAGTGTTACATTGCCAAGAGCAAGTAAAAGAAAACCCTGGCATGCCAGCCTGCTTGTAGTATTGGACAGGGCAGCACCTCACAGAATCCTGCATCCTTCTCAACAAACTTTGCAAACAACAGCATGGATACACAAATCCTAGACTTGTGAAGTTAGCGAATGTGTCAAAGAACATCAGTGAGGCTGTCACAGAGGGAAGCAGAAACCTGCTTGTCATTATCAAAGATGTCCTGTACTTTGTAAAGAACAGGTGACATTGGACATGTATCAGGACATGCTCCTGTTGCTTCTTAGCAAGAATCAGATGTATTACTGGAAGGAAACCTCTTCCCCCTTTTCCCTGATAATTTGGAACAGTAATTTTCCCTCTTTACTTCAGTTTTAATTTGGAGTCGATTTAAGGTTATATTTGTTTAGTCTCAGTTCGCTATTATTTGGCATGTGCATGTCTTGCATTGTTATTTTACAGGTGCTACATTTGTCTTCCACCAGAATGTTAGTGAATATCCTCTTCCCATCCATTTATTTAATTCTTCCCTTATTTCTTTGAAGGCGACTTTTTTAAAGTAATAAACTTAGCTACGAGTCTTCAGTAGCTGAATCCTAGATCATTTTAAACTATATGATTCTATGCTCACCACTTCCCCTCCCCCACCCAGCATACTATGACATCCTGACAATCATACAGATAGAATACATCCCAGATCTTGCTGTCAGCAGTGAAGGGATGGTGCACTCTGTTAATTGCTTAAATTGAGGTTAATTATATGAAGGTGGGGAGCATTCATTGGATAATTAGAGACGGTGCAGAAAAGGTTCAAGAGAATGGTTCCAACATGTGGAATTTCAATTATGTGGAAAGATTGGAGAAGTTGGGGCTGTTCTCCTTGAAGAATAGCAGGTTGAGAGGAAAGGTGATAGAGGTATTCAAAATTATGGGGGGTCTGGACAGAGTGGACAGGGAGAAGCTGTTCCCATTGGTGGAAGGATTGAGAACCAAAGGGCACAGGCTTAAGGTAATTAGCAGAAGATAAAATGGTGGCATGAAGAAAAACATTTTCACGCAGTGAGTGGTTAGGATCTGGAATGCACTGACTAAGGGTCTGGTGGAGGGAGGGTCAATTGAGGCTTTCAAAAAGGATTTGGATCATTATCTGTGAAGGAAGAAATTGCAGGGTTGTGGGGAAAATGTAGGGGAATGGCATTGGGTGAATTGCTATTCAGAAGGCCTGCACAGACATGGTGGGCCGAATGGCCTCCTTATATGCTGTAACCACTCTATGATTCTATGAAAGGAGGCAAAGGGCTGGATTTTCCCAATCTCGGTGGCAACCCACCTTCTGGACCATTTCCAGGTGGTGATAACTGAAGCAGTGCGAGTCAGGCCCCACATGGTGTTTTCTGAGAGCAACAGGAGGAGGCCTGCCAGGCAAACAAAGGAGGAAGTACAAGAGGGAGGCCAGCAGCCACAGGCTGGTGAACAGACTCTGGGTCCAATGCCAGTAGCCCTTCAACAATCTTATGCAATTGGCAAAGTGAGTATGAAACAAAGCTTTCAGCCATGAGAATCTTACAGGAATGGCACACTTCTGAGAAGGAGGGCCACAACACAGGCAGTGAATAGGTCCGCTGAGGAGATTATTACCCATTGCCAATCCTCTCAAAAGGGAAGTGATGAAAATAGTCTAAAATTTACTTGCAGGCAGAGAATTGGCCTTTCACCTACCGATATCAAGCATCAAGCTAGATCTTTGCTGCAGGGGCTCGACTGCCCTTTGACTGAAGCAAAGCCAGAAACCTACTGCTGCAAGTAGTAAGCCACTATGAATTTATCAATCCTCTCATGAGGGAAATGACCCAAGCCATGTAAGTGTAGGAGAATGGTAATATAAAGCTTGGGAAAAAGCAATGAGTGTAGCATCACTTCAGATAAAGGATCAGCAGAGGTGACTGGGAAGGTTGGGTGTTGCTGACCTCTCCATCCTCACATTGATTACACAATGCACAAAAGAAGAATTGTGAAGGGAGTGGAGTGGCCAACCTGACAATTCTGACAAAGATGGTGGAGAAGGCCGTGGACATTGCAAGGGTCGCAATAGTGCAGTAGACAGGACATAACCAGGGATGGTGATGGAGGAATCCAGAGTATCTGATGAGAGGTATAATTCTGTGAGTGTGGCAGTGTCAGAGTATTGACTGATTATTACGTAGATCAGATCTCCAAACTTTGGCACCAGTCCCCAGAATCTAGATAGGAGGACTTTGTACGATTGACTGAGCTGGTTGTGTGGATGCCATGTCCTAATTCAATGCCTAGGTTGCAACTGAGTGACTTTTCTGGTTTTATTCATTATATTCATTGTAGTGACTTAATACAAATGAGTGGCTTGCTCAGCCACTTCAGAGGGCAAGTAAGAGTCAAGCACACAGGTGTGGAACTAGAATTATGCACAGGCCAGATCAAGTGAGGATTATCAATTGCTGAAAAAAGAGATAGTTGTCAAAGCTTCTCGATTATTTGGCAAGTGCCAACAATCAGCACTCTCTTCTCATGCAGTGTAAATTGTTGTTCCCTTTACAATTAGTATTCTTGCAAATTCTGTCCTGATGAGTGCAAAATGAAAAGCTTTGACAGTATGCCTCTTTTTTCAGCAATACTCAAGTTTTGTACTACCAAACAACTATGTGGATTATTATAAAAGCAAAGAAGAGTCATACAGACTCGAAACGTTAACTTTTTTTTCTCTCCACAGATGCTGTTAGACCTGCTGAGTTTTTCCAGCATTTTCTGTTTTTGTATGAGGATTATTAGTTCAGGCCTCTGGATTACAAATCCAGTAACATAGCCAGAATCTTTGTCATGCAATTTGAGTGTGGATATTGGAAATGTTTTGTTGCCAGTTTTTTACATGTTGGTTGCCCAGATGGCATGCATCCCATGTTGTTAAAGGAAGTGAGAGTGGAAATAGTAAAAGGGTTTGCCACAATATTCCAATCTTGCCTAAACAATGGGGTGGTGCCAGAGGGTGAAAGAATGGCAAATGTGAAACACTTATTCAAGAAAGGGTATAAGGGCATTCCTAGTAACTGTAGAAAAGTCAGTTTAACATCAGTGGTGAGTAAGGTTTTAGAAACAATTAGGGCAAATTTGGTGAGGTTTGAATTAATCATGGAGAGCAGCACAGATTTGTAAAAGGCAGTTCATGCTAATCTAATTGAATTTTTGAAGGAAGTAACAGAGAAGGTAGATGAAGGGAAAGGGATGGATTTGTCCATATGGATTTTAAGAAAGTGTTTGACAGAGCACCACATAAAATGCCAGTTGACAAAATTGAGGTTCATGGAATAGGATGTTAAAGTGTCAGCTTGAATAAGCAATTGGCGTAAGGACAGAAAACAACGGGACATGGTAAATGGTAGTTTTTCAGACTGCAAGATGGTAGAGCGTGGTTTTTCCCAAGGTTCAGTGCTAGGACCACTGCTTTAAGACCATAAGACCATAAGACATCGGAGCAGAAATTAGGCCATTCGGCCCATCGAGTCTACACCGCCATTCAACCATGGCTGATAAGTTTCTCAACCCCATTCTCCTGCCTTCTCCCCGTAGCCTTTGATCCCCTTACCAATCAAGAACCTATCTATCTCGGTCTTAAATACACTCAATGACCTGGCCTCCACAGCCTTCTGTGGCAATGAATTCCATAGATTCACCACTCTCTGGCTAAAAAAGTTTCTCCTCATCTCTGTTCTAAAAGGTCTTCCCTTTACTCTGAGGCTGTGCCCTTGGGTCCTAATCTCTCCTACTAATGGAAACATCTTCCCCACGTCCACTCTATCCAGGTCTTTCAGTATTCTGTAAGTTTCAATCAGATCGCCCCTCATCCTTCTAAACTCCATCGAGACCCAGAGTCCTCAAACGTTCCTCATATGTTAAGCCTTTCATTCCTGGGATCGTTCTCGTGAACCTCCTCTGGACCCTCTCCAGGGCCAGAACATCCTTCCTGAGATACGGGGCCCAAAATTGCTCACAATATTCTAAATGTGGTCTGACCAGAGCCTTATAAAGCCTCAGCAGCACATCCCTGCTTTTATATTCTAGTCCTCCCGAAATAAATGCCAACATTGCATTTGCCTTCCTAACTACTGCGTCAACCTGCAAGTTAACCTTAAGAGAATCTTGGACTAGGACTCCCAAGTCCCTTTGCACTCCAGATTTCTGAATTCTCTCCCCATTTAGAAAATAGTCTATGCCTCTATTCCTCCTACCATAGTGCATGACTTCACACTTCCCCACATGATATTCCATCTGCCACTTCTTTGCCCATTCTCCTAACCTGTCCAAATCCTTCTGCAGCCTCCCCACCTCCTCAATACTACCTGTCCCTCCACCTATCTTTGTATCATCTGCAAACTTAGCCAGGATCTCCTCAGTTCCTTCATCTAGATCATTAATGTATAAAGTGAAAAGTTGTGGTCCCAACACTGACCCCTGCGGAACTCCACTAGTCACCGGCCGCCATCCTGAGAAGGACCCCCTTATCCCCACTCTCTGCCTCCTGCCAGACTCTCGTCCCATGAAAGAATATTTTTTTTTTAAATTGGATAAGGAATACAGAGTAAAATTTCAAATTTGCCACTGATATTAATCTTGGAGGTGTGACAGAAAGTGAGGATGATACCAGTCAAATGCAACAGGCCAATGATAGTCTAGCAGAACTTCAGACAAGTTACAGATAGAATTTAATACAGAGAATAGTGAGGTGATGCATTTTGGCAGAAGGGATAGGGAGAGGCAACATAGACTTAATGACACAATGACACAATTCTAAAAAGTAAGTATTCTTGGACAAAGGGACCTGTGGGTTCACGTGCATAGATCTTTGAAGGTGGCAGAACATATTAAGAGAATAGTAACTGAAGCACATGAGAACTTGTAGAGATATTGAATACAAAGGCAGGGAAGTAATGCTGAACTGTTATAAAGTTCATAGGCCATAACTTAAACATTGTGTCCAGTTCTGGTCACCATGCTTTAGGAAGGATGGGAGAGTCCTTGAGAGGGTACAGAGGAGATTTACCAGAATGGTCCCAGGGATGGGAGATTCTAGCACAAGATCAGATTGGAGATGCTGGTTTGTTCTCCTTGGAGCAAAGGAGAATGAAAGGAGATTTGATAGAGGTGTACAAGATTATGACAGGTTTAGATTAGTTTCTCAAGGAAAAGCTGTTCATGGTACAAGACTTGAGGACACAACTTTAAGGTTTTGGGCAGGAGATGCAGGGAGATTATGAGGATTTTGTTTACGCAGCAAGTGGTAATGACCTGGAACTTGCTGCCTACAAGGGTGGTGGAAACAGAGACAATGAATGATTTCAAAAGAAAATTGGATGGGTACTTGAGAGAAACTAACAGGGCTACAGAGATAGAGCACAGGAATGGGACTGACTGGATTGTACTGCAGAGAGCTGGCATGGACCTGATGGGCTGAATGGCCTCCTTTTGTGCCTTAATGACTCTATGGGCTAGATTTTACACTCCCACACCAGCATATATGAAGGCGGGGGCATGTAAAATCTAGCAGATCTTTTGTCTACCACCTACTTGCCCCCAACACAATTATACCATCAGCAGGATAAGCATTGGGCTGCCCATCTGCCATTGGGCCAACTGAGGCCCTTAGGTGGGCAATTAATGGCCAAAAGGGCCTCATCCCACTGTTTGTGCGATTTAACTAGCAGCAAAAGAGACTTGTGCTAAGCACCCCGCCCAGCAGTTTTCCCTGCACAGGCTGGTGCTGGATGGCAGCGGAGGGGGGGGGTCCCTCCTGGGTCCATCAGAGGCCCTCCCCACAGTGTTACCACTCCCAGGTTCCCCTCACACCCTGGCCCTCTCTCCCCCTTCACCATGACCCTGAAACATTTATCATGTCCTGATCTGACGCTGAATGCATCTTCAAGCTTCGAGTGCAGTCCCAGCAGTTGTTAAAAACAAAAAACTGCGGATGCTGGAAATCCAAAACAAAAACAGAAATAACTGAAAAAACTCAGCAGGTTTGGCAGCATCGGCGGAGAAGAACAAAGTTGACGTTTCGAGTCCTCATGACCCTTCAACAGAACTAAGTAAAAATAGGAGAGGGGTGAAATATAAGCAGTTGTTGTTGCTCCCAATGATGCTGCTAGTACTGGAGAGCTCTGACTGTCCATCAGCTCTCTGAGGTGAGAATTCCTGTTCCTGGGAGGGCACAATTCCTGCCTCAACTCATTTAATAGCCAACCATTAAATTGATGCAGGGCAGCTGTCCCCAGCGTCAGAGGGCTCACCCCTGACCTTTAGCTTTGTGGGTGGGGGGGGCGGAGTGGGGGGTGCGATGCCCTGTAAAATCCATCCCAATGGCTCTCTGGTATAGCAGTTGAGCTTGAATCCTGCTCAGACTAAAATGGAAGAACACATTTGCTGCAACTGAAATAATGAAACACAGAATCTTGAAACATGCAATTCCTTAGAAAGGAATTTCTTCATTGATACTGATGCAGTATCAGCTGCTGGCAACATCCGTATGATAATTTTTTAATGCTTCTTGAGCGCGTTATGACCCACTTAGCCAATGTAAGTGTGTCGCTTTGTTCATTGAGCTGTGCCTGACAGTTATAAGAACATGGCTGATTGCCAGCAGAGCAAATCCCATTTTGGTCAAGCATTCATACATTTGGTGATAATCCTGACTTTCATAAAGAATGGCTTTTCATTCAGTTCATCCAGATCATCCTTTCATGGAAACCTACAATTGTTCCCTTTCTCTCCCGACCCCGCAACCTCCCCATCTCATCTCATTAATTTTTGAAGGATTTTATTGCCTCCACAAACTGGAAAGCCTTTCCTGGTATTTATCGCTCTTTGCATGAAGAACTGCTTTCTCGGTGAACTTTTTTAGACAGCTTATATCAATGTTCCCTGGTCTTGTAGCCAGGAAAGTAATATTCCGCAAGTAATTATTTCAAATAAATTTAGAATCTTCAGTGTTGAATTTCTTCAGGAATTCTACTGATCAGGAGATCCATGAAAATCCCAGAGAAATGGTGGCAACCCGGTTTTTGCAGTTTCCCTGGCATTTTGTTTGTATCTTTCTCTGACGTTACATTAGATGAATGGGAAAGCCCCTGCAGAAGTTAATGCTGTTACTTGTCTTTATAAGGCCTCCTTTCTAAGATGAATGATCCAAACATATTTTGGCCGACACTTACAACTTAGCTGACAAGAGGATTCAGCTTTAAGACCTTTCTCTGCATCACCTTCAGGGATTAGGGCTGTAAAATTGGGCAGCACTGATGCAGGCACTGCGAAGTCTCAGTTTGAAAAAATGGTGCACATGGAGCTATCGGACGCTTCTGGCATGGCCAGCACACCACCCCATACTGGGAAGGGCACTAGCACGGGTGTGCTGAGCGTGCGCAGGAAGCTTTGCAATGGACAGATCTGACAACAAACAGCCATTCTGGTTGACTTGACACACATTCTGGGAAATTGGACCATGCAGGGCTAGTGAATGGCTGCGTTAATCATGAGGAACTCCTCACCAACCTCCCACCCCCAAGACCAACACTGGCACTACTTAAAGGACCAAGCATGCAACTTGCAGGTGAGGTGCTTTTGACTTAGTTCTGCTCTGGCATATTTTGTGGGAATACTGTGGGACATTTTTGGAGGTGTTGCTGTAAGTTGCTAGATTTGGCAAGGAGTGTTGCTACATCCTTACAGAGAGGGCAGAAGAGCTTGTGACCTTACCACACAAAGGCTACAGCAGTTGCGAGGGGTTGCAGAGCTGCAACATTCATGATAGACAAATGGGACTGTGGTTAGAGAGAGGTGAACCTCTGTACAGAGGGAGGAGGAGGAAGACTGACCATAGAAGGCCTGACCCACCAAGGGTTTTCTGGGAGCACTTCTACCTCCACCTCAGACAGGAACTATGTCTGAGGTACCTGAGATTCACCAAAGAGGTGGCTACAGAACTGTACCACCTCCTTCAAAATGGACCTTCAATCTCTCGACCAATGGCCATCAAGGTCACTTTCATTCTCAACTTCTATTTGACTGGAACCTTCCAGGCAGAAGCAGGCAACATTGTGAACATTTCCCAGTACAGCATCCATCACTGCAACTGAGATGACAAAGACCCTGCATGAGAGGAATGGTGAGTTCACCATTTTCTGTCTAACAGAAGAGAAACAGAAGGAGTGGGTGGCAAAGAAGTCATCGGCTGCACCGATGGCTGTGCAGGCCCCACATGTAAATAGGGAAGAGGGTTCCACTTCATTAATATGCAGTTAATGTGCGACCATCATGTTAGTGAGTGCCCACCATCCTGGCAGCAGCCACAATGCCTTCACCCTGAGGCAGCCTTCTGTTTCTGCCATCTCCAGGTCACTGTGATGAATCAAAGGCTGGCTGCTTAGAGAGAAGGGATACCTGTTGTACACATGGCTGATGACCCCCTTCTGCTACCCAAACAGGTAAAGGCAATGTTCCTACAATAAGAGCCATGCTGCCACCAGAAACACTGTGGAGCAGATCATCGGTTCTTAAGCAATGGTTCCACAACCTGGAAAACTCAGGGAGAATCCAACAGTACTCCCTGGAACGCGTTTGCAAGTTGGTGATGTCCTGCTGCATTTTCCAGGCACAGCCTTTGCCACCAGGGATAAGAAGGCCACCTCGGGCGTAGGAGTAGGTTAATGAGGAGGCATACGGGGCCTTTTTGCTTTGAAAAGGTTGTCAGTGAGTGTCTATTCAGACTTCAGTTCCTTTAGGATGTCATCCCTCCGTCTCGCCTTTGAATCCATGCATAACGTTCCATTACAGCATCCTTTTGGCCAAAATTCTGCACTAAAAGTCACCAACAAAAGCCTTTTCATAACATCTTCACCCAACAACGCATACAATTATATAAACAAAAATGACCTGTTCACCCTTGTACATTACCCTAGTATCTGTCTTTGCCTGTCCCGCTCCTATGCAATGCTGCCCCCAGTCCCTGCAGCATGACTGATGGAATGCTGTTAACTTTTCCGCTGGGTGAGACTGCAATTGCCACTATTGTGAATATTTAATTGCAGTTTTCAAAAGGTACACCCTTTTAAAATCGTGATCAAACTCAGGGGAAACAAAACCTTTCTTGACACCTCAAGCTCAAATTTGCATTTTTATTTTAAGGGGAAATACATTGCCCCACTAACAGTTATAAATGTTCTTGTGCATTTATAGGGTATGGAAAACTAAGCCAGCTTTTGAAATATGATGTCTGCCTTATGTATTGTATGACATTACATTTAGTTTTTCAAGTGCCAGAGTTTAAAACCTACTATTGTTTTGAAAACTACCTATGTCAGCAACTCATCAAAGCAGAGTCAATCAATGAATAAGGGACTGAATTAATGAGCCATTGGATAATTACAATATGTTTTGTTGTGAGAGAACCCTTCCCAGAAAGGTTTTAACATTTCATTTAATGTAAATGATGTGCAGTATGTCATTTTTTTATTTAACATTGCATATTAACTCCGATTTCCTATGTAATTGGAAGGCAGCAGCTTCAGAAAGGCAAATGAGAAAATATGCTTCTCTCATCCTCCCAGATGCTGCTGGAGAATATACCAAATAGCTTGTGAGGAATCCAACATATTCTGTCCTCGACCCCCCTAGTAAACATATTTAATTCCTTTTATGGCACAGCCGATTGGGAATACTGAGTTGTTCAAATCCGATAGAAACTTGAAACAGCTACCGCAACTAATTTTGCAATTTATATGTTTTGAGGTGCATGCCTTGAATTTAGTAGTAATAAGGCCACCAAGTCATAGAGGTTTCTTACCAAACTAAATTAAACCTTGATTAATAGAAGAGATTATTTTAAATACATACATGGATCGACAAATTACAACTATGATAACTTCTAAATCTGCTAATTAATCTCACTCCCAGTTACACTTTAATTAAGACAGCAGTAAGACACAGATTGTAAAAAGCCCAGGCAAAGAAACATGATACCCTGAACAATCCAATTCGAAGTGAGTTTCCTTAACTTCAGTTCTTTGCAGACAGCAGCTTGAGGTGTAGATGCTGAAGGCTTTGCACACTTGTTGCATCATAAAATGCCTACCCTTACACACAGCCTTCGCTCCTTTATACATATTTCCCCTTTGAATGCAAATTCCCATTGTTTCACTATGTCTTTGGACTTTACCTTTCTAATAATAAAAATCTGTCATAGTACTAATTTTACCAGAAATCTTTGGGAAAAATAAACACATTGGGCTGAATTTTTCCGTCAGTGAGCAGGGGCGGGGCCCGCTCGCCACCATGAAAATGACACGGGATGACGTCGGGTGGAACCCCCGACATTATCTCGCCCCATTTAAATTTTCAGGAAGGCAAGGGCGCAGAGCGATCAGCTGTCCGCCCGCCGACCTGTCAAAGGCCTATTGAGGCCATTGACAGGATAATTAAAACAATCAAAGGACCTGCCCGTCCAACCTCAAGGTTGGTAGGCAGGCCAAGAGCCCCGGCGGCAAATAGATAAAACATGAAACCTCATCCACCGGCGGGATGAGGTTTCATGTCGGTTTTCAAAAAGTTTATTGAAGTTTTTGTGAAATTTATTAACATGTCCCATTGTGACATTGTCACATGAGGGGGACATGTTAATGATTTTTTTATTTTTCTATTTTTAAAGTTTGAAAAACTTTCAGCGATCTCCCTGAGGCAGCACTTTGTCTCAGGGAGATGTGCGCTCTTTCATGTGCATGTGCGAAAGAGCACACTCTCGCTTTTGGAGAATCCCCCCCGCCCGCACAGGAAGTGCATAGTGCTTCGTGTCGGGCGTCATGCTGGGCGGGCCTTAATTGGCCCCCTTAAAATGACGGCAGGGCCCGCTTCTCCGGCGGGGATCGGCTCCCCGCCCATCGGAGATTGGGTTGGGCCCACCCGCCCGACAGGCAAAAAATTCAGCCCAATGTTTCTGAACTTCACCTGGCTAGGCAACACATCTCACCCCTCCTTTGAAAACAATTTAGTCTAGTTTATTTGAAAATGCAAATGTCCTTTTACACCTTATATTATAAACTTTGCCCATGTTTACCTACTTAACATTTCAAACTTAGCTCATCTTTTAAAACATCAAAGCCTTCAGACGATCTGCCTTTAATCCAATTAAGTATCTCTCTCTCTCACACTCACTCATACACACACACACACATACATACAGACACAGATACCAGGCAGAATTTGCTGCCTGTCAGGCTTGACCCAATCTCCGGCTCCCCGCCGGAGAAATGGGCCCCGCCGCCATTTTATGTGGATGGGGCAATTAAGGCCCCGCCCAGCGTGATGTCCGGTGGGAAGTGCTATGCGCTGCACTTAGCCTCAGGGAGATCTCTTACACTTTTAAAAAAATTTAAAATAGAAAAAAAAAATCCCTAACATGCCCCCCTCGTGTGACAATGTCAGATGAGATGGGACATGTTCATAAATTACAGTAAAACTTAATTAAACTTTTTAGAACCCTGCATGAAACCTCATCCTGCCAGTGGATGAGGTTTCATGTTTTTTCGATTTGCCGCCGGGGCTCCCTGGCCTGCCTGCTAACCTTAAGATTGGACGGGCAGGTCCTTTAATTGTTTCAATGATCCTGTCAATGGACTCATTGACAGGTTGGCAGGCGCACAGCTAATTTTGCTGTGCCCCTGCCTTCCTGAAAATTTAAATGGGGCGGGATGACGTCGTGGGTTCTGCCCAACATCATCCCGCATCATTTTACACATTGGCGAGCGGGCCCCTCCCCCTGCTTGCCGACGGCAAAATTCTGCCCCACCAGTTTACAATAAATTGCAGTAACATCATTATATCTTCCTGACATCCCCCTCCCTATTGAAAAATGAACCATCATAATTTAAAAAGATGGTTTCATTTTTATTAACCCATCTTCTACTACCTCCTACACTTGCCTATATAATTGCACTACTACATTACCAGATGCATGCATCAACATAACTATGGGATGTAACATATATTCCTTCGTATCAACAGAAATCATTTCTGTTCAGTGTCCAGGTTTTAAATGTCCAATTTTCCCTTTAAGCTTCAACTCTTGCTAATGCATCTGCAACCAGATTTCCTTGTCCCACAACATGTATAATCTGTAGATAATCTGTAGGTTGCCGTAATAAACTCCATCTGAATGGCCTTGCACGTCTGCTTAAAATTTGTCCAGAAACTTTAAAGGACTGTGGTCTGTAAAAACAATTGTTTCTGGCAAATTGTTTGCAACATAAATCTCAAAATGCTGCAACGCTTAGAACCAAACCCAAAGTTTCCTTTTCGACCGTTGAACATCTTCTCTGTTGTGCATTCAACTTCCATGAAAAATACCTATCGTTTTTCAATTCCAGTGTCAACTTCTTGTAACAGTACGGCCCCAATGCCTATATCACTTGCGTCAATGGCCAACTTGAATTGTTTGGCGTAATTGGGTACTGACAAAACTGGTGTCATAATTAAAACCGTTTTCAAACTGTCAAATGCCTTCTGACACTCCTATGTCCATTGAAACTTCTTGCTCTTTTTTAACAGTTCTGTCAATGGAGCAACCACGTGCTAAAATTTGGTACAAATTTCCAATAAAACCCACTCATGCCCAGAAATCTCAAAACATCTAATTTTGTTGTAGGCTTGGGGAAATCCACGATAGCCTTGACTTCCACATCTGTCAGAGCTACCTTACCTGTCCAATCGTAAGGCCTAGATACATAACCTGCGTTTTTGCAAATTCACTTTTAGCCAAGTTCACCACCAAATTAGCTTCTTGTAATCGAGTAAATAATTCATCCAGATGTTGTAAATGCTCCTCCAATGTCTGACTAAAAACTATCAAGTCATCAATATTAACAGCACAATTGCTTAGACCTGCAATTGCTTTGTTTGTCAGTTTATGAAATGTTGCAGGTGCATTTTTCATACCAAACAGCACGACTTTAAACTGATATAGCCCATCTGGCATCACAAAAGCTGATATCTCCTTTGCTCTCTCTGATAACAGTACTTGCCAATATCCTTTTAGCAAGTCAATTTTTGTGATAAATTTTGATTGTCCCACTTTCTCAATACAATCTTCCAACCGTAGTATAGGATATGAATCCGCTTTTGTTACCGCATTCACTTTTCGATAGGATAGTCTACACACAGTCTTTGTGTTCCATTCGGTTTTGGTACCAGCACAATAGGCGAACTCCAGTTACTGCAACTAGACTGAATGATATCATTTTGAAGCATGAATTCGATTTATTTCTGTACTTGTTATAACTTTGCCAGATTTAATCTATAAGAAAATTAGCCTTAGCAAAGGTAAAACTTCTACAGAGGCATCGTGTATAGTTAAATTCATCCTCCCCAACTTATTTCCACAAATAGATTTGTGTAACTGCAATAGCTTTTCCAAATCGCTTTGACAATTGTATGGAAGGTAACTCAATATTACTTTTAAATTTTCAAGCACCCCCTCATTATCCAGTTTGATTAGAGGAAAATCAATTTCAGAATCCTACATTTCTACCTCTTTCTCATTATCTACCACCACTAACACCTCCTTTTGGTCCTCTTCCCTGTCAAAGTACTTTTTAAGTATATTTACATGACACACCCTTTGCTTCTTTCTTCTATCTGGAGTATTTATTAAATAATTCACTTCACTCAGCTTCTTTTCAATCCTGTAAGGCCCATTAAATCTTGTCTCTAATGAGTCACCCAGTACTGGTCAAAGAGCTAATACTTTCTCCCCAGCAACAGAACTATGAGCCATAGCTTTCCTGTCTGCCTTCACTTTCATCACTTGCTGTGATATCTTTAAATATTCCCTAGCCAACTCACATGCTCCATCCAATTTCTCCCTGAAATTTGATACATAATCCAGGAGAGTAATTTCTGAAATTTCACCCGCCAATTTCTCATGAATCAATTTCAGTGGTCCTCTCACCTCATGACCATAAACTAGTTCAAGAGGACTAAAACCAGTCGATGCATTATGAGCATCCCTAATAGCAGATAACAAGATTGAAATTCTCCTACCCCAATCCTGTGGATAAACTCGACTTCATTGTAGTTTTTAAAGTTTGATGCCATCTTTCCAAATCCCCTTGTGATTCAGGATGGTAAGCTGTTGACTTCAACTGTTTTATTCCCAAACTGTTCATTACTTTCTTAAACAGCTGTGACATGAAATTTGAACCCTGGTCTGATTGCATTTCTTTAGGTAAACCATATATTGTAAAAAAATTAGTTAACTCTTCCACAATTTTCTTCATTGGAATATTTCTCAAAGGTATTGGTTCAGGATACCTGGTAGATACATCCATTATTGTCAGTAAGTGCTGATTTCCACTTTTAGTCTTAGAGAGATGTCCTACACAATCAATCATGGCTCTAATTAAGAGTCCTCCAAATGCTGGAATTGGAATTAAAAGTGCTGGCTTAATCACTGCTTGTGGTTTCCTTATCACCTAACATGTGTGATATGTCCTGCAGAATTTGACTACATCCCTATGGAATCCAGGCCAATAAAAATGTTTTGGTGTCTTCGCCTGTGTCTTTCTAATTCCTAAATAAATGTCACCCCATTGGAATTTCATGAGCTATCCTCAGAATCTCATGTCCATATCCAAATGGTAGCACAACCTAATGTACCTCCCTCCAGCTTTCATTTGCTGAAATATGATAAGGCCTCCATTTTCTCATTAAAACATTACCGTTAATCAAATAACATTCTGGAATACATTTTATCTCTGTTTCTGAGTAAGCTGTCTGATATAAACGTTTTATTTGCAAATTCTTTTTCTGTACCTCCATTAACCACCTTGAGTTAAACACTTTAGCTGAATTGTCTTCCAGCTTCTCTTCCTGAACAACCTTATCAAACATGGTGCCAGCTAATTGGATTTCCACACCATCCCACTGCCTTTGAACTTCCCGTTCTTCTTGTTTCAACCTATGAGCGACTATCACACAATCTGGAAACAATCGAGGATGCTCTCTCTGCAACACTACTGTTGAAGACTCTTCTACAGGCTGCTCAACTACCATAGGCATCACCCACATCTGTGACCCAGCTATATCAGTATCTAGAATAAATTGAACCCCTGCAATGGGCAATTTTTCCACTACTCCAACAATCACATCACCTGTTTTCTACTTCAGCTTTAAATTTACCTTCCACAATGGAATAGGTTTAGCATCTCCATAAACCCCACTTATTATCACCTGTTCCTGAAATACTCCCTCTGAACCACAAATGTCACTATCCCACAACATTAAGGATTGACTAACCCCTCTGTCTCTTAAAATTTTAACATCTTTACCTACTCCATCCTGTACACATGCAAAGACTTTCCCTTCACACACAAAATCTTTAAACATTTCTGCAACCTGCTCCCCGGAATTCTTTTGGGTAAATTGTGAACACATCCCCACTTCTTTACCTATCACTGGTTCATCCTGTTTTACTTTTACACAAAGCACTGGCTTTTCCTGTGCCTGAACCTCAGAACCCACAGTTCTTTTACTTCTAGAACTTTTCTGCCTCACAATAATTGCAACAAATTTCCCCTGTAATTTCCAGTACATGGATTTTGTATGTCCAACTTTATTACAATTAAAATACCTCAATTATCAAATGTCACTTCGCCCTCAGCATCTTCCTTTTCATTCTGAGAAAACATTTCCTGCAAATTTCCACCTATTCCCTCCCTTCGCTGACTACTGACCTTCCTTTCACCTTCCCATTTTCCATCCTTTCCTGATTTAAATGGGTGACAAAAAAAAGGGTGTAGCTCTATGAACTAATTCATAATCATCAACTATCTCTGCTGCTTGTCTTACCATTTCAACTCTTTGTTCCTCCACATGAGTTCTCACTACCGACGGAATTGAATTTTTAAATGCTTCCAAAAGAATTACCTCTCTAGGAGCTGCATATGTTGTCTCTATCTTTAGTGCCCGTATCCGCCGGTCAAAATTACTTTGTTTTACTCTTTCAAACTCAATATAAGTTTGCCCAGATTGTTTCCTCATATTCCTACATTTCAGCTTGTATGCCTCAGGAACCAATTCATATGCACTCAAAATAGCCTTTTTTACCACATCATAGTTCACCAGCATTTCATCTGACAGTGAAGCATAAACCTCATGTGCTCTATCCATCAACCTGAATTGTAACAACAATGTCCAGTTTTCCTGTGGCCATTTCATTTGTTTAGCTTTCTTCTCAAATGAAATAAAGAATGCCTCCACATCTCTTTCCTCAAACTTTGAAAGATCTTGTACAAATTTAAACATCTCCCAGTGGGTTCTGGTCTGGAAATAAGTCCTTCCTCACCTACTGGTGTCTCTTTATTAACTGCTTGCATTTTAAGCCTGAATTCTCTTTCTCTCTTTTTCTCTTTCCTCCTTTTCTAACCTCGCCATTTCTAATTCCATTTCTTGTTCACTTTCTCTCTCCTGCCTTTCTGCCTGTTCCCTTTGAAATGCTTTTCCTTTTTCTTTTTCTTTTTCTGCTGCCTCTAGCTCAAGTTTTTTCATTTACTTTCCTTGTTCAAGTTCAAGCTTCTTCATTTCTAACTGAAGTCTCACTGCCTCCAGCTGTGACTCACTAGTGTCAGGTATAATTTCCAACTTTAAATGCTGTGCTATACCTTCAACTTATCTGCTTTCTTCGCCCCTGCAGGTAACCCCAATTGTAACTTAGCCGACAATTTTTTAAAAATTTGTCTATGGGACGTGGGCGTCGCTGGCTAGGCAAGCATTTATTGCCCATCCCTAATTATCTTCGAGAAGGCGGTGGTGAGCTGCCTTCTTGAACTGCTGCAGTTCATGTGGTATAGGTACACCTGCAGTGCTGTTAGGCAGGGAGTTCCAGGATTTCGACCCAGTGACTGAAAGAATGGCGATACATTTCCAAGTCAGGATGGTGAGTGACTTGGAGGGGAATTCTAGGTGGTGGTGTTCCCATCTATCTGCTGCCCTTGTCCTTCTAAATGGTGGGTTTGGAAAGTGCTGTCAAAGGAGTCTTTGGTGAATTCCTGCAGTGCATCTTGTAGATGGTACACACTGCTGCCACTGTGCATCGGTGGTGGAGGGAGTGAATGTTTGTGGATGTAGTGCCAACCAAGTGGGCCACTTTGTCCTGGATGGTTTCAAGCTTCTTGAGTGTTGTTGGAGCTGCACTCATCCAGGCAAGTGGGGATTATTCCATCACACTCCTGACTTGTGCCTTGTAGATGATGGACAGGCTTTGGGGAGTCAGGAGGTGAGTTACTTGTCACGGGATTCCTAGCCTCTGACCTGCTCTTGTAGCCACAATATTTATATGGCTGGTCAAGTTCAGTTTCTGATCAATAGTAACCCTCAGGATGTTGATAGTGTGGGATTTAGTGATGGTAGTGCCATTGAATGTCAAGGGGTGATGGTTAGATTCTCTCTTGTTGGAGATGGTCATTGCCTGGCACTTGTGTTGCGCGAAGGTTATTTGCCACTTGTCAGCCCAAGCCTGGATATTGTCCAGGTCTTGATGCATTTGGACATGGACTGCTTCAGTATCTGAGGAGTCGCCAGTGGAGCTGAACATGGTGCAATCATCAGCGAACATCCCCACTTCTAATGTTATGATGGAAGAAAGGTCATTGATGAAGCAGCTGAAGATGATTGGGCCGAGGACACTACCGTGAGGAACTCCTGCAGTGATGTCCTGGAACTGAGATGACTGACCTCCAACAACAACCATCTTCCTTTGTGCTAGGTATGACTTCAACCAGCAGAGAGTTTTCCCCTGATTCCCATTGACTCAATTTTTGCTCGGGCTCCTTGATGCCACACTCAGTCAAATGCTGCCCTGATGTCAAGGGCAGTCACACTCATGTCTCCTCAGGAGTTCAGCTCTTTTATCCATGTTGGAACTAAGGCTGTAATGAAGTCAGGAGCTGAGTGGCCCTTGCGGAACCCAAACTGGGCATCAGTGAGCAGGTTATTGCTAAGCAGGTGCCATTTGATAGCACTGTAGGTGACCCCTTTCTTTGCTTTACTGATGATCGAGAGGTAATTGGCCGGGTTGGATTTGTCCTGCTTTTTGTGCACGGGACATACCTGGGCAATTTTCTATATAGCTGAGTAGATGCCAATGTTGTAGCTGCACAGGAACAGTGTGGCCTGGGGCGCAGAAAGTTCTGGAGCACAGCTCTTCAGTACTATTGCCGGAATATTGTCAGAGCCCATAGCCTTTGCAGTGTCCAGTTCCTTCAGCCATTTCTTGTTATCACGTGGAGTGAATTGAATTGTCTGAAAACTGGCACCTGTGATGCAAGGGACATCCAGAGGAGGCCGAGATGAATCATCTACTCGGGACATCTGACTGAAGATTGTAGCAAATGCTTCAGTCTTATCTTTTGCTTTGATGTGCTGGGCTCCCTCAGCATTGAGGATGGGGATATTTATGGAGCCTCCTCCTCCAGTCAGTTGTTTAATTGCCCACCACTATTCACGACTGGATGTGGCAGGACTGTAGAGCTTTGATCTGATCTGTTGGTTGTGGGATCACTTAGCTCTGCCCATAACTTGCTGCTTATGCTGTTTGGCACACAAGTAGTCCTGTGTTATAGCTTCACCAGGCTGACACCGCATTTCTAGGTATGCCTGGTGCTTCTCCTGGCATGCCCTCCTGCACTCTTCATTGAACCAGGCTTGATCCTCTGGGTGGATGGTAATGGTAGAGTGAGGGATATGCCGGGCCATGAGGTTACAGCTTGTGTTCGAGTACAATTCTGCTGCTGCTGATGGCCTACAGTGCCTCATGAATGCCCAGTACTGAGTTGCTAGATATGTTTGAAATCTATCCCATTTAGCACATTGGTAGTGCCACACAACACGATGGAGGTTATCCTCAATGTGAAGGCGGGACTTCATATCCACAATGACTGTGCGGTGGTCACTCCTACCGATACTGTCATGGACAGATGCATCTGCAGCAGGCAGGTAGGTGAGGATGAAGTCAAGTGTGTTTTTCCCTCTTGTTGGTTCTCTCACCACCTGTCGCAGACATAGACTAGCAGCTATATCCTTTAGGTCTTGGCCAGTTCGGTCTGTGGTGGTGCTACCGAGCCACTCTTGGTGATGGACATTGAAGTCCCCCACCCAGAGTACATTCTGCGCTCTTGCCACCCTCAGTGCCAAATGCAAGTGGTGTTCAACATTGAGGAGCACTGGTTCATCAGCTGAGGGAGGGCGGTACATGGTAATCAGCAGGAGCTTTCCTTACCTGTGTTTGACCTGATGCCATGAGACGTCATGGGGTCCAGAGTCAATGTTGAGGACTCCCAGGGCAACTCTCTCCTGACCATATACCACTGTGCTGCCACCTCTGCTGGGTCTGCTCTGCCAGTGGGACAGGATATACCCATGGATGGTGATGGTGGTGTGTCTGGGACATTATCTGTAAGATATGATTCCGTGAGGATGACTATGTCAGGCTGTATCTTGAATAGTCCGTGAGACAGCCCTCCCAATTTTGGCACTAGCCCCCAGTTGTTAGTAAGGAGGACTTTGCAGGGTCGACAGGGCTGAGATTGCCATTGTTGTTTCCGATGCTTAGGTCGATGCCAAGTGGTCCGTCTGGTTTCATTCCTTATTTGAAACTTTGTAGCATTCTGAGTGGCTTACTAGGCCATTTCAGAGTGCATTTAAGAGTCAACCACATTGCTGTGGGTCCGGAGTCACATGTAGGCCACCAGGTAAGCATGGCAGATTCCCTTCCCTATAGGACATTAGTGAACCAGATGGATTTTTACAACAATCGACAATGGTTTCATGGTCATCATTAGACTTTTACTTACAGATTTTTATTGAATTCAAAATCAACAATTTTATTTTGCTTTACTTGTCTCCTCTTTGTTCTGCCCACAAGTTGTCAGTGAATGCATCTTCACTGAAATATCCTACCAGCTACACCACTAATCTCAAACTCTGCTGAATGCATCGCATCTTCAAAACTCACCTACCAACAATCTTTATCAGTCAGAGCTTATACCTAATATTCATAGCTTCGCCTCATCATCACACACTTAACACTGCTTCAGGGCTCATACCACATCCGACTGCATGCGCACACTTCCAGCTAGTCATCTTTGAGTGCCAAATTAGCCAAACATATTGCACAAAACTCACTTACATCTCTCTTGCAAGAAGTTAGTGCACAAAAGGAAGCATCAGGAATGGGACAAGGACAAGTGTGCCTGCAAGCTTAAACCTCCATGGAGGTAACAGGTTGAATTACTGTAATGTCATAATTAGTGTTTGCCATTTTTCCCACAGATTTTAACATGAAAGTATACTCCACTACCTAAATGAAAAGTTTTGATGGCTTTTTCTGTAAGCAACTGCATATAAATTGAACCTTGAAGCCACTTGGTATGTGTTATTAAAATAAAAATAGGATCATGCTTTTCAGTTAGGTGAAGTATATTGAAATTAAAAAGCAAATTGGAGGGAGTCATTGAAATGTCCAATGTAATGTTGTTTTATCTCCTCTGAAACTATAGAAAGATTTGCTTTTGCTTTGTGAGAAGGTTTATTGTATGTTTGGGAACAATCTTTGATTCATAATCCTTTTATCTTTTAATCCATTCCAGTTTTTCAGCATTAAATATATATATAGATTATTGTAAGCACTGGAATATGTTGTACAAGCCTGTTAATGGTTCAAGCTGTACTAAAAGAAATATCCCTCAGTTTACAAAGCAGGCATACCTTCTAGGCATGCGCTTATGAAGGACACGCAGTAAGGAGCAGTAAAATGCCCATTTTATTTTATGAATGCAGGCCAGATACAACATGCCTGATCAATACTCAAAAGTGCAGTAGACATAGTTTTCCACTGTGTACTCTTTTGTGAAACACATGGTGGAAATAAAATGTGTTTCTATGTTTTTAAATGTATTGTTTCCATTAGAACTATCGCACGGAGTGAACATAACTTAATGTTATGTGAAGTCTCTTTTAAGACCAGAGGTGGCCTTTAGGAGCTTAGGGTGAATCTAGCTCCTCTGTGTGAATGTTTACCTTTAATTAACCATAAAAATTGTGCCATTTTGTGAAATGCTATAATTTGTAGCCTTATCTAATTTATTGTCAGATAAACAAAAGAATGATTTAAAATGATGAATTTATACAGGACGATTAGTAGATTATGGGCCATAATCTATATTCACCCATGCTATAAATCTTTACATATCTTTACAATTTTGAATCAGTAGTGCTCAGAGCTTTTCAATCTGCGATGGTATAAGCTCAGAGACTCCTGAGAATATTGCTATCCACCCAGGATTCCATGGCAATTTTGATACTCTTCCAGGGAGTCTGTGACAATATTGGGATATGCCTATAGGGAATCTCTGCTACCCAGATAGACTGCCACTCTCCAAGGGAAAACAGAAAACAATTTTTCTTACTGGATAAAATAATATGCTGATAAATAAACACAGAAATCTGATTACTTTGGAGATTCCACCCCTCTCCTCCCAACACTCAAAGCAAAGGATCCTCTCAGAGACCCGACTATGAAAATCTATGCCAACTAAGCTTTAGAGTAAGTCCATTTCTGCCTAAGCACAGGGCGACTCTAGTTTTATTGGTTGAAAATTCATTTTCAAATAGGTCCAAGCTAAAATAAAGCACCAGTTTTGATTTTATCACCAATGAAGGGAGGAAGTTATTTTCTAATTTTTTTTAACCTCTTTTCTTCCTTTCCCTCCTGTCCCAAAGGTGTTGACTTCTTATTCTATAGTTGCATTGTGTGAAGTATTTTAAACCAACAATCAAGCAGCCTTTATTTTTAATCTCCCATGTCTTGGTAGTGTTACAGTTACTGTTAGCTCCCCGGTGGGGAGACAACCTCTACTGGTAAACCAGGTGACTTCTGCAATGATACAGAGTTTCAAGCAGTTTATGTACTATTCTTATTGTGTCACAATCAGTGCCACCTACAACAGAACGGTTCCAATCAGAAGGACTGGAATTTAGGGCACCACAACAATGACACAGGATAACCACCATCATGTGATCTAATGAAAAAATGAAGGCAGCAATTGTCACAACCAAACAGCCTCAGACAACATCCATTCATCCCAGTCATGGAAGGAGAGAAATCCTTTACATAAAGGTCAACTTTGGGACCAGGGACAGCTCATCTTGGTAGGATCGATTGTTTTCAGTTGTGCAAATAACATTAGCACTGAACAGGTCTGGATCAAAGTGGGTGCTAAGCACCAATCATCCTGTCAAGATGTCCTCAGGAGATGTATTTGTGATGCTCTATAAGCTTAGCATCCGGGAACCATTTTAACCTCATAATTGCTGTAGAACTTGAAAGCCCCACTTCAGGCCCCCCTTTTGGTACTTGGTTACCCTGCCCAAGTAAACCAACCTAATCCTATGATGTCCTGGGTCCTCGGCCCCGTTGTGGTGATCAGGCACGCAGTTTGGAGGACTCGGGATGTATCCTATATCTGATAATACTCCTGGATACTGGTTCTCGAACAGCAAGTTTTGCTGTTCCTTAAGCAATGCCTTTGCTTTTTTCTTATCCTGAGATGAAGAGAATTTTTTTTCTCTCAGAGTTGTGCAACTTTGGAATTCTCTGTCTCTGAAGGCAATGGAAGTCATTGAATATCTTTACGGCAGAGCTAGATAGATTCTTGTTAGGCAAGGGAATCATAGGTTAACAGAGGTAAATGGGAATGTGGAATTCAAAACACAAACCAATCAGCCATGATCTTATTGAATGGCAGAGCAGGGTCGAGAGGCCGAATAGCCTACTTCTGCTTCTATTTCGTATGTTTGTATGTTTGTAAGTAATGACCTCATAGTGAAGGTGCCCCTAGGTAGCAGTGATCATAATATGATTGAATTTCACATTCAGTTTGAGGGAGAGAGGAGTGGATATAAGACTAATGTTTTAAATTTAAGTAAGAGCTGTTATGAGGGCATGAAGACAGAGCTGGCTGAAGTGAACTGAGAAATTATGTTAAGGGATAGGTCAGTAGAGATGCAGTGACAGACATTTAAGGAGATATTTCAGAATACACAGGAAGGATACATTCCAGTGAAAAAGAAGGGAAGGATGCACCATCTGTGGCTAACTAAGGCAGTTAAAGATAGTATTAAATTGAAAGAGAAAGCATATAATTCCACAAAGATGAGTGGCAGGGCAGAAGATTGGACAGAATATAAAGAACAGCAAAGAATGTCTGAAAGATTAGTAAGGAGGGAGAAATTAGAGTACAAGGGAAAAGTAGGTGGAAATATAAGAACAGATAGCAAAAGTTTCCCAGGTATTTACGAAGGAAAAGAGCAAGTAAAGTGAGTGTTAGTCCTCTAAAGAGTAAGTCTGGGGAATTACTAATGGAAAATAAGGAAATGGCGGATGATTGAAACAGATATTTTGCAATTATTTCTGGGATATTATTTGCATTCTCTACAGTGAAGACAGATCTGGTCTAGAGGATGTAAGTAACATCCCATAAATAATGCTGAACCAGGTGGTGAAAGAGAGGGAGGAACTTAAAATAATTACAGTCACCAGGGAAAGAGTAATGAGAAAATTATTTGAACTAAAAGTTGACAAGTCCCCAAGTCCTGATGAATTTCATCCTAGAGTCTTAAAGGAACTGGCTGCTGAGATAGTTGATGCAATGGTTTTAATTTTTCAAAATTCCCAAAATTCTGGAAAGGTCCCATCAGATTGGAGAATAGTGAATGTGACTCCTCTATCCGAGAAAGTAGGGAAACAGAAATCTGGACACGACAAGCCAAATTACTTAACATCTGTCAAAGGGAAAATGCTGGAATCTATTATTAAGGAGATTATAACGGAGCAGTTAGAAAATCTCAATGGGCCTTAATTTTCTTGGAATGGCAATCAGCATTGGATTGCCACTCCGATCCCAGTTACTTACCTGAAATCCTGTCTTGCCCAACCTTCCCAAGCCTGGCGAGATCCGAGTAGTGAAGTGTATTCCCGGGGCGGGTTGGGAGGCCGGGCTTCGGGGGTGACGGTGGGGGACGGTGTGGGTGAGGTCGGGCCTTGGGGTGGGTGAGGTCGGGCCTTGGGGTGGGTGCCGGGCCATAGTGGGGGAGGTCAGATCTCAGGAGCAGTAGCGAGCCTCGGGGCAGTGGGGAGGCCGGGCCTTGGGGGACAGTGTTGGGCCTTGGGGAGATGGGCGTCGGGCTGCAGGATGGGGGGTAATCAGGCCTTGGGGGCGGTGCGGGGTGGTGGTGGGTGGGGAGGCAGGTCAGGTCAGGTCAGGTCAAGCCAGACCTTGGAGGGGTGGGGGTGAGACTCAGGCCTGGCCGGGGTGTTGAAGAGTCCCTGTGGAGTTGGGGGTATCGGGGGTGTGGCGGGAGACCCATGGGAGGGGGGGGGTAAAGGACTTGGGGGAGTCCCATGAGGGATGTGTGGGGAGACCCATGGGACGTCGTGGGTGTGGGGAGAGTCTTGTGTGGTTTGGTGTGGGTCTGTGTGGTAGTTCCCCAGAAGTTAGAAGAGGTTTTAATTCTTCTAACTTTTTCTGAGTAACTATTTGTATAACCTTATTGGAACCATCCAAAGTTTGCGATTTAAATCCCATTCTTTGGATGGTTCCCAGTGCAGGGCAACTGCCCAGAGGAAATTTGCACTTCTGGGCAACTGCCGTACATACATTTCCTGGCAACCTCCAAACCTCCAACCCCACCCCTCCCCGCCACCCCCTCCACCGCCCCTCCATACGAAGCTCGGGAGCCCAGAATTGTAATCAGGCAGAATTTTGCGAAAGGGAAATCACGTTTGACTAATTTATTTGAGTTATTTGAGGAAGTAACAATGTGGATAAAGGGAATCTGCAGATGTGCTGCACTTAGATTTCCAGAAGGCATTTGACAAGGTGCCACATCAAAGATTACTACGCAAAATAAGAGCTCATGGTGTAAGGGGTGACATAATAGCATGAATAGAGGATTGGTTTAGCTAACAGGAAACGGAGAGTAAGCATAAATGGGGCATTTCAGGGTTGGCCGATGGGATGAGTGGAGTTCCACAGGGATTAGTGCTAGGATCTCAACTATTTACAATTTATATCAATGACTTGGATGAAGGGACTGAAGGTATGGTTGCTAAATTTGCTCATTAAACAAAGATAGGTAGGAAGTAAGTTGTGAAGAGGATATAAGGAGTCTGCATAGGGATATAGATAGGCTAACTAAGTGCTCAAAAAATTTGGCAAATGGAGCATTATGTGGGAAAATGTGAACTTGTCCACTTTGGCAGAAAGAATAGAAAAGTAACATACTGTTTAAATGAAAAGAGATTGGAGAACTCTGAGGTACAGAGGGATCTGAGTGTCCTGGTACATGAAACACAAAAAGTTAGTATATATGTACAGCAAGTGATTAGGAGGGCAAATGTAATACTGTCATTTATTGCTAGGAAAATGGAATATAAAAGAAGGGGTGTTTTTCTACAGTTGTGCAGGGCGTTGGTGAGCCCACGGGAAGAATTTCCTCACTGTCGGGGCGGTTGGGCAGGAGCGAGCGTGCAGCCGATCACTGCCTACGATTGGCTGGGTGCTGCCATTTTGCGCGGACTAGGCCAATTAAGGCCCGCCCAGCGTGACATGTACCCAGAAGCACTGAGCACTCCCTGTATAGGCAGGGGGAGGAGTGAGAATCAGGGCCTGCGCTCTTTCGCGCATGCACGCAAAAGGGTACAGAAATCTCCCTGAGGCACAGAGCTGCCTCAGGGAGGTTAGTGTGATTTTTAAAATATTTTAGTAAAGAAAAAAAAAAATTTTAAGACATGTCCCCTCATGTGACAGTGTCACATGAGCTGGGACATGTCGATGAACTTTAATAAAAAAATCTATTTGATTTACAAACCCTTCATGAAACCTCATCCTGCCCATGGATGAGGTTTCGTGATAAATGCGAAGGCTGCCTGGGCTTTTCACCTGCCCGCCAACCTTAAGGTTGGACGGGCAGCTCAATTAATTACTTTAATTAGTTTTAAATAGCCTTAATAGGCCTTTGACAGTTCAGTGGGCGCGCAGCCGACTCCGCTGCTCACCCGCCGAACTGAGGATCAGGATGACGCACAGTGACATCGTGACGCACGCCTGACGTCACCACGCACCAGCCCGAAGGTTCTGCCCCACATCTAGAGAACTGTGTACAGTTTTCGTCTCCATATTTAAGAAAGGTTAAAAATGTGTTAGAAGCAGTTCAGAGAAGGTTCACTTGATACATGGAATGGGGGGATTATCTTATGAGGAAAGGGTGGAAAGGTCAGGCCTGTATGCATTTGAGTTTAGGAAAATGAGAGGTGATCTTATTGAAACAGATAAGATCCTGAGGGGTCTTGACAGGGTGGATGCTGAAAGGATGTTTTCCCTTTTGGGAGAGGCTAGACACAGTTTAAAAATAAGGGATATCCCATTTAGGACAACAATGAGGGGAATTTTTTATTCTCAGAGGGTTGTGAATCTTTGGAACTCTCTTCCCCAGAAAACAGCGGACACAAGGTTACTGAATATTTTTAAGTCAGAGGTAGATAGATTCTTGACTAACAAGTGAGTCAAAGGTTATTGGGAGTAGGCGGGAATGTGGAGTTGGGGCCACAATCAGGTAGGTCAGCCATGATCTTATTGAATGGTAGAGCAGGCTTGAGGGGCCAAATGGCCTACGCCTGCCTCTCATAATTTGTATATTCATATGTGTGAAGTTGGGTCTTTGCCTCTGGAAAGATTGGGCACTGTTCGCTTCTACCAATACCGTCATGGACAGATGCATCTGCAACAGGTAGATTGGTGACAGCAAGATCAAATAGAATTTCCCTCTTGTTGGTTCCCTCACCACTCGCCACAGGCCTAGTCTCACAGATATGTTCTTCAGGACTTTGCCAGCTCAGTCAGTAGTGGTGCTACCGAGCCACTCTTGGTGATGAACATTGAAGCACCCTGCTTAGAGTACATTCTGTGTCCTTGTAACCTCAGTGCTTCTTCCCAGTGATGTTAACATGAATTCATACCTGCCTTCTGCATCTAGGCACCTGCCTGAGAAACCTGTGTGATCGGGGCCCTTCTACCTCCACCAGGACCTCTCCCCTGAGTGCTCTGATCCCTCCACAAGGTCTCCAAGCTACTCCACTACTCTAAAATGCCTCTGCTGAACATGTCAGCCTATTTTATCTCCCTCCCCTCCCCCATACTGCCAGGAGACCCCAATCTCCCCACCACCCTGAGGCCTCAAATTCAACCCTCACCTGAGGCCTGTGATCCTCCACCCACCTTCCACTGGATGCCTCAACCGCCCACCCCTCAGGCTCCAGGCCTTCTCCCCAAGATTGGCAACCCGATCGAACACCCCCCCCCACCCCCCCAATCTATCTACCCCCAGCCAACCATTTCTCAACTTGTCTCCAAGGTTCTCCTGAACCCCTCCAATCAACCTCCATCCAACCACCAGCCAGCCCATCTCCGGCATGGGCTCGCCTGCTGCTCCAACCATCACTGACCAGCTTCCCACACGATTGGAGGCCTAGCCTGCCAATCGGGCTGGTCTTCAGGCAGAGAACTGATCAGGGATGTCAGTGAGTGGGTGTGGGGCAATCCCAAATTGCGGGTCCCCCAGTACTTTCTGACCCACCCACTCCCTATGTGTCAATGCCTCCGAGAAATCTAAGTCAAGGAAACAATAGCAGTTTATCCACTTGCTGATACAGGAGTGGTCTATCTTTCTATACCAGAAATGACTGAATTTATAAAGGTTCCTAAATCTCTTCCTGTGTAAAGTGACAGTTTGTAACCTCTGCTGATTTGAAATAAAAAGGAACAGCTAACGTTAAGTGTAGTGAGGATAGATTGACTGAAAAGCAATGGCGCTGCCCTTTATTAGATAAGTACATGTTAGGGGAGGCAGTAGTGTAGTGGTATTGTCACTGGACTGGTAATCCTGAAATTCATGGTAATTCTCTGGGGACCTAGGTTTGAATCCCATCATGGCAGATGGTGGAATTGGAATTCAATAAATATCTGGAATTAAAAGTCTGATGATGACCACGAAACCATTGTCAATTGTCGTAAAAACCCATCAGATTCGCTAATGTCCTTTAGGGAAGGAAATCTGCTGTCCTCACCTTGTCTGGCTTACATGTGACTCCAGACCCACAGCAATGTGGTTGACTCTTAAATGCCTTCTAAACAAGGGCAATTAGGGATGGGCAATAAATGTCAGTGATGTCCACACCTTATGAATAAAAGGAAAAAAAAACGTTATGTTGGAGTTTGCAGGAAGGAAGCTAAAACCACCCTATCCTTCAAAGGCTGTAGCATTTTCAACGTTCTTTTAAATTCTTTTAATTGTTTTAATGTCTCGTATAGTGTCGGTTAGCTGAGTTTGCTAGATAATTAGAGTGTAGCGTAGGATGATGCTAACAGTGTGGGTTCAATCCCCATTACTCGCTGAGGTAGCTCTTAACTGGGGCCTGTCTCCTCACCTTACTCCACTAAGGTTATCATGGCATGGGCTATGGTTAGCAGCCCTTGGACAGCCAAAGTGCTACAAAGAGCGAGGGAGGATGTCTAACTCCCCTTGTTGAATATGTGGCTCCTCTTCCGTTCTTCATTTTCATTTGTGTTTTATTTTTCTGTATCACTTAGCCTCCATTCTTTGAGTAGCTCAGAGCCCTCTTTTTTTATTTCCCAGTGTGCTTACTTTATCTTCAGTGACCTGGCCCATTAGTTAATAGCTTGATATTTTGAGATTCCATCTGGGAGAGTTAAAGCTGCTCAGCAACTGCTGCCATTTTAGCTCCAAGCTTTTCTCAGCTGCTTCCCTATCTAGACAGCACATCTTGATCGTACCACTGATGGTAAACAGAAGCTCAGGAGTCTAATCTCCATTGGAATGTTTTGCAAGGCCATTATTAGACATTTCTGTGCAAATCACTGTTTTTTTCAATGTACATATAGGTGCAGCAAATGTGACAAGTTTATCTGGTCCATATTTTCTTCTATGTAGTACACTTGGGAGTAACAAGGACTTCGAAAGTAGTTTGTAGACATGCAAGATGTGCTTGAAAGAGCAAACAAGTAAATCTAATCAGTAATTTGGGAGGGAGAAGATGTGGCCTGGCAGAAGAGGGAAGAGAAAATGGGCTGGTATTTTCTACAGCCTTAAGTGCAAGATTGGAATGCAATTTATTAGGAAGGAAGAGTGGGTGAGTGGAATGCTAGTCAGTGGCCAGGAAAAATGTGTACAGCTTGGAAAATGTATGCTTGTTTCTCTTTCCAGTGACCAAGTATTTCTCTGTGCATAATTCTGCAGAAAGCATGGCCCTGTACTTTGAAAAAAGCTCAAAGAAATGCCACATTGCAGAGTCAGAAGCGTTAGTAATGGCCAGCTCACGAATTTCCAGTGGTAACTCCGTGAAAAATTCATCCCTGGCACTATGCTAGCAGGTCACTGTAATTTTAAATGTTTTTTTTATTTCAGATAAAATTATTCAAACCTCTTCAAATTGTTTTGTAAAATTTAACCCGGGCAGGAATTGGACATTGTGCCAGCTTTCTAAGTGCTGAAGGGACTGACTTTTTAGGGTTTGCTCCCAATAAAAAGTATATACTTTTTAAATTCCACTAAGGGCCAGGCAGAGCAGGAGTGCTCTGGCAAGCTACACAGCAATCCCAAAGACTGTTATCTACCACGATTGCCTTCCAATCGACCTTCCTCACGCCCCTCCCCCACCCCCCTGGTCATCCCTGTAAACTGCTCCCAGAAGTTCAACCAGACCAAGTTACTTCATGGTAAAACAGTAAACTGACGGTGTGGAGGCATGACAGGCATTGACAGTTTGCTGCAATAGTTAAAATGAAGCCCAAATAAAGCACTCATGCATTCTCAGGCCTCCTGGCTCGGGTGGGTACTCCATGCACGTTCTGCTCTTCCACAATCTCTTTCTGAGCCCGACCAAAAGGTAGCTTTAAACTTGAAAGAGATTGACAGCCTGTAACTTTTATCACCCAACTTTACAGTCAGAATCAAGTCTGTTAGACCACCCTTGCTAAACACATGGGACCTGCGAGAGCAATTTTATTATTGATTGGTGAGATAGACTAACAAAGTGCTTTTTGTTTACAGTCAGTTGAGAAACAACAGCAAAGCTTAGCTCCAGCTTATTAATCATCAATTGTCTAGGTGTTTTTTCCGCCAACATCTGTGAATGTGCTTTGCTTATACCCTGACATTGTGAAACAACAGTCAACAAAACCCAAAACATGGCAACTTCAGGCACCCTGCATTAACTTCCAAAAGAAAATGTCAGCTGTCATAGAGTACACAAAGAAGAGAACTGAACTTGCATTGATAACAGTCATGTCCATAATACATCCAGCAGCCTTTACAATCAATACATTCCACTTGAGGTACAGTAACTCTTGTTGCAAAGCCAGCTTGTGTGCATCCAAAATACAAATGAATGAAGGCCCAGATAAGCTGCTTTTGGTGATGTTGGTTAATGTGGAATTTATGCTGCCCATCCAACCTAACAGTTGGCGGGCAGGCAAAAAGGCCAAGTCGCCTTTGCAGTTTTTAGGGAACCTCATCCACAAGTGGGATGAGGTTTCCTAAAGCTAATGCTAATTAAATAAATCCTTTATTTTGAAAATAAAAACATGTCCCATCTCATGTGATGCAGTCATATGAGATGGGACATGTTTAATTAAATTTTTAATGTCTTTATTTATTTTTTAAAAAGCGATTCAGTCTCCCTGAGGCAGCTCTGTGCCTCAGGGAGATTGAAGCGCTCTTTCACGCGCATGCACGAACTGTGCTCTGGACTCGACTCTCCCTCCTCCCCCCGCTCACACAGGTTACACTCAGCGCTACCACTCACGATCTACACAGGGCGGGCCTTAAATGGCCCACCCGCGTGAAATCGCAGTGCAGAGCTGATCACGGACGACGGGTGGCTCCCCGACCGCCCCCACCCACTCCCACCGTGCCCGCCTGACGTGGGAAAAATTCAGGCCAATGTTATCATTTATTGTGATGGGAATTGATTACAAAAGTAGGGAGGTTATACTTCAGTTGTACAGGGCACTGGTGAGACCACATCTGCGGTATTGTGTACAGTACTGGTCTCCTTACCTAAAGAAAGATGTAAATGCATCAGAAGCAGTAAAGAGAAGGTTTACTTGACTAATAAAAGAAATGGGCGGGTTGTCTTATAAGGAAGGGTTGGACAGGTTAGGCTTGTATCCACTGGAATTTAGAAGAGTAAGAGGTGACTTAATTGAAAGCTCTAAGATGCTGAGAGGTCTTGACAGGGTGGATGTGGAGAGGATGTTTCCTCTTCAGGGGCCACTCATTGAAGACAGAGATGAGGAGAAATTTTTTCTCTCAGAGGGTAGTGAGTCTTTGGTACTCTCTTCCTCAAAAGGTGTTGGAAGAATAGTCTTTGAATATTTTTAAAGCAGGGCTAGATAGATTCTTGATTAGCAAGGGGGTGAAAGGTTATCAGGGGTAGGAAGAAATGTGGGGTTGAGGTTACATTCCGCCGTGATCTTATTGAATGGTGGAGCAGGCTCGAGGGGCCGAGTGGCCTACTCTTGCTCCTAATTTGTAAGTTCGTAAATCAGCTGTTGCCATCACTTTTACCCTTTCCGATATACTTGACAATGACTCCCTTTGTCTAAATTTTTGGTGTTATTTCTTTGTTGCACAATAAATTAAATAAACGTAGGATGTTAGCGAAGTTCTCATCTCCACTTCTTTGAGTAATTCTGCACAAATGTGATCCTTTCCAAGTGACTTGTTGTTTAGATGAGCTATATGTTTATGAGCTTTTCATCTCAATGTAAGTTTACCACTTCCAGTTTAGGCACCTTCTCAATGGAGCTATATCCTATTGTCTGGAAATGGAGTCAGAGAGTCATAGGGCAGAAGGCAGAATTTAGCCCATGTTAGGCAGGGGCGTCGGGAAGCCAGCTACCACCCGCGATCGAGGCTAGAAGGCGATTTCACGCCCAAACGCAAGCGGCAGTGCTCAGCGCTGCCTGTGCAGGCAGGGGGAGGAGGGTGTTTTTAAAAGAATAAATAAATATTTGAAAAAATAATAAAACATGTCCTCTCATGTGACTCTGTCACTTGAGCAGGGGCATGTTATTAATTAAATTTTAAAACTTTTTATTTTTATTTGGAAACCTCATCCCGCCCGTGGATGAGGTTTCCAAAAAAATGCAAATGCCGCTTGGCCTTTTTGATGCTCGCCAATTGTAAGGTTGGACGGGCAGCGAAAAATTAAACTTAATTGATTCTTTAATGGCCTTAACAGGCCTTTTAATTGTCAGCGTGCATACTGCCTGCTGCGGTGTGCGCCCGCCGACCGAACTATCACGTGACTACGTGTTGCCGTTGGGACGCTCACCCAACATCAATGCGCGTCTTTTCACGCTTGAGTGGGTCAGGCGCGCGACCGCCCGCCAAGCTAAAAATTTTGCCCAAAGAGTAATTTACAGCATAGAAGGAGGCTATTTGACTCATCAAGTCTATGCAGCTCTCTGCAGATCCCATTCCCATCCAATCCCATTCCCCGCTCCATCCTCATAGCTTTGAAAGTTTATTTCCCTAAAATGTTCATTCAATTTCCTTTTGAAATCATTGATCATCTCCACTTCCACCACCCTCATGGGCAACAAGTTCCAGATTATTACGACTTGTGAGTTTTAATTATTTTGTGGAAGTGCCTATTTCCTTTCTAATTTTCCAATTTGGTGACAAGCAAAGTATCTTTGTTTTTGATGGGACCTTCACTGAGGTGTTTATAGTTTCTTTGTACTCTGATAGAGTGCCATCATATCTCCCCATACCATTTCTTTGGATTGAAATGTTTTTGCAGTATAATTTATTTTGTCTTTACATGCTTAGAATATAATTGCCTTATTGTTTTCTTTGACTTCTTGATTATCATCTGGACCAAATGCATTGAGGAGATTGAGTTTGGCCTTTCTCTACTCAGCGATTGCATACCAAGAAGTGTTACTACTGGAGCACCATTCATTTTTGCATTTCATATGGTCTAGTACCTATTTGTAAAACACTGGGATCAGTATCCTGAAAATTAAGTATCAAAGCAATCAAAGCCTCATTAACTCTATCAGTTAACTCTACCACAGCAGCTCCTTACTAAAGAAGTGTCTTAGCTACAGAAGTGAATGATGCCTAGATTTGAGTCACCAAACTGCCTTGCATTACAGTTTGGATTGAATTTGAGATCAAATTGCTGACCTCAGTTAGGATGCCCACAAAGCTACTGAGTGAATGAATTAATCTTTTCTTGCCAAATTATCAAAATAAAAGGTTCGCCATCAAGTCATGCACCAACAATTGTTGATTTACTGCAAACCACAATTATCACAACCTTATTTCAAATATTCTACATAGAACAATTAATATATATATTTAGACAGTTACCTAGCAATTTGACTAATACAAAATTAATTACTAAGTGGATGTAAAAGCAGCTCAGTGTATCATTGTAACTCAGTATTAACAAATTTGCTGAACATGAAATTAACATTGAGACCAGTGTCTCAAATTGTGAGATTACCCAAGAAATAAACTTTTTAGAAAGCTGTCAAGTTAACAGCAACGGATCATCAGTCTATTGAGCAGATGGTCTTTGTGGTAGTAGCTAACAATGTTTCCAGAATATGGACGACCTTGTCTTTATGAGCGACATGGTTGAGTTGATCTTTCTGACTCCCCTGGGATGACAGTGCCAATTTCTGGAATATCAAGTTGTCGAACCTTTGGTGGTTGGATTATCTGTTTCACTCGGATCTTCTGTTCAGGCTGAATCCATTTTACGCACGAGTGACTGTGTCTAAGCCAGGAGGCTTAACACTCACTATCCTTGATCTCATACAACCTGTACAATTAAGTGGCACACACATCTCTGACTTTAAATTGCTGGTACGGCTGTACAATTTGGCTTAAATAATTTCTCACTGTGCCTTCAATACCCTTCTACATCTGTTAGGTAAAGATTACCACTGAGAAAAACAGAAGAATGATCTAACCACCAAGGAGAATCTAAGGTCCGCTTGGAATTTTGCCAAGCACTCTCTTTACATACCTTAAATTCAAAGAAAAAACACTTTCTATTCAGTTGACCAATCTGCTTAACATTAGAACCAAGGGTTTTACTTCTTTTGGTGGCAATAGTTTCTAATATTAAGTGTCTTGGAAGATGTCATAGCTAATGATGCAAGGATAATCAAGCATATCAAGTTTTATTTTCCCACTAACTCCTTGGTGTTTCTTTTAATAAAGGGCCCTACACAGGATCAGATATGACATAACATATTTATGTCCCCCAACAAGCCATTACTGAGTACCATCCTTAATGTTAGCTACTTATTGCTGATCAGAAATAATGGCCTTAGAATTCATTCACATAGCATTGTAAGCTTACCTTCATTGTACAAGGACTGAGAGCGTCCTGCGTGTGCCCGAACATATGGGGCAGAATTTTACGTCCTGCGGGCAGGCACGAGTTCGACCCGATTGGGCGTAAAATAACACGCGATGGCATTGGGCGAGCATCCCGACGTCATCACGCACTCGCACAATATTTCGGTCGGCGGGCGCGTGCAAGAGTTGGTAGTGTGCCCACTGACAATTAAGGATCTTATTCAGGCCATTAATGTATTAATTAAGTATGATTTTTCACTGCCCGCCCAACGTTACGATTGGTAGGCGGGCGAATCGGCCAGGGGGCCTTTGGATTATTGAGAAATCCTCATCACCAGGCGGGATGAGGTTTCCGTAATTAAATTAAAAATAAAATGTTTTGACAGAATTTTTATAATCTATATGTTCATGCGAGGGAGCCTGATGTGTGGACAATTTTTCCTGCATTTCCAAATCTTTATTTCATGGTTTTAAATTCTTCAGCTCCCTGAGGCAGCTCTCTGCCTTCAGGAAGCTTTTATTGTGTACTCCCTCGCGCCCGCGCTGACTTCAGCGCTCGCCCTCCTCTCGCGCCATCCCGGCAGCGCTGGGCTTCTCAGCGTTAATTGGCCAGCCAGCACGAAATGACGCTCGGGGGCCTGTTTCCCAGCCGCTCCCGGGCCCACCCACCACACCTACACGACGACCTGAAAATCCTGCCCATGGATACAGCATGGTCCTGACATTATACAGCCCAAGAGGTTGGTGTGATGCCAGGATGCCAAAACTGGATAACACAGATCCTGGCAGAATCTGTGTTGTCCACCCTTGAAAGAAGAAGCCTGAAGCTGCAAGATTGCCCTGTACTAACATTCTTTAAAGGGCCAGACATCCTGATTGCAGGCAAGTAAAATTTATGGTATCTTTTCCATGGAAAGGGTCTGAAAGTACCCTGGAGTGTTTTTAGAGGTGTATTTGATGACTGGCAGGGAAATGGAGCAGATGCTGCAGAGAGGGCAAGCTTTGTGCCATGGATTTCTCCATGTGCCTTGGCAATGACAGAAGGCTGGCTAGCTGTCCAGTGCACCCAGCACCACGGTTGCATGCTCATTAAGTGCTTTCCTGTATGTATGCCATCTAATCGACGTCCTCATCTGAGTCCCCTGCAACAGTCTGCTAACTCACCCTCCTGCGAGCTGGCAAAAGAGTCATTCTTTCATCCTGGCCTGCTTAAACCTACACATACCCAGTGTCTCACCATGTGTTGAGCCCATCCCCGTTCTAGCCTCCAAGGTAAAAGGTGCCAGTGTCAGAGCTGGTGGTTGCGAGTGTCAGATAAAATAACAGGACTTCTTCACCAGTGCTGTGCTGTTGATCTCTCCCTTCCTCCTTGGGCTGCTGTGGCTGGGCACGCAGCAGCTCCTGGGGGCAGAATCTTCCATTCTGGAGTATAGGTTGGGAGGTGGGCGCAGAAGTGAGAGTAGTTTCCACTCGGGGGCGGGATGGCTGGCGATCTCACGCTGGCCGGCTCATTAGGTATGCATGCACAAGGAGCTCAGCAAATCTCGCGGCGGAGCGGGCAGGAAGTCGTCGCCCCCACCCTCAGCTCAGGAGCTTGAAGGTCCAGATGCCATATTTAAAGCGCACCCAAGCAGGCATTCACTCACTGCAAGCCAGGAGCATCAGCCTGGCTGTCGGTCCAGAGGGGGAAACCTGCTGCAGATACCAGAATGTCGTAGAGCAGAAGAGTGGCCCCATGGCTCAGCGATGCCTTGCTGCAGGTGTTCCCCCAGGCCTTCCGGGAAAGGCAGGAGGACCTGTTCCCCAGGGATGGCAGCCGGAGGCTCTTCCATCTGACTAAGGTCGCCTGGATGGAGGTAACAGGCAGGTTAGTGCCAGGGGGGCCCACAATCAAACCTGGGTGCAGTGCCGAAAAAGGATGAATGATCTACTGCTCACTGCAAGGATAAGTGGCACTACTCACAGGGGCATTAGGCAGTGTAAATGTTCGAGTGCAGAAGAATGTCAGATAGGAGGATCTCGTGCAGGGCTCAGTAGCAGATGGAATGTATGGACTGAATGTGTGGCAGCCACTTCATGTGTCTCCATCTCAGCTGTGGATGTCAGAGCTGCATCTAGGCATAGCAATAGAAAAAGAAAGATAAAGACATTTTGAAGGCACATTTGTGGCACAGGTGTCCAATCACTGTACAAATGATTCACACTTATAAATATAAGTTTAATTGCATTGTGTTCAGGTTTATTGTATTATTATGCTGCCAGTTGCTGCAATGGCCGTGGAGATTTAAGGGTTTGCATTTTGTTCCCTGTCATGCTGAAGTGGTTTTACCCATATATCAGTTATTGTCTCACATCGTCAGTAGTGTCATCACTGAGATCCTGAAATGAGTATGTTTCAGCCTTGGCCCTCAATCGTGAATGTGCGGCCTAGGTACACATCAGGCAACCCAACAGGTACTGCTCACTCATTTTTCAGCCCCCTGAGAATGCTGCCAGCACAGTGTTTGCAGCCAAGTCATTGCATGTCCTGCTGATGTCCTGATGTGAGTAGTGAAGAGGATGTAAAGAGGCCTCAAGGGGAGTAAGACAGGCTAAGTGAGTGGCCAGGAACATGGCAGATGGAGCACGAGGGGCAAAAGCATGAGGATCTCCATCGTGGTCTGAGGAGTAGAAAACCAGGGTCTTTCCTTGCTCCTGAGATAGTGAGAATTGTGGATGGCCAACTGGACCTGGCTGTCCTTGTTTGGAAGTAACTGTAAACATGCAGGTGTAGGCAGCAAGGAAGGAGCAACTGCAAAGTTGCCAGTTTACTACAGCCTTGGTGAGACCTCATGTGGGGTATTGTGTGTCCTGTTCATCCTTGCCTAGGGAAGAATAGCCTTCACATAAAGGGATTGCAACAAAGGTTCACCAGACTGATTCCAGGGACAGTGGGATTGTCCTGTGAGGTGAGAGTGAGAAGAATGGACCAGTATTCTGGAGAGTGCAGAGGACTGGGAGGCTGTCTTTGGGAGGCATAAAGACCTTTTACAGGGCTTTAGTGTGGATGGTAGGAAGAATGTTTCCCATAACTGGGGTGCCCAGAACAATGGGACACAGTCTCAGAGTAAGAGGTAAGCCATTTAGGACTGGGATGTGTAGGAATTTCAACACTCAGAGGGTGGTGAATGTTTGGAAGTCTTCACCCTACTGGGCAGTGAAGACTGGCCCAAATCTTCCGATTAACATCGGATCAGTTCCAACCAACAATAATCACAGGAAAAAATACACACTTACCTACCAGCATTTTTTAAGGCCAGGCTTCCAATGCTGGCCACTCCCTGAAGCCTCCATTGCAGAAAACCAGGCAGGACTCAGTGCAGTGCTGGGGAGGTCAAGCCCTGCCCCTTTTTATGACAGTAGCTGACGGACTCTGGTAAGTGAAAATTTAAATGTCCAAAAACTTGTTTTGATTTCGCTTAGTCAGCTCTGTTTCACAGCAGAAAATGAGCTTTTCAGTATCTACAATTATTAAATATCCCATGCCTGACATGTCTACATCAAATTACTTGTAATTCTTTGAATGAACATGTCAAGACTGAGGGAAAAACCCGTGGCCTTAAGATTGCCTCAAGCTGTCAACCTCCGAAGTTGCATAGTCTCACTCCACTGACAGTGCTCACCCCACCTCACCCTGACAATGTTCCCCTGCCTCCCTCACCCTGACAATGGGCAGAATTTAGCCCTCGATGGGCGGGCGGGTCCACTGGCTCGGCAGCGGGCGGGCAGCCGATCACCGCCGCCGAAACGGGCCCCGCCGCCATTTTAAGTGGGCGGGCCAATTAAGGCCCGTCCAGAGGGCCACCCAACGGCGCTTCCTGTGCGGGTTGGGGGGGAGGGATTCCCCAACTGTCAAAGTGCGCTCTTTCGCACATGCGCGGGAAAGAGCACACTGCTCCCTGAGACTAAGTGCTGTCTCAGGGAGATTGGTGAAAGCTTTATAAACATCAAAAATAGAAAAATAAAAAAATTATTAACATGTCCCAATATCACATAAAGTTATTAAAGTTTTTTAAAACAGACATGAAACCTTATCCCGCCAGTGGATGAGGTTTCATGTTTCTTCAGAAGCCCACCGGGGCTCCTGGCCTGCCCACCAACCTTAAGGTTGGACGGGCAGGGCCTTTAATTGGCTTAATTCCCCTGTCAATGGCCTCAATTGGCCATACAGGTCGGTAGGCGGACAGCTGATTTCGCTGTCCGCCCGCCTTCCTGAATATTTAAATGGGGCAGGATGATGTCGGGGGCTCCTCCCGACATCATCCCGCTTCATTTTCACATCGGTGAGCAGGCCCTGCCCCCAACTCGCCGACAGAAAAATTCTGGCCAATGTCCTCCTGCCTCACTCACCCTTGACAATGTTCTCCTGCCTCCCTGACCCCGGCAATGTTCTCCTGCCTCACTCACCCTCTTTGACACTCTAGCTGATTTACTTAGAGTTCCTCTGGTTTTATACCTGCTATGAAAAACTGTAAATAAATCCATGTGAAAAATAGGTTAATATAGGGCAAATAGCTCAAGTCTGCATGGTTTTGGCCAATCACAAAGCAATCCAGGCAGGATAAAACTGGCAATTGGAAGTTTAAACTTCCCAAGTAAGTACTGACTAGTCTTCAACTATCTGGAGACACGAAGATCTGCGCCCTTTTACACGGCTCTGCAGGGCCGATGCAGGAAAGATGTTTCCTATGGCCGGGGTGTCCAGGACAAAGGGACACAGTCACAAAGTAGGAGGTAGGCTGTCTAGGACCAAGATATGTAGGAATTAATGTAGGAATGTATTGAGTGTTTGGAAGTCTCTACCACATAGGACATACTCTGTCATTGAGTACGCTGAACTAGTAGATTGTTAGACTTTTACCTAAGGACCCAGGACCCTCGAGGATATAATTGTCACATTGTTGTCATTCCATGGGCCCGGGGAGCTAATCCCTACATCCCTCCCTCCATCCTCCCCTCTGTTTCCCACCATCCAACCCCCTCGCCTCGCCTTTGTCAACTTGAGTTGCCCGTTGGCACAGGGTTTATTGCAGCTGTTGACCTTGCTGGGATCTCAATGAAAGCCGGGTCAGCAAGCAAAACTTATATGCTGCTGTCATTCTGAAGGCACATATTTCTCCCTCGTGGAGAACTTAATTCGGAGGGGGAGCTTAATTCTGTTGAGTTGGCTTTTTAATGAGCATGCATCATATGCAAAGTGTCAGAAACTTGCAAAAATTTATCCCACGGTTGGGAACCTGAATTTTGGCCTCCCACAATTAAGTTCTCCCTCCCGCCTTTCTTCCTGCCTTAGGCAGGCCTGAAGATTCTGCCCATTTAAAACAGCGATGAGGAGGAATTTCTTCTCTCAAAGAGTAGTCAGCCTGTGGAATTCTTTACTGCAGAGTGCTGTAGAGGCTGAGTCATTAAATATATTCAAGGCTGAGATAGACAGATTTTCAGTAGTGGAATCAAGGGTTATGGGGAAAAGGGAGGAAAGTGGAGTTTAGGATTATCAGATCAGCCATTATCTCATTGAATGGCGGAGCAGACTCGATGGGCTGAATGGTCTACTTCTGCTCCTACGTCTTATAGTCTTATGGTCAATGCACCTACCTCCTTCCTTAAATAAGGAGACCCAAACTGCACACAGTATTCAAGATGTGGTCTCGCCAATGCCCTGTATAACTGAAGCATAACATCCTTACTTTTATGTTCAATTCCTCACCTATAAAGGATAGCATTCCATTAGCCATCTTAATTACTTGCTGTACCTGCATTCTAACTTTTTGTGACTCATGCACTAGAACACCTAGATCCCTCTGCACCTCAGAATTCTGCAGTCATTCTCCATTTAAGTAATAGTCTGCTTTTTTAGTCTGTCTGCCAAACTGAACAACTACACATTTTCCCACATTGTACTCCATCTGCCTGACTTTTGCCAACTCACTCAACCTAGCTATATCCGTCTGCAACCTCTTCATGTCCTCTTCACAACATATTTTCCCACCTATCTCTGTGTCATCTGCAAATTTAGTTATCATGTATTGGCTCCCTTCATTGAAGTCATTGATACAAATTGAAAAAAGTTGAGGTCCCAGCACAGACCCCTGTGGGACTCCACTCGTCACATCCTGCCAATGCAGAAGTCGCCAGTAGAATTGAGAAGAAAAAATTAGTGTTGAAGGTGAAGGTAATGGTGCTGAAATCATGCAGATGCGGTGAGTAGAACGTTTGCCCACCTCCACTAGATGGACACAGGCATACCACAAATCACAGCTCCTAAACACAGAAATCGAGACATAGGAACTTCATTTGTTTAAATAAACATCACTATAGTTTTGATTAAGTTAATTGGATTTTGTGTGGATATCTTTAAACCAGAACTCCATTTTGAGAACACATCAGGCAATTTACAGGACAATTTCCTATAAAACTCAGGCCTTTCAATGTAGATTTCTTAATGGCAGCCCAACAAATATGTTTTCCAAATCATTCCAACTACTATTGAGTTCTGTTTGTGCACTGCAGTTTAATTCTGCATTGGAAACTTGGGGCAGGATTTTCAGCTTGGCGTGCCAGCGCACGCCTCACATGCACGAGCGTGAAATAGCGCACAATGATGTTGTGTGAGCGTCCCGACATCATCATGCACTCGCACGATATTTTGGTCGGCAGGCACACGCGAGAGTCGGCAGTGCCCTCACCGACAATTAAGAGGGCTACTAAGCTCATTAATCAATTAATAAAATTGAGATTTTCGCTGCCCGTCCAACTTTACTGGCAGGCGAATAGGCCAGGTGGCCATTGCATTTTTTGCGAAACCTCATTCACCTCATTTAAAACTTATTTTTCACTTGTCCCTGTTCATGTGACAGAGTCACATGTGAGGCCATGTTTTCCTTATTTTTCGAATCTTCATTTTTCATTTTAAAAATCTTCAGCTCCCTGAGGCAGCTCTGTGCCTTCAGCGAGCTTTCGGTGAGCGCTCCCCAGCGCATGTGCAAACTTCAGCGCTCGCATTCCTTCCGCCCCCACCTCAGCAGCGCTGAGGCACCCAGCGCGCGTTTCACACTGGCTGGCCATTAACTGTAAGCACATGAAAAACACAAGCATTGCATAAGGAAGATATCACCTTTTCACAGAGACAGAAATTGTCAATCTGATTCTTAACGGATACTGTCTGATGTTCATGTTTGTCTCTGTAGGTAAAGAGAGTACCAGCTATAACCAAATGGTTGAGTTTAACATAGTTTCATGATCCTTTCACCAATTCTATTTCTCATACCAACACCTTGTGTATGCATGACTTCTAATTAATTTTAATTTGAGGATTCAATTGCAGTTTTCATGTCTCCTATTCAGCATATCAAGTTATGGAACTCAACCAATTATATTCTGCAGTGTATTGTAACAGCTATCTTAAACTTCATCTTACATACAAAAACCACAAGCGTTTGGCTGCTCTAGCCTCTAGCATGACATATAAAGCAGTGTCTGACTGCCCTGTTGGACACCCTTTGATGTAAGTGCATCTTGTTTGCCAGCAAGGGTTTGCATATCAAAAAACCACAAACCTCTCTTTTTCATTCTAGTATAGGTTTAGAAAATTAATTTATGTAAATTCAACAAGAAGCTGTAAAAGATAGCCAATTATTTAATTTAACCAATAAGCATTTCTAATCCTGTTGTGAGTTGACCTGGTTCCTTAGAGATCTTCCTCCAAAATAGATTCAAACCAGTTCTCTTTATTAACAAAAAACTGGCAACTGACCTGCCCCATCCCTTTCTGCATTTGAGTTCCCTTGGAAGATGAAGCTAGGAATGAAGATTGTGATTGGATAATTGTATGATCAGTTGGGATGGCATGTTTTTCCCTCAACATGTTTAATAGCATTACATATTGTGAATGACATATTGACAAATATCCATTTATTTTGCGACAGTCTCGTGACCCCAGTTTGGAAACTCCTAGTCTGCACCAATTTTAAAATCAGCAATTCCATTCTTAACTAGATATTTATTGAACACTATTTAAAGGCATTTCATCATCGCACAACTCAGCTGCGTTTGCTGGAGCACAATCTGCAAGTCTACTTTTTGATGGTAGGAGAGGTTCTTCTCCAGCCTTCATTGTAGCTTGTTAATTTTAAACCTGTATAGAATTTTTAATTTACTGTACTGCACTTTTAAAAGATTGGTATGCAAATCATTGCATAGATTTTAATGCTATGTTGTGGTCCAATGCCAGAAAACATAAACAACAACTTACAGCAACTTATATCTATATAGCACCTGGGTAATGAAACGTCCTGTAGCACTTTACAGGAGCCTTATACAACAAAATATGACACTGAGCCACATAAGGAGATAGGTTTTGAGTAGTGTCTTAAAGGAGGAAAACCAGATAGAGAAGTGGTGACATTTAGGGAGGGAATTCAAGGGATTAGGGCATGGGCAGCTCCGCCATTAGTGGTGTGCTTATTAGGCAGCTCCGCCATTGGTGGTGTGCTTATTAGAACCATATCTTCAAGAACAGTTTTTCTTTTAAATTTGGAAGGATATTGCATTATTTGGACAATTGGGATTTTTTTTTTATAAGGTCATAAGTTTGTCTTGGAGTGTGAACAAGCATGCCTTTTCCAAGAAATCACCTGACCAGCATGGCAATTGTGGAGGAGAGCTATTTGTTTATTTAAACAGCAATCACATTAATTTATGGGGGAAAAAAACTGTTTTAAAGGCAAAGGCCTGGCCATTTACTGGAAATCACCTGATGGAGGAGTTTTATGTTTTGAACTTATTGTTTTGCACTCAGTTGGGAATGAACTGAGAAGGGGAAAAACTGCCTAACTGGTGCTCTCCTTGCCTTACTTGAAATCCAGTGTGGTTATCAGTATCCAGCTAGGATTTCTCATCTTAGGGGAATTCGTTTGTATTTGGAAACCTAAGAGGCTGAGATGAGAAGGATTGATCTGGTTCTATTTTCCTTCATGTCAAAGCTCCATTGGTGAGAACCTCCAGTCACCTACTGGGACTAGCGATCCGTCCTCACCTGAGGGAGCACAGATCGACAGCGTCAAAATTCTTTGAACTTCATCCTTTTCAGAAATCTTTTTCTTCAATTATCCATCTCTGCAGAGACCCTATTTGTTTGTCCTTTTTGTGCATATGTGTGTGTGTGTATTTTAAAAAGGATAGATAGTTACACTTCCAGATTACAAATTGTATGTTAACCAGTTCTTGCAACTTGTTTTAAAAAAAGAGGTTCTGGTTTTGTTATAAACCAATCATTCTGAGTTCATTGAAAGAACTGTGGTCAAAGTCTCTTTTATTCTGGGTCTAAAAGTATCTAAGGCAAATACGTGGCTATTTTAGTAAGCAAATTAAACATTTACACTAATGGTACGACCTGCAATGTAGTGAGGCTAGATAAACTGTGCACTCCTCCCATCCTGGTCATAACATGATTCAAATCAGGGATGTTTAAGAAGCCGGAATTAGATGGACACAAATATCTTGGGTTTTGGGGCTGGAGGAGATGATAGAGATAGAGATAGGTGAGGCCATGGAGGGATTTAACAACAAAGATGAGAACTTTAAAATCAAGACACTGTTTGACCGAGAGCCATTGCAGGTCAATGAGCACAGAGGTGTTTGGTAAGTGGGACTTGGAGCGAGTTAAGCCATGGGCAGCAGAAGTTTACAGAGGGTAGAAAGTGCAGACCAGCCAGGAGTGCATTGGAATAGTCAAGTCTAGAGGTACTGAAGCTGTAATAGCAGATGAGCTGAGTGATGTTACAAAGGTGGAAATAGTAATGGTGTGAATATAAGGTCAGAAGCTCATCTCAGTGTCAAATACGACATCAAAAACCTAAAGCTTTTTAAGGAGTCAAAGCTTTATGGCCTTGTAATTTTGTTGATTTTTTTTTCCCTCAGATTAACCTGCAACGCACTATGAGAGTCACAGGATTGATTAGCCAAGGTGCTAAGAGACTTGGCAGCCCAGAGTATGTGAAATCATACAAGATTGCATACAGCAGTGATGGCAAAACCTGGACTACTTACAAAGTAAAAGGCACCTATGAGGATATGGTAAGATGAAAAAATTGAAATGCATTTCAGTCATATGCTTTTATTTCAACATCTATCAGTAAGTTATACTTCAGGATTTGTGGAAATTTGATTCAAGTACATTTTGTTCTTTCCATGCATCTCAATTCTCTGTCTTCACTTTTCTTATCTTTATGGTAATTTATGCTGTGGTACAGTTTTCAAGATAGCAGCAGTCATATAGTACTTAAACCAAATGACTGTAGGTTTTTTTGGGCCATCACCGTTTTAAACTCAATCCAGTCCCTCCATATGGAAAATTATGAAAAAACTGAAAAGAAAGGAGAGCCCAGGAGAGGCTATTAAAGTCTCCAGAACACAAAATAGGACAGAGTGTTTGGAAAGGGCTAGGAATCTAACTTCGAGCACATCAGATAAAGGGACGACAATGAGAAAGGGGACGGGAAATACAGGACTGAAGGTGTTGTCTCTGAATGCACGCAGTATACGAAATAAGGTAAATGAGCTTGTGGCGCAGATTGAAATTGGCAGGTATGATGTGGTGGGCATTACGGAGACATGGTTGCAAGGGGATCAGGACTGGGAGCTAAATATCTAAGGATATACATCCTATCGAAAAGATAGGCAGGTTGGCAGAGGGGGTGGGGCTGCTTTGTTAGTAAGAAATTAAATTAAATCAATCGCAAGAAATGATGTAGGGTCAGATGATGTAGAATCTGTGTGGGTAGAGTTGAGGAACCGCAAAGGTAAAAAAACCATAATGGGAATTATGTACAAGCCGCCGAACAGTAGCCAGGATGTGGGGCACAAGATACACCAGGAGATAGAAAAGGCGTGTAAGAAAGGCAAGGTTACAGTGATCATGGGGGATTTCAATATGCAGGTAGACTGGGAAAATCAGGTTGGTAGTGGATCCCAAGAAAAGGAATTTGTGGAATGTCTACGAGATGGCTTTTTGGAGTAGCTTGTGGTGGAGCCCACTAGGGAACAGGCAATTCTAGATTTAGTGATGTGTAATGAGGCAGATTTGATAAGGGAGCTTAAGGTGAAGGAACCCTTAGGAGGAAGTGACCATAATATGATAGAATTTACCCTGCAATTTGAGAGGAAAAAGCTGGAATCAGATGTAACGGTATTACAGTTGAATAAAGGCCACTACAGAGGCATGAGGGAGCTGCTGGCCAGAATTGACTGGGAGATGAGCCTAGCAGGAAAGACAGTGGAACAGCAATGGCAGGAGTTTCTGGGAGTAATTTGGGAGACACAGCAAAAATTCATCCCTAGGAAGGAGAAGCATACTAAAGGGAGGACGAGGCAACCATGGCTGACAAGGGAAGTCAGGGACAGCATAAAAGCTAAAGAGAAAGCATACAATGTGGCGAAGAGCAGTGGGAAACCAGGGGATTGGGATGCCTACAAAGACCAACAGAGGACAACTAAAAAAGAAATAAGGAGGGAGAAGATTAAATATGAGGGTAAACTAGCCAGTAATATAAAAGAATATTGCAAGAGTTTTATTAGATATATAAAGGGTAAGAGAGAGGCAAAAGTGGACATTGGGCCGCTGGAAAATGACGCTGGAGAAGTAGTAGTGGGGAACAAAGAAATGGCGGAGGAACTGAATAGGTACTTTGCGTCAGTCTTCACAGTGGAAGACACGAGTGACATCCCCAAAGTTCAAGAAAGTCGGAGGGCAGAGGTGAGTATTCTGGTCATTACCAAGAAGAGGGTGCTAGGAAAACTGAAAGGTCTGAAGGTGGATAAATCACCTGGACCAGATGGATTACACCCCAGAGTTCTGAAGGAGATAACTGAAGAGATAGTGGAGGCGTTAGTGGTGATCTTTCAGGAATCACTGGAGTCAGGGAGGGTCCCAGAGGACTGGAAAATCGCTAATGTAACCCCCCTGTTTTAGAAGGGAGTGAGGCAAAAGACGGGAAATTACAGGCCGATTAGCCTGACCTCGGTCGTTGGTAAGATTTTAGAGTCCATTAATAAGGATGAGATTTCAGAATACTTGGAAGTGCATGGTAAAATCAGGCAAAGTCAGCATGGTTTCATCAAGGGGAGGTCATGCCTGACAACTCTGTTAGAATTCTTTGAGGAGGTAACGAGTAGGTTAGACAAAGGAGAGCCAATTGATTTTATCTACTTTGACTTCCAGAAGGCCTTTGACAAGGTGCCGCTCAGGAGGCTGCTCAGTAAGATAAGAGCCCATGGTGTTAGAGGCAAGGTACTAGCATGGATAGAAGATTGGCTGTCTGGCAGGAGGCATAAAGTGGGGATAAGGGGGTCCTTCTCAGGATGGCGGCCGGTGACTAGTGGAGTTCCGCAGGGGTCAGTGTTGGGACCACAACTTTTCACTTTATACATTAATGATCTAGATGAAGGAACTGAGGGCATCCTGGCTAAGTTTGCAGATGATACAAAGATAGGTGGAGGGACAGGTAGTATTGAGGAGGCGGGGAGGCTGCAGAAGGATTTGGACAGGTTAGGAGAATGGGCAAAGAAGTGGCAGATGGAATACAACGTGGGGAAGTGTGAGGTCATGCACTTTGGTAGGAAGAATAGAGGCATAGACTATTTTCTAAATGGGGAGTGAATTCAGAAATCTGGAGTGCAAAGGGACTTGGGAGTCCTAGTCCAGGATTCTCTTAAGGTTAACTTGCAGGTTGAGTCGGTAGTTAGGAAGGCAAATGCAATGTTGGCATTTATTTTGAGAGGACTAGAATATAAAAGCAGGGATGTGTTGCTGAGGCTTTATAAGGCTCTGCTCAGACCACATTTAGAATATTGTGAGCAATTTTGGGCCCCGTATCTCAGGAAGGATGTGCTGGCCCTGGAGAGGGTCCAGAGGAGGTTCACGAGAATGATTCCAGTAATGAAAGGCTTAACATATGAGGAACGTTTGAGGACTCTGGGTCTATACTCGATGGAGTTTAGAAGGATGAGGGGGGATCTGATTGAAACTTACAGAATACTGAAAGGCCTGGATAGAGTGGACTTGGGGAAGATGTTTCCATTAGTAGGAGAGACTAGGACCCGAAGGCACAGCCTCAGAGTAAAGGGAAGACCTTTTAGAACAGAGATGAGGAGAAACTTCTTTAGCCTATGGAATTCATTGCCACAGAAGGCTGTGGAGGCCAGGTCATTGAGGGTATTTAAGACTGAGATAGATAGGTTCTTGATTGGTAAGGGGATCAAAGGTTACGTGGAGAAGGCGGGAGAATGGGGTTGAGAAACTTATCAGCCATGATTGAATGGCGGAGCAGACTCGATGGGCCGAATGGCCTAATTTCTGCTCCTATGTCTTATGGTCTTATATTCTATCACAATAGTAATAAGGTGCTCTGGTTGTTTCCATCTTTTTCCACCCCAATCTGGAGTGCTAAAGCTAGTTTCCACACTATTGGAGGAATCTCGAACTAAGGGACTTAGTTACAGAATAAGCGGACACTCATTTAAAACTGAGATGCGAAGCAATTTCTTCTCTCAGAGGGTAGTGAATGTCAGGAATTCTCTACCCCTGCGAGTTGTGGAGGCTAGATCAATCAAAGCGTTTAAAGAGGAGGTAGATAGATTTTTGAAATATTGGGGAGCTGAGGGCTATGAGGGGTTGGCACAAAAGAGGAGTTGAGCCCTGGGGCAGGTTAGCTAGGATCTTATTGAATGGTGGGGTAGGCTTGATGGGCTGAATGGCCTACTCCTGCTCCTATTTTTTATGTTATGTTCTTATGTTGTATTACATGGAAATGACAACATGGAAACCTTCGGTTCACCCAGCTAGCCTGTGTTGATGTTTTTCCCAAAATTTAGCAGTAGTTTTAATCACATGTGCTCACTCTATTCCTGTATCCTATTATTCCCTTGTTGACATCGCCTTTGCTTCAATCACTAATGCTATGCTGCTGCTACCTTCTTAGAACAAATTGGCTAATTGATCCTGTTTTGTATGATTCATAACACCATGCCGAGTGCACTTACCCACTGAGTCAAGGGCAGCTCAAGTAGGTTTTTCATCACTGTTAAAAATTGAAATGTTCGGCTTTTAGGAGTTAATCAATTTTCTTCAGACAATAACAAACTATTTTTTGGAACAGAGCTAGCTATGCAACAAAATGTGGTCCCATTTAATTTTGCCTGCCTCATTTAGATAAATTGACGGACTGAAGTGACATAGGCAAATTAAAAACTCCAATTTCTTTATTTCCTGTATTTGTGAAGTCAAAAGTTCGAATAGCTGGTATTAACTTATATTGCTGAATCTTAGATTATATCATTAAATTAACCTCAACAATTACCGGTAAGAGAACATCAAACTGAGAATGATTAATGTATTTTCTGCTAGATGCAAATCATGCTTAACTGGATGGATAATTTATCCTAACAACCTTGAAGTGCTTAATAGAATGAAGGGTCAATGTGGAACATAAACAGTTTGAACAAACTAATATAGATTTTTTCTATTTGTATTATTGTTTCCAAACTCAAATATCAAATGAGACTTGTGGTTACTTGCTTTTTTCTCTCTGTTCTGAACAACCTTTTGAAAACTTTTTTGAAAATTTCCCCTTAAAAGGTATTTTAAAGGTATACAGAACCCACTCTCCAGTTATTTATTTTACATACCCTAATGACAATGGAGTGTAGGCCTGAGACACATTCCTCCTTCCTGTAGGTCTTGTGTGGTGGAGAAAGTAATGTTTCTTGAAGGCTGTTTCAGCTAGTCCTGAAAATATACCAAATGGTTTGTTTAATGCTTCTGATGTTTAGTAAATAATTCTTTTTCCCTTACAGATAGCACCAAAGTAAGCAATAGTGAGGCATTAGGTGGATCGAGACTAAGTAATGCAATAAGGTCTAAGCTAGGTTTAGTGTGCATTTATGCAAACACACAAGGCGTGGTAAATTTGAGCTTCAAGCGCAGATAGTCACATGGCAACATGATGTTGTGGCAATAACAGAGACCTGGCTCAACAAAGAGCAGGACTGGGCTCTAAATATTCCTGGATGCAAGATGTTCAGGAAAGATAGGGAAGGAAAGAAAGGAGGAAGGGTGGCAGTATTGATTAAGGAGAGTATTACAGTGTTAGAGAGAGATGATGCACTGGAGGGGTCAAGGGCAGAATCTATTTGGTTAAAGTTAAGAAACATTCAAAGTGTTATTATATTACTGGGTGTATACTATGTGGCCCCAAATAGTGGGAAAGATATACAGGAGCAAACTTGCAAAGAAATTGTGGAGAGGTGCAAAAACTATAGAATAACGATAATGGGAGACTTTAATTATCTTAATATAGTCTGGGTAGTAATAGTGTCAAAAGGAAGAAGAGTTTTTGAAGTGTGTTCAGGAGAATTTTCTTGATCAGTATAGTTCCAGCCCAACAAAGAAGGTGGCATTGGTGGATCTAGTTCTGGGGCATGAGGCGGGTCAAGTGCACCAATTATCAGTAGAGGAACATTGAGGGAACAGTGATCATTGAATCATGAAGTTTATGTTTTTTTTTATGAAGAAGGAAAAGCTTTTAGCTGGATTATAGTTTATAATACTTAATTAGAGGAGGGCCAATTTCAGTGGGATGAGAATGGATCTATCTGTCCTGGGTATTGGAATCAAAAGATGGCAAGCAAAACAGTAAAGAAACAATGGGCTGCCTTTAGCGAGGAGGCAAACAAAGCCAGGCCTCCCTGGATGACAAACGAGATAGAGAATAAGATGAAGCAGGAAAAAGGGGGCATATCACAGATGTCAAATTTATAATTTAAATGAGAACCAGACTGAAAATAGGATATTCACAGGGAAAGTGAAAAAGAAAATGACAGAGGCAAAGAGGGAATATAAGAAACGTTGGCAGCTAACATAAAAGGGATCCAAAAGTCTTCAATAGGTATAAAAAAGTACAGGGACTGGGTCAATAAGGGCCCAAAAAAGGGACACTGGAGGTAGAGGGCATGGTTGAAGTACTAAATGGGTACTTTGCAACTATCTTTGCCAAGGAACAAGATGTTGCCAATGTCATAATGAAAGAGGAGGTAGTGAGATACTAAATGGTCTTTCAGGTATTAGAAAGGCTGACTGTACTTTAAAGTTGATAAGTCACCAGGATCACATGGATGCATTTGAGGATGCTAAGGGAAATAAAGCTGGAAATTGCAGAGGTACTAGCCAAAATCTCACAATCCTCCTTAGATACAGGGGTTGTGTCAGAGGACTGAAGAATTGAAAATCTAATACCAGTGTTGAAAAAAAGGTGTAAGGATAAACCCTGCAACTTGGACAAATGTGGATGAATTAAGGAAAGCTTTCCAATGGGAAAATTGTGTTTAACTATCTTGATTGATCTTTATTATGAGGTAACAGAAAGGATTGATGAGTGCCATGTGGTTGATGTGGTTTATATGGACTTTGAAAGGCAATTGCCATATAATGGGCTGTTCAGCAAGTTGAAACCCATGGAGTACAAGGGACAGTGGCAGCAACGATACAAATTTGGCTGAGTGGCAAAAAACAGAGTGGTGGTGAACGTTGTTTTCAAACTGGAGGGAGGTATAAAAGTGGGGCTACCCATAGATCACGACTAGGACCACTGCTTTTTTTGATATCTGTCAAGGACCTTGACTTGGATATGGAAGGAAAAATTTCAGTTTTTTAAATACTCGTTCATGGGGTGTGGGCGTCGATGGCTAGGCCAGTATTTATTGCCCATCACTAATTTCCCTTTAGAAGGTGGTAATGAGCTGCCTTCTTGAACCGCTGCAATCCATGTATTGTAGCTAGACCCACAGTGTTGTTAGGAAGGGAGTTCTGGGATCTTGACCCAGCGAAAGGGAAGGAACACCAATCAAGTTCCAATTCAGGATGGTGTGTGGCTCAGATGGAAACTTGGAGGTGGTGGTATTCCCATGCATCTGCTGCATTTGTCTTTGTAGGTGGTAGAGGTCGTGGGTTTGGAAGATGCTGTCTATGGAGCTTTGGTGAGTTGCTGCAATGCATCTTGTAGATGATTCACACTGCTGCCATTGTGTGTTGGAGGCAATGAATGTTCAAGGCGGTGGATGGGGTGCCAAGCAAGCAGGCTGCTTTGCCCTGGATGGTGTTGAGCTTCTTGAGCGTCTTTGGAGTTGCAGTCATCCATGCAAGCGGGGAGCATTCCATCAAACCCCTGTCTTGTTCCTTGTAGATGGTGGACAAGCTCTGGGAAGTCAGGAGATGAGTTACTCACTGCAGGATTCCCAGCCTTTGGCCTGCCCTTGTAGCCACAGTATTTATATGGCTAGTCCAATTCAGTTTCTGGTCAATGGTAACCCCCAGGATGTTGATAGTGGGGGATTCAGTGATGGTAATGCCATTGAATGTGAAGGGGTGATGGTTAGATTCTCTCTTGTTGCCTGGCACTTGTGTGGCGTGAATGTTACTTGCCACTTGTCAGCACAAACCTGAATATTGTCCAGGTCTTGTTGCTTTTGGACACAGACTGCTTCAGTATCTGAGGAGTCACGAATGGTGCTGACATTGTGCAATCACTAGCAGCCATCCTCACTTCTGACCTTATGATGGAGGGAAGGTCATTGATGAAACAGTTGAAGATGATTGGGCCTCGGAAACCACCCTGAGGAACTCCTGCATCAATGACCTGGGACTGAGATGATTGACCTTCAAAAACCACAGCCATTTTCCTTTGTACTAGGTATGACTCCAACCAGCGGATAGTAGTCCCCCTGATTACCATTAACTTCAAGTTTACTTGGGCTCCTTTATGCCACACTCAGTCAAATTCTGCCTTGATGTCAAGGGTAGTCACTCTCACCTCACCTTTGAGTTCAGATCTCTTGTCCATGTACTGAGGTCAGGAGCTGAGTGAATCTGGCAGAACCCAAACTGAGCATCAATGAGTGGGTTATTGCTGAGTAAGTGCTTCTTGATAGCACTGCTACCTTCCATCACATTGCTGATGATCAAGAGTACACTGATAGAGTGGTAACCGGTCGGATTGGATTTGTCCTGCTTTTTTGTGGTCGGGTCGTACCTGGGCAATTTTCCACGTAGCCGGGGAGATGCCAGTAATGTAGCTGTACTGGAACAGCTTAGTTAGGGGCAGGGCTAGTTCTGGAGCACAACTCATAGAGTCATAGAACCAGAGAGGTCTACAGCACAGAAAAAGGCCCTTCGGTCCATCGAGTTTGAGCCAGTCAAACAAGTACCTAACTATTCTAATCCCATTTTCCAGCACCAGGCCCATAGCCTTGTATGCCACGGCATCGCAAGTGCACATCCAAATACCTCTTAAATGTTATGAGGGTTTCTGCCTCTACCACCCTTTCAGGCAGTGAATTCTAGATTCCCACCACCCTCTGGGTGAAATAATTCTTCCTCACATCCTCTCTAAACCTCCTGCCCCTTACCTTAAATCTATGCCCCCTGGTTATTGATCCCTCAACCAAGGGGGAAAGTTCCTTCCTGTCTACCCTATCTATGCCCCTCATAATTTTATACACCTCAACCATGTCTTCCCTCAATCTCCTCTGCTCCAGGGAAAATAACCCCAGTCTATCCAATCTCTCTTCATTACTAAAACTCTCCAGCCCAGGCAACATCCTAGTTAATCTCCTCTGCACTCTCTCTAGTGCAATCACATCCCTCCCATAGCGCGGATTCCAGAGCTGCGTGCAATACTCTAGCTGTGGCCTAACCAGCCTTTTATACAGTTCCAGCATTACCTCCCAGCTCTTATACTCTATGCCTCGGCTAATAAAGGCAAGTATCCCATATGCCTTCTTAACCACCTTATCTACCTGTCCTGCTACTTTTAAGGGACCAGTGGACATGCACACCAAGGTCCCTCTGATCCTCGGTACTTCCCAGGGTCCTACCATTCATCGTGTATTCCCGTGCCTTGTTTGTCCTGCCCAAGTGCATCACCTCACACTTATCCGGATTAAATTCCATTTGCCACTGATCAGCCCATTTGACCAGCCCATCTATATCCTCCTGTAATCTAAAGCTATCCTCCTCACTATTTACCACCCCTCCAATTTTCGTGTCATCCGTGAACTTACTGATCAACCCTCCTACATTCAAGTCTAAATCGTTTATATATACTACAAACATCAAGGGACCCAACACCGATCCCTGTGGAACCCCACTGGACACAGGCATCCAGTCACAAAAACACCCCTCGACCATCACCCTCTGCTTCCTGCCACTCTGGATCCAATTTGCCAAATTGCCTCGCATCCCATGGGCTCTTACCTTCGATATCAGTCTCCCATGCGGGACCTTATCAAAAGCCTTGCTGAAGTCCAAGTAGACTACGTCAAATGCATTGCCCTCATCTACACACCTGGTCACCTCTTCGAAAAATTCAAACAAATTGGTCAGACATAACCTCCCCTTAACAAAACCATGCTGACTGTCCTTGATTAATCCCTGCCTCTCCAAGTGTAGATTAATTCTGTCCCTCAGAATTGCTTCCAATAGTTTTCCCACCCCTGAGGTTAGACTAACTTGCCTGTAGTTCCCTGGTTTATCCCTTCCTTGAATTCCTTGAATTATGGTACCACATTGGCTGTCCTCCAGTCCTCTGGCACCTCTCCTGTGGCCAGAAAGCTATTGCCAGCACCCCTGCTATCTACTCCCTTGTCTCACTCAACAGCCTGGGACACATTTCATCCAGGCTTGGAGATTTATCTAATTTTAAGCCTGCCAGACTACTTGGAACCTCTTCCCTTTCTATGCTAATTTCTTTAATTATATCACAGTCCTTCTGTCTAATTTCCATACCCATGTTGTCCCTCTCACTTGTGAACACCGACACAAAGTATTCATTTAGAACCCTACCTACGTCTCCCGGCTCCACCACAAATTACCATTATGGGCCTTAATGGGCCCTTCTCTTTTCCTAGTTAATCTCTTACTCTTAATGTACTTGTAAAATCACTTTGGATTTTCCTTTATTTTACTGCCAATGTTTTGCATGCCCCCTTTTTGCTCTCCTAATTTCCTTTTTAAGTTCCCCCCTACACATTTGATACTCCTCTAGGGCTTCCGATGTTTTGAGCCCACGGTATCTGCCATAAACCTCCTTTTTTCTCTTTATGCAATCCTGCAAATCCCTCGACATTCAGGGTTCCCTGGATTTGTTGGTCCCACCCTTTGTGTTTACTGGAATATGTTGGCCCTGTACTCTCCCTATTTCCTTCTTGAATGAGTCCCACTGCTCTGATGCAAATTTACCTTAAAGTAGCTGCTCCCAGTCCACTCTGGCCAAATCATATCTGATCTTATTAAAATCGGCCTTCCCAATTTAGAACTCTGATTTCTGGCCCATCCTTGTCCTTTTCCACAACAACCTTGAATCTAATGGAGTTATGATCACTAACTGCAAAATGCTCCCCCACTGATACCTTTACCACTTGCCCAGCTTCATTCCCTAAAATTAAATCCAGGACCGCCCCCACTTTTGTAGGGTCTTCTACGTACTAGCTCAAAAAGCTCTCCTGGATGCATTTTAAGGATTCCGTTCCCTCTTAGCCTATCACACTATGACTAACCCAGTTAATGTTGGGGAAGTTGAAATCCCCCACTATTACTACCCTGTTATTTTTACACTTCTCTGAAATGTTCCTACATATCTGCTCTTCTATTTCTCTCTGACTGTTTGGGGGCCTATAGTACATTCCCAGCAATGTGATTGCTCCTTTTGTGTTTTTCAGTTCTACCTATATGGCTTCATTTGAGGATCCTTCTAAGATATCATCCCTCCTTACTGCTGAATTGATTCCTTGATCATATTGTGATACCCTCTCCTCTTTTACCTCCTTGCCTGTCTCGCCTGAAGACCCTATCCCCTGGAATATTGAGCTGCCAATCCCGCCCCTCTCTCAACCATGTCTCTGTGACAGCAATGACATCATACTTCCATGTGTTAATTTGTGCCCTCCACTCATCTGCCTTATTTGTCAGACTCCTTGCATTAAAATAAATACCATCCAAACTTGCCAAACTCCCTTGTGCCTTAACTGGCCTATAATTGCTCTACCTTCCAGACTCATTTGCTCTCTCTTCTAATTTTGGCTATGCATCTCCCTCTGCTGAACCTCCTCTCAGGATCCCATACCCCTGCCAAGTTAGTTTAAACCCTCCCCAACAGCACTAGCAAACCTCCCCGCAAGGATGTTGGTCCCATTCCGGTTCAGGTGCAACCCACCTGCCTTGTACAGATCCCGCTGTCACCAGAAACCGTCCCAATGCCCCAGAAATCTAAAGCTCTCCCTCCTGCACCATCTCTCCAGCTACACATTCATCTGCACTAACCTCCTATTTCTGTACTCACTAGCGCATGGCACTGGAAGTAATCCAGAAATTACTACCTTTGAGGTTCTGTTTTTTAATCTGCTTCCTGGCTCCCTAAATTCTATTTGCAGGACCTCATCCCTCTTTCTACCCATGCCATTGGTACCAGTGTGTACCACGATCTCTGACTATTTTCCCTCCCCCTTTGGAATGCCCTGTGGTCGTTCAGTGACATCCTTGACCCTGACACCAGGGAGACAACATACCATCCTGGAGTCACGTCAACAGCCGCAGAAATGCCTATCTATTCCCCTTACTATCAAGTCTCCTACCACTATTGCTCTTCCCCTCTATTTCCTCCCCCACTGTGCAGCTGAGCCATTCACAGTTCCATGAGCATGGCTACACTCCCCAGAGGGACCATCACTCTCATTGTTTTCCAACACAGAAAAATGGTTCTCGAGCGAGATGCACCCTGGGGATTTCCTGACTACCTGCCTGACACCTTTCTTCTGACTGATGGTCACCCATTCCCTCTCTGTCTGCACTTCCATAAGCTGTGGGGTGACCACATCTAAAAATGTCCTATCCACGAAACTCTCAGATTCACAGATGCACCTCAGTGCCTCCAGCTGCCGCTCAAGCTCTGAAACTCGGAGCTCAAGTAGCTGCAGCTGGTGGCACTTCCTGCACACATGGTCGGTCAGAACGCAAGGAGCGTCTAAGACTTCCCACACTTTGCAGGCGGTACTTAACACGGGACTGAGCTGCCCTGCCATGCCTCAAGTTGAAAAAAAACCTTACTTTAAGTTAAATACAGTAAAAAAAAATGTAATTATTTCTGTACTTTATATTAAAACCAGAACACTTACCTTTCCTTAGCTTAATCTATTTTAAACTGGAGAAAAACACTTACCCACTACTCACCAATCAGCTCTCACCTTTGTGCTGACGTCATTTTTTGAAGCTTCCCCGCAATCGCGCTAGTTCTGATCTTTCCATCGCTCTCTTGCGCTGTCTTGTGATGTCACTCTTGTTATTTTCGACAAGAACTGACTACAGGTCACTCTTCCCAGACTGCTTCACCGCAATGTTGACTGCAGGACACTCTTCCCAGACTCCTCCACCGCAATGCTAACTGCAGGACACTCTTCCCAGACTGCTTCACCACGTTGCTGACTGCAGGACACTCTTCCCAGACTGCTTCACCGTGATGCTGACTGCAGGACACTTCCCAAATTGCAGGACACTCTTCCCAGATGACAGGACACTTTTCCCAGACTGCAGGACACCCTTCCCAGACTGCTTCACAGTGATGCTGACTGTAGGACACTCTTCCCAGACTGCTTCATCGTGAAGCTGACTGCAGGACACTCTTCAGGACTATTGCCAGAATGTTGTCAGGGCCCATAGCTTTTGCAGTATCCAGTGTCTTCAGCCATTTCTTGATATCATGTGGAGTGAATCAAATTGGCTGGAGACTTGCATTTTGATGCTGGGGCTCTCAGGATGAGACCGAGTTGGACTATCGATTCCGCACCTCTGGCTGAAGTTGGCTGTAAAGGCTTCAGCCTTATCTTTTGCACTGATGTGCTGGGTTCCCCCATAATTGAGAATGGGGATGTTTATGGAGCCTCCTTCTCCAGTGAATTTGCAAATGACACAAAAGTTGGAAGTGTTGTGAACTGTGAGGAACATAGCTATCAGCTTCAAGAAGACTTAGGCTGGTGGGATGGGCAGACACATGGCAGATGAGATTTATTGCAGAGAAATGTGAAGTGATATATTTTGGTAGGAAGAATGAGGAGAGACAACATAAAATACAATTCTAAAGGCGATGCAGGAACAGGGAGACCTGGGGTACATGTACACAAATCGTTGATGGTGATGGGACAGTTTGCGAAAGTGATTAAGAGGGCTTACAGATGCTAGGTTTTATATATAAAGGCATAGAGTACAAACGCAAGGAAGGTATGATAAACCTTTATAAAACACTGGTTCATCCTCAATTGGAGTATTGTGTCCCATCCTAGGCACCACACATTTTGGAAGGCTGTCAAGGCTGTCGTATATTGTAATAGCCGAGCATTTGTTATATTTCCCACTGTTGGAGGAGATGTAAATGAAGTTAATTCAATAATGGCTGCCTGCTGTGAGTCCACATGTTAATCTTTTCTCAGTGCAAAACTCAACAGAAAGGTGGCGACATGGCTGGGATGGAATTTTTTTTTAAATTTCATTTTGGAACTTAAGGATTGAAGAACATTGGGCTGGATTTTACAGCCCCCATGGGTTGTGTTTTTGGCAGGGGGGGGGAATGTAAAATATGTCAGGAGTCCAGCCCATCTCCTTCCTGTCCATGGAACCTGTTCCCCATCATATGGGTGGCAGGTGAGGTTCCCACTAGGCTGCCCACCTTTAGGCCTATTGATGCCCTTCACTGCCCAAGTAAATGACAATTAAGAATCTCAATCTCTGCTGCCGTAAAACCCTGGACAGTGGTCGGCAGGCCAAGGTGCAAAGGCCATTTTTGAAATGGCTTCTTTGAAAAGGTGGGAAGGAAGTTGGGGGGGTGGGGCCTCATCAATCAGTGGGTGACCTCTACCCATTCCAAGATGTCAACCCCCCCCCCCATTTTCTTTCCCTCCCACCTGCCCTGCAAAACCCGCCGTTCACCCAACACCCCACTCCCTTTCCTACCTCCCTTGGCTCCCCAGTGCCTCCCCACTCTAAAAGCCTGGGATTCACCTGTCTCCAGTCATCATGATCTTCTTCCCAGGGCCTGCTTTCAGCCCCGACAGCGCCCACTACCCAATTCTGCCGCTGCTGGGACTGCTGCAGCTGCCAGCCAATCAGATTGGGCAGCAGTTCTCAAGGGTGGGACTTCCTGTCCATTGAGGGGCGGAAGTCCGACCCTTAGCCTGTTTAGCCCCTCCCCAGCATGTTATCATTATGGGGCAGGCTTTCTAAATGTCAGTCCGTTTGGGACCAACTTTCCCTGCCCCTGCCCGCCACTGTGAAACCCAGCTCATTGTGACGTCTTTTTGGAACTTCTGAAGTTGATTTTGAGAAAGTTTAAGCAATTTGAAAGATTGCTCTTTGTGCACATTGTATTCAGGTGCATAGGGAGTCAGCACAGTACATAACTGAAAAAATGGCATTGACTACATATTTGGGGACAATGGGTGAATTCAGCCCTAACATTGAGGACCGATGTAATTATGACTGGAGTTACACATTTGACTGCATGTGAATAAAATAGGAGTTGGAGATGAAGTAAATGTTTTCCTCACCATGCTGAGGCCAAATGGTTTTGAGGTAAGGCCTAACCAATGTTGCCCGCAAGGCCTCAGCAGTATTGATTATTCTGAAGGTAATGGGATTCTGGACTCATATTCTGGCACGACCAAGAATGAGATTGCACTGAGATTTGCATTTCATGAAAGGAAGCAATTACCAAGTGTGACTATTGCAGATTACATTCTCAAATTAAAGAAACTTTCTCATCCCTATGAGTAAGGTGCAAATTTAGAAATCAACCTTAGGGAATATGATCAAAGGAGGCTAAAAGAACAATAAAATCCAGGCTAAGATTTTGAGCAAAGATAATAAGCTAACATTGAAGGAGGTCTGTAATGAGGGCATAGCTATGGAAACAGCGAAAAGAGATAGTTGCAAGTTGCAAGAGAGCTCTCTTCCTGAGGTGGCCAGAGAGTTTCAGCAGATTCCAGCGAGATCCAGGCTAAAGAAGCCAAAATCACAATCTCCAAGTCAGAAGTTTAAATGCTTTTGCTGCCATGGTAGCCAGCAACCATTTAAATGCCCTGAATTTCAGTCAAATTCCCATACCTGCGGAAAAGTCAGTCAGTCATACTACATGCAGGAGTGGAGGAAACAGTAAAGCTCCAGGTCATAGCCATTCACCGAGCTGAAGTCATGGTAGATCTAAAGCTAATTTAGAGCCTGGAAATCCTTGAATGCGCATATGATAGATATGGAAAAAGTTGATGTTATTATGCAGGAAGATCAAGAGTTGTATCAGACAGAGAGCAAGAAAAACAGCACATGGAAGGTGAGAGTGATAGGGCTGAAGATAAAATTCCAGCGCCCACAGTAGAAATGAAAGTCGGCAATTCACAACTTATTTTCATAATTGATTCAGCTCCAGCCATGTTTGTTTTCTCAGAAGGAGACTTCAGGAAGTCTGTAAGTCGCATTTCCTTATGCAAAACTGGTGTGAAACTGACTCCTTGTTCCAATAAGAGTATTCCAGTGTTGGGTGAGGTTAGTGTAAGGGTGGAATATGATGATACAGCCTATCACTTGCCATTGGTAATAGTAGAAGGGACCAAAGTCTCCCTGATGGGAAGGAATTTGCTTAAGAAGGTGTAGTTAAACTGGGCTGAGTTATTTACAGTAAGGATAATAAAAGCACGTGTGTCATTGAGGAAGTGCTAAGACAGCACAAATTATAAAATTAGGCACCACAAGGCTGAAGATAAGATAAAGGACAGTGTAAAGCTGACATTTTGCAAGGACAGGCATGTGCTTTATGCACAGATACAACACACCTTGTTGACACAGTTGAGTGCAACAATGCGCATCATAATTGGAACTCTCCGCTGAACACCCCTCCCCTGGCCTCTTGTCCTTGCAAACATCTCTTGGCCGCACGTCCGCTGACTGGAAAGCTCACAGGCTGGTTGAAACTATCTGTGCAGCACCTCACTTACCACTCCATGATGACCTGGTCAACCCACCAACTGCCCGCCTTCCATCTCAGTGTCCCAGCTGAAGCATCATTCCAGAGCAAAACCTATCAGCACACGTCATTTGGATCAAGGAATGGGAAACACAGGAAGTCACTAACAAGTTCCTTGTGACAAACCCCACCTGTCGAATGGCAGGCTTTGAACTGCCACAGTGACAGTGGTCCTTGCTAAATAGGTTCAGGACAGGCTAGCTAGGGCTCCTGTGCAGCCAACCTCCACTGGGGTCTTAGTACAAACCCCTTAGGCACTTGTGGAAAGACCCAGTAATGCTGCACATTACCGAAGGGTGTCTCCTCTACAGACTAAGTGGTGGAGGACTAATCACCTTAAATTCAGTAAATTAGGAGGCTATCACATGGCTTTGGGGATTTGCATTCGCTAAATAAATAAAATAATATGCACAGGTAGAAGCAGTAAGTAAAGAGCTGAATAGGTTAGGAAGAACAGAGGCAATTAAGAAAGTGAAGAGCAGGGAATGGACCGCACCCATGGTGGTAGTTCAAAAAGCAGATGGGTCATTTGGATTTCTGGAGATTTTAAGCAAACAGTAAATAAGGTGTTTGAGAATGATAGTTACCCACTGCCTACCAGTGAAGATTTGTTTTCTAATTTGCCAATGGAAAGGTATTCAGTAAGATAGATCTGCCAAATGCATATTTGCAATTAGAATTAACTGAAAAAAGCAAGTAATTGCTTACCATTCATATTCCATTAATAATCTCTCTCTAAACCTTGGTGTAATAGAGTCAAGCTAATGTAAATGGAAGGAAATACCCAGCCAGAAAGCGAAAGAAGCCAGATAGTTTGATAGAAAGTATGTGGGAATGGCGAAGAGATAACTTGTTCTTGTCATTACTTCCAGTCAAATGATATTTTTGTTAAACACTTACTGGTGTTAAGGAAAAACATTTTTTTTAACACGTGTAAATTACTCCGGCAATATTGGTCATATGTGTTTTGGTTGGGATTATAATAGAAACATAAGAAAATCAACCTCTTAAATTTTCAGGTATTGTTGATGTTGATTTAGTCATACTGTATTCTGGGAATTTACGTACATGCACCATTTAACATTTTAATGCACAAGGTTTTTTTTAGATGGGGAGGGAGGGTAGTATATTGTACTATCTGAGCATTTTGTTATTTCTTTATTGATTCATGGGATGTGGGCATCGCTGGCTAGGTCAGCATTTATTGCACTCCCTAATTGTCCTTGAGAAGGTGGCGGTGAGCTGCCTTCTTGAACTGCTGCAGACCATGTGGTGTAGGTACGCCCACAGTGCTGTTAGGGAGGGAGTTCCAGGATTTTGACCTTGTGACAGTGAAGGAACAGCGACAGACTCAGACTCATAGAAGTTTACAGCACAGGTGGAGGCCATTTGGCCCATCATGTCTGCACCGGTCAACAAAGGTCTGACTACACTAATCCCATTTTCCAGTGCTTGGCCCATGGCCCTGGAGGCTATGGCAATGCAAGTGAATATCTAAATACTTAAATGTTACGAGAGTTTCTGACTCAACCACCCTTTCAGGCAGTGAGTTTCAGATTCCCACCACCACCTGGGTGAAAAGATTTCTCCTCAAATTCCCGCTTAGCCTTCTGCCTCTTACCTTAAATCTGTGGCCCCTGTGTGTAATCTTCTACCAGGTGCCCTCTCAACCTTCACTGCTCCAAGAAAACAACCCCAGCCTATCCAATCTTTCCTCATAGCTCAAACTCTGCAGCCCAGCCAGCATCCTGGTAAATCTCCTCTGCACCCTCTCCAGTGCAATCACATCCTTCCTATATCACGGTGACCAGAACTGCACAAAGTATTCCAGTTGTGGCTAACCAAAGTTTTATACAGTTCCAGCATAACCTCCCTGCTCTTGTATTCTATGCCTCAGCTAATAAAGGCAAGTATCCCATATGCCTTCTTAACCATCTTATCTACCTGCCCTGCTACCTTCAGGGATCTGTGGATATGCAGACCAAAGTCCCTCTGATCTTCAGTACTTTCCAGTGTCCTACCATTCATAGTGTAATCCCTTGCCTTGTTAGCCCTCCCCAAGTGCATTACCTTACACTTTTCCGGGTTGAATTACATTTGCCACTGCTCTGCCCACCTGACCAGTTCATTGATATCCTCCTGCAGTTTATGGCTATCCTCCTCACCATTTACCATCCTACCAATTTTTGTGTCATCCGCGAACTTCTTGATCACACCCCCTACATTTAAGTCCGCCACAAGTCCGTACATTTATGTGCACCACAAAGAGAAAAGGGCCCCAGCACCGAGCCCTGTGGAATCCCACTGGAAACAGACTTCCAGTCACAGAAACATCCCTCCACCATCGCCCTCTGCTTCCTGCCACTCAGCCAATTTTGGACCCAATGTGCCACTTTGTCTTGGATCCCATAACCTCTTACTTTCTTGACCAGGCTGCCATGAGGGACCTTATTAAAAGCTTCGCTAAAGTCCATGTAGACCACATCAAATGCATCACCCTCATCAACATTCCTGGTTACCTCCTCAAAAAAATTCGATCAAATTTGTCAAACATGACCTTCCCTTAACAAATCCATGCTGACTATCCCTGATTAATCCATGTCTCTCCAAGTGCAGATATATCCTGTCCCTCAGAATTCTCACCACTGAGGTTAGACTGACTGGCCTGTAATTCCCCAGTCTATCCCTTCCTCCCTTTTTTAATAATGGGACAACGTCAGCAGACCCTCGAGTCCCCTGGCACCTCACCTGTGGCTAACCAGTATTTGAAAATTACTGCCAGGGCCCCTGATATCTCTTCCCTTGCCTCCCTCAACAGCCTAGGTACATCTCATCCGAGCCTGCGGATTTATTCATATTTAAGACCACTAAACCTGCTAGTACCTCCTCTCGCTCAATGTTAATTTCCCCTAATATTTCACAGTCCTCCACCCTGATGTCTATACCTGTGTACAAAGGGACCCCTTTGTCCTTTTGTCTATGACATCTTTGGCAGTCTTTTCTTGGCCTCCACCTATCACTGGCCCCCTATCGAGCTCTCCTATCCCACCCTCTTCTACCAGCTTATATTTCATCTCATTTCTGTATGACTTAGTTCTGATGAAGGGTCATACGGACTCAAAACGTCGACTGTATCCCTCTCCGCAGATGCTGTCAGACCTGCTGAGTTTTTCCATGTATTTTTGTTTTTGTTCTAGATTTCCAGCATCCGCAGTATTTTGCTTTTATCCAGTTAATAGTTGGGTAGTTAAAATCCCCTACTATTACTACCTTATTATTCTTACACTTCTCTGAAATTTGATTACATATTTGACCCTCTATCTCTGTTTGGGAGCCTATAGTACACATCGAATAGCGTGTTTGCCCCTTTTGTGTTTTTTGCTTCTACCCATATGGCCTCATTTGATGATCCTTCCAAGATAACACCCCTCCTCACTGCTGTAATTGATTCCTTGATCAATATTGCGACCCCCCCCACCTCTTCTATCCCCCTCTCTATCTCATCTGAATACCCTATATCCAGGAATGTTGAGCTGCCAATCCTTCCCATCTTTTAGCCAAGTCTCGGTCATTGCTATGATATCATACTCCCACATGCCTATCTGTGCTCTCAGTTCATCTGTTTTATTCCTCAGGCTCCTTGCATTAAAATATATTCCATTTAACCTTGCTAAACTCACTTCTTTCTTATCTAGCCTACGTTTCCTCTGCCTTCCAGACTCACTTACTAGTGTTTTAACTTCTAATTCCATCCCATTTCTTTAACCTCTAATTCCATTCCCATTTCTGACCTTATGATGGAAGGATGCTCATTGATAAAGCCGCTAAAGATCTTTGGGCCAAGGATACTACCCTGGGGAACTCCTGCGGTGATGTCCTGGAGCTGAGATAATTGACCTCCAACAACCACAACCATCTTCTCTTGTGCTGGTATGACTCCAGCCAGCAGAGAGATTTCCCCCTGATTCCCATTGACTCCAGCCTTGCTAGGACGTAAAGACAGAGTAATAATAAGAGAATAGAAAGGTTGGATTTAAATTAAGAGGGAAAAAAGATAAAGGAAAAATATGATGATTTAAAAATATTGCCCTCTCTACTGTCCTCTCTGTTGGAGAGAAGTAAATAAAGTTAGTTCAATAATGGCTGCCTGCTGTGAGTCCACATGTTAATCTTTTCTCAGTGCAATACCCAACAAAACCTTTTTGTGGATGCAGAAAAACTTTACGAGAATGGTTCCAGGAACTTCAGTTAAGATTACAGTTGTAGATTGGCAAAGCTGAGATTGCTCTCCTTGGAGAAGGTAAGATTGATAGGAGATATTTAATAGTGATGCTCAAAATCATGAGGGGTCTAGACAGAGTAGAAAGGGAGAATTCAAATTGCAGATCCATCTGGGGCATTCAAAACGTTGGTTAAGTACCTGAAGAGAAAATACTTGCTGGGCTAAGGGGAAAGGACATAGGACTGGGACTAAAGAGTTGCTCTCGAGAGAGAACTTCATGAACAGGATGGGCTGCATGGCCTCCTTCAGCCCTGTAACCATTCTATGATTCTATTCAATGATTCAATTTGTCCTTTAAAGAACAAGTACCACCATCAGTGTCCTAAATAAAAGCATGACAAATAATTATTCACCTTTTGATTTTGTAGAGTTTTGAAACATTTTGAATAAGCAGGGCTGATGGCATAATTGGGACAACTAGCCTGAGGGAGCTACTGATACTGACATTATGAGGGTGCTGAATTAATGACCCCGAATTTGAGCAGGGTATCTCATGCATGTCCCATTAGTTAGACAATTTCCTTCACCCTTCAGCTCAAAAGGTTTTGCGCTATAGTTTGCTGGAAGCGAGCTGATAATGGCATGGTGAGGGCAATGTGGCATCTGGGACTTCAGTGAATGATGGTAGCAACGGTCTATCTCTTTAACCCATGGGATTTAAGGATTGAGAAAGAAAGAGAGGAATGAATGAGTTGGAAAGGGGATGAATTGGAGTTAAACAAGTAAAGACAGTAATAAAGAGAGGGAAAGAAAGATTAGATTTAAATTAAGAGAGAAAAAAGACAAAGGAAAAATAAGAAGATTTAAAATATTAAATTTTTAAAATTGCCAGCTATTTACTACCTGTAGAAGACTCCACAGTTTCAGTTGTTCCCTTTCTGAACTGTAAGGTTGAGTGCAGGAGCCTAATCTCATTATTAAAAACTTATGTTATGTACAAACCCTAACTTTCTGTCTGGAGTTCAATTGGTAATTAATGCTTAAGTGCAACAATTTCCCAAAGCAGTGGGGATGGTGATAGCAAGCTCCTGTTTTTGCAAGTCTACCTATTAAATCTTTCAAATTGTCCAGCAGCTTGTGGTGATTTGCATGGCAAATCGCTTCCTGATCACAAGTTGCTGGCCGATTTGCGCATTAGTAATGATGTGCACCTTAAACTTACCATTAGAGGTGTCAGCTATGGCTCAGTTCATAGCACCCTCACCTTTGAATCAGAGGGTTGTGGGTTCATGTCCCACTCCTGGAAACTAAGAACTGTGATTGTACTCGAAAGAGTTGCAATCTGTGACTGTTGATAACTCAAAAGATTTTAAACTTACCATTAAGAGGCGTCAGCTGTGGCTCAGTCCATAGCACCCTCGCCTTTGAATCAGAAGGTTGTGGGTTCATGTCCCACTCCCGGAAACCAAGAACTGTGATTGTACTCAAAAGAGTTGCAATCTGTGACTGTTGATAACTCGAAAGAATTTTTTTTTTAAACTTGCCATTATTTTAACTAAGGGGAGGTGGTGACATAGTGGTATTGCCGTGGACTGGCCGCCTAGAAACCCAGCGTAATTCTCTGAGGACCTTGGTTCAAATCCCACCACAGTTGATGGTGGAATTTGAATTCAATAAATATCTGAAATTAAAAGTCTAATAATAACCATGAAACTGTTGCTCACTAAGGAAATCTAATGTCCTTATCTGGCCTACTTATGACTCCAGAAAATGTGGTTGACTCTTAAAAATGACCCTGAACAAGGGCAATTAGGGATGAGCAATAAATGCTAGCCTAGCCAGTGAAGCCCACATCCCATGAACAAATAAAAAAAAATTCTGGCCATTGTCACATTACTGTTTGTGGGAACTTGCTGTACACAGATTGGTTGCGGTGCACAAATTCCTCCATTACAGTAGTGATGAGGCTTCAAAAGTACTTTATTGATGTAAAGTGACTTGGAACATTCCGTGGTTTTGAAAGGTGTATACAAGTCTTTAATTTTTCTTTTTATTTGCTTGCTCTAATTATGATGCTAGGGTTTTGCTGCACCTTGCATGTAAGAACAAAATTGGGCTTTCTATCTTCCAATTTCCATTATCTACCATAGGGTCCCCTTTATTACAGTGGAATGAATATGATCCACTTTACAAATAACCCTGCATTTTCAAAAAGGTATTGCTGATGGTAATAACTCTTCTATTAGTTTTCTAACATAATATATCGAAGCAGACAACCATCTAAGAAGTATATGAGAAAAAGTGATTGCACTCTGACATTTGTTTCTTGCTATTGATTTAAGCAGCGAATGGTCCCCTCTAATTTGATGCGTTTCATTAGGCTACTCCGCTTTGATTTTGAAATGTATCTTCCAATACTCTTGCAGATATGTTCAGGCATGCGATAAATTCTGCTTTAAAGCTAGCCCAGGAGCTGGCCCTTTTATTGAGATGCTGACTTGTTTCATTATGTTTAAGCATTTATAAAGGCATATGCTGTTTCGCTGATGTACTTAATTATTGTACAAGTTAATCTGTTTTAGTGTTAAGCTTTTGTGTGAACAATCTGATAGTTGTAGTGGGCAAAAGTTCTGTTGCATCAATAAATCAGCTGAGTAATTGAGACACATCGCACTTTCTTGCTAAAATCCATTCAAATTCTACAGGTTTTCCGTGGGAATGTCGATAACAACTCTCCACATGCAAATTCATTTAATCCTCCTATAGAGGCCCAGTACATACGACTGTATCCTCAGGTCTGTAGGAGACACTGTACATTGAGGATGGAGCTGCTTGGCTGTGAAATGTCAGGTAATCTTAACTTAACACTCCACACCGTGCTGTTGCATACACCTATTTTAAAAGGTTTGCTGCAAAAGGGATTAATTTTGTTGATGAAACTATGAATTATATATAAGCTTTCCTGAAGTAGGTTTGTTCCACTTCATGCAATTCCTATCAAAATTCCAGTGGTAGCAGCTGCGATTAAGCACTGGTTATGAATTGTAATCACACAAAGTTATTCACAGGTTCAAGTGAAGGCTTATGGAATCGAGACCTAAATTTGTTGGTCTACTGACAAAGGACCACACAGATGAAAAGTCTTCTGCTATTATTAGAGGGTAAAAATTGGCATGGAATTAAATGTGTACGAGGAGTCTAGCAGACTTAAATTTATTTACAGAAACCAATCGTCATGGAAACAAGGAGCGGAACTTTCCCCTCCAGACATTAAGTGCCGTAACGGACGGGTGTTTCCCACTAGACAACGTGGCAGGAAATCACACCCGATTTCACACTCAGAAGCTCATTAATTATGCATCGGCGAGTAGCTCTCCGAATCACATGGCGGGGTGGGCACTGATTCGTCCACTCCGCCCGTACCTAATGAGGTCAAAGGTCGTGGTGCCATATTTAAATGCCACCCGAATATACACATTACTCTCAGCAGGCCAGCTGTGTGCAGGAAACTTCTTGATATGGCCCCACCGAAGAAAAAAGCTGCTCCTGGATTCAGTAATGACTCCCTTCAGGCCCTCATCCATGGAGTCCACCAGCACCAGGATGTCTTCTACCTGAGGGATGGCACCAGCCTCACCTCATCAGCCTGGGAGGTGGTTGCAAGGAAGGTCAGCTCGTTGGCAATCTGCTCGAGAAACACCATCCAGCGCAGAAAGAAGATGAATGATCTCATCTGCTTCGCCAAGGTAAGTCAACCTTTAGCTCACATCAATCTCACACTCTCATAATGGCATCATGCATTCAATGGGTTACACTGCTCAGAGACCTCACACAATATTAGCAGAGGACACATCATCACCGATTGTCTCACGGATACTTCAGCATCACCAGCATTTTATCATGCCTGCTTCCCAACCTCTCCTCCATCTCCTCACGACATTCCATTCCATTTATCTTCATGCAGGCCAAACTCGCCCACAACCGGAGGGTGATATCGCAGACAGGAGGAGGGGCGGCAGTCATCCAGGAGCTGTCACACTTTGAGAAGGATGCCGCCAAGCTGGCAGGCAAAGACAGAGATCGCTCCTGTGGGGAAGGCGAGATCGGCCTCTCCCAGGATGGATGAACCCTCCATGAGTTGCTCACATCCTGACATTCTCAGTGAGCAACATGCAATGTTGTATTCTGTCTGCTTATGAACTAAATCTATCTTCTCTCTCTTACAGACACCAGCAGGCCCAGAAAGAACACCAGAGCTACAATAAGCCACAGTCCCCAGGACACCTCAGAGGAAGAACCATCACTGCATTCACCTGCACTGTCCACCAGCACAGAGGCACATACTCTGGTGGGCCACGGATCTACATTAGGCTCAGGGTCACATTCTGGGGAACACCTCACTGACACGTCTGCACAGCAGTCGGAGGCAGTGACAGCCCAGGTCTCTGGCTCTCGGAGAACCGCTGGGGAATAGCCACTCACTGAGTCTGAGTCGGATGATGAGCCACTGGAAGCTACCATCTCACACATGCTAAAGTTGCAGCAGAAAATCAGATAGGGTTGTGATAGGCAGTCAACAGACTAGAGCGAATGATGGAGGAGTCCATCCACATCCTGTCTGATGTGGCTCTGATATGCAAGCGCTTTGAGGTCTCCATGGGAAGGGTAGCGGCTGCCTTGGAGATTTGGATCCAGCAGATCCTGCCAGATTTGTGTTCAGACCTGCGCTCCATCACTATAGGCATTGGTGGGATCTAGTGGCTAGGCAAGAGTGGGGAGGGAGGGAACGGCAGGGCACCTTCTCCTCAGGGAGTCAGGCACTCACAGTGAGGAAGACCAGCAGCTGGAGACCCCAGGGCCATCCATCCAGCTGACTCCGAGAGTGTCCAGCCGATCCCAATCCCCTCTGTCTGTAACTCTATCACCTCCATCTGTTCAGGCCGACGAGGGTGCACCTGCCCCTCAGCAGGAGACCCAAAGCAGGCCGGGGCCCTCCAGATCTCAACCCTCCAGAGGATGCCCGCCAAAGTCATCAAAGACAACAGGGTGTAACAGTCAGCAGGCTGCCTCCACATCCACTGCAGATGTCGGGGATGCACTAAGACATAGCGGTAGGCTTAGAAAAATTAAGAAACTTTGACATCACTTCTGGGTCACAGGTGTTCAACCACTGTATATATCATGGCCTTTGTAAATAGATTTGCTGTTCATGAGAATGGTCTCATCTTTCTAAAGCATTGTCCATATGCATTTATGTGCCCTCTTCTTGCAAGGGTGAGCAATACTCCCACTCAGGGTTCGCTTCCCTTTGTGAGCCTCATATTCATGTAATGTGTAGCTGAGTCACAATTGTAACTCGGCCCTTGTGTCATGTCAGGGAGGTGTGTCAATCTCTTCATTGGAAGTGTTTGTAAAATGCGTTATTAACCTCTACTCCTTACACGTTCAGTGTGCTCACTATCCTCGGAGGGTTATAATCGTTTCTCAAAATGCGATGGCTGTCTTTATTGTTAGTACCAAAGTCCAAGACCTGCAGCCATCATGGTCTTACCATGCGCACATCTCAGTGTCTGCTAAAAGTTTCTCATTAAGTTGGTGGCGACTGCAACAAGTCCTTTGATGCAGCATTTGTGCGGTTTTTCCAACTTTCACTTCCCTGAGTGCACGGATACAGGGTTCGCCGCTGACCTTTCCAAAGATAAGGGCTTGGCGAATCATGAGGGTTGAAGGTTCAAATCTAAATGCTGAACTTGTTCTCGATGTTGCTGGTTGTAAAGACCTTTCAGTGCAATGGATGGCACTGAGGGACAGAAGGAATGTGGCTGTGTCCCATTGCCTGTACCTTACCCCTCCTGGAACTTTATGGCTATCAGTGTGACACGGGCACGTCTTCCACGTCATGCTTCATCGATGGCATCCTCACATGGAAGCTAACCCTCATCTCCTTCAGTTTCTTGCCCTTCCTGCTCTTCATCATCTGAGGAGGTCTCAGCCTCCTCTGGCAAGGGATATCCCCTTTGAAGTGCCAAGTAGTGAAGGGCGCAACAGACTACGATTATACCCTCTGTGGAGAGTGCTGTAGAGCCCCACCTGAGCAGTCCAAACATTGGGCGCACAGCTTCAGAATGCCCGTACTCTGCTTGATGATAGATCATGTCGATCTATGCGCTATGTTTCATCTCTTCTTTGAGGCACTCTGAGGATGAAGCATAGTTGGCATGAGCCATCGTTTGAGTGGGTACCCCTTAACCCCAATCAACCAGCCCTGTAATTGCTGAGGCCCTTCAAATATGTGAGGCATCTGGGAGTGACTTAGGATGTATGAGTCTTGGAAACTCCCAAGGTACCTGGCACAAATGTGCATGATGTGCTTCTGATGATCACACACCAGCTGAATGTTCAGGGAGTGGAACCCTTTCCTGTTAATGAGCATCAGGGGCTGCTGCCATGGAGCCCTCAAAGTGTGCAATGGATTGCACCCTATACTCCAGGGAAGTCTGAGATAGCTGCAAACCCCCAAAATCTAGCAGCCTGGCTAGCTTCATCGAGTGTGAACTTCACATAATAATGAGGCTTCCTGTAGAGGGCATCTGTCACCAGCTTGATACATCATACAAGATCAGAGATTGCAGGACTGCCTTTGGTAAGGTGGCATATTTCATGAATGTGCCCAAACCTCTTCCCCAACCTCTGTGGGACTGAGATGTCAAGTGTCAGGGCTGGTATCTTAGTCACCTAGATCTGTGAGGTTGTGCCTCAGCTACAAGGCTGTGTCAACGAAAAGCTGATGCAGCTCTAAGACATGACAGTGGCTGTCTGTTTGCGAGTGGGCGACCTACTATATTTGCCCTGTGTTCATTAATCTGTTGGACCTATCAGTCCACAGAGAGAAGGAAGAGGCAGTGGCATAGTGGTATTGTCACTGGACTAGTACTCCAGAGGCTCAGGGTAATACTCTGGGGACCCGGGTTTGAACTCCAACATGGCAGCTGGTGAAATTTAAATCCAATATAAATCTGGAATTAAAAGTCTGGTGATGACCATGAAACCATTGCTGATTGTTGTAAAAACCCACCAAGCTGTTCCATTACAACTACAACAGTGGCATCTACCCGGCAATGTGGAAAACTGCCCAGGAATGTCCTGTACACAAAGAGCATGACAAATCCAATATGGCCAATTACTGCCTCATCAGTCTACTCTCAATCATCAGTAAAGAGATGGAAGGGGTCATCAACAGTGCCATCAAGTGGCACTTGCTTAGCAATAACCTACTCACTGACACTCAGTTTGGTTTTTGCCAGGGTCACTCAGCTCCTGACCTCATTACGGCCTTGGTTCAAACATGAGCAAAAGAGCTGAACTCCCGAGGTGAGGTGAGAGTGACTGCCCTTGACATCAAGGCAGCATTTGACTGAGTGTGGCATCAAGGAGCCCTAGCAAAACCGGAGTCAATGGGAATCAAGGGGAAAGCTCTCCGCTGGTTGGAATCATACCTAGCACAAAGGAAGATGATTGTGGCTGTTGGAGGTCAATCATCTCAATTGCAGGACATCACTGGCATGAGTTCCACTGCAGGGTAGTGTCCTCGGCCCAACCATCTTCAGCTGCTTCATCAATGACCTTCCTTCCATTGTAAGGACAGAACTGGGGATATTTGCTGATGATTGCACAATGCTCAGCATCTTTCATGACTCCTCAGATACTGAAGCCGTCTATGTTCAAATTCAGCAAGACCTGGACAATATCCAGGCATGGGCTGACAAGTGGCAAGTAACACATGTGCCAGGCAATGACCATCTCCAACAAGAGAGAATCTAACCATCACCCCTTCACATTCAATGACATTACCATCACTGAATCCCCCACAATCCACATCTTGGGGTTACCATTGGCCAGAAACTGAACTGGACCAGCCATATAAATAATGTAGCTACAAGAGCAGGTCAGAGGCTAGGAATCCTGTGGAAAGTAAATCACCTCCTGACTCCCCAATGACTGTCCACCATCTACAAGGCACAAGTCAGGAGTGTGATGGAATACTCTCCACTTGCCTGGCTGAATGCAGCTCCAACAACACTAGAAGCCTTACACCATCCAGGACAAAACAGCCTGCTTTATTGGCACCTCTTCGACAAACATTCACTCCCTCCACCACCGACGCACAGTAGCAGCAGTGTGTACCATCTAGAAGATGCACTGCAGGAACTCATTAAGGCTCCTTAGGCAGCACCTTCGAAACCCACAGCCGCTACCATCTAGAATTGGTTTCTTACATGAAAAAGAAAAATTTGCAGGACAATGGTGAAACAGCGGTTGAGTGAAGTGAATTGGATAGTTCTTCGAAGGAACTGGCACTGGCAGGGTGGACCAAATGGCCTTCTCAGCAGTCACACCACCACCTGGAATTTCCCCTCCAAGCCACTCACTATTCTGACTTGGAAAAATATCGCGTTCCTTCACTGTCGCTGGGTCAGAATCCTGGAACTCCGTCCCTAACACCACTAAACCGCAGCGGTTCAAGAAGGCAATTCACCACCACCTTCTCAAGGACAATTAGGGATGCGCAATAAATGCTGGTCTCACCAGCAACGCCCACATCCCATAAATGAATTTTTTAAAAATTAAGGTGCAAATTGAGGTTTCCTTAGTTCCCATGAATGAATTTTAAAAACCTAATGTATTGAATACCTTATGTGAACATTCATTGTCATTTGTAATAAAAAATATGTTCTATTTTGCTGAACAGCCATTTTGACAAAATATATATTAACTTCAAATATCTATTTCTCTTTACCTTTTCTCGATTTAACAGTCACAAAGAAAAATTGGACATAATTTCCATTCTCTTGCAGTGGTATAAACTGCAGTATAAATCACAGTGCTGAATATTCATTTTTAAAATTCATTCACTGGATATGGGCGTTGCTGGCTAGGCCAACATTTATTGCCCATCCCTAATTTCCCTTGAGGAGGTGGGGAACTGCCTTCTTGAACCGCTGCAGTCCCTGTGGTGTAGGTATATCCACAGTTTACAGGTTGCTCCAATTTTTGTAGTCTTACAGCATAGGAGAAGGCCATTTGGTCCATCCTGCCAATGCCAGCTCCTTAAAAGAACTATCCAATTAATTTCCCTCAACCGTTGATTCACCGTTGCCCCACAAATTTTTCTTTTTCATGTAAAAAACCAATTTACTTTTGAAAGTTAAAGCAAGCTGTGCCATGAACGATTTTAATCCTCATCTTCCCTTCTGTCTTGCAGTCCCTCATTGATTGACGAATTGTGCCCTTTCCACCCTGCTCTCCCTCACTGACTAACTCAACTGTTCCCCCCCAACCCGCTCTCCACCGCTGACTGACCTGATCTATCCAGCTCTCCCTCACTGACTGACCAATTGTTTTTCCTTCTGTCTAGCGCTTTCTCAGTGCTTGATCGATTGTCCCTCCTACTGACCTGCCCTTCCTCAATGGCTGACCAATTGTGCTTCTCTGACCCACCCTCCCTCACTGACCGACTGATTATTCCCTCTGTCCTGCTCTTCCTCAGGCCTACAGCAGAAAAATGAGATTTGCCACTATAGTGATGTTGCACCTTCGCATGTTCATTTGAGTGCATCGAACAATTGATGACCTTGTAACTTCAGTGATGGGAGAAGGTCAGAGAGGGGACAATTGGTCAGTTAGTGAGGGGGAGCAGGCCAGAGAGAGGACAGTTGGTCAGTTAGTGAGGGGAGCAGGCCAGAGAGGAGACATTCAGTCAGTCTGAGGGAGAGCGGGGCAAAACTGATTGTTCCTCTCTGACCCACCCTCTCTCAGACTAACTGATTGTTGATTTTAAAAGCAAGGCTCGGGAGAAGGGTCATATGGACTCGAAACATTAGCTTTGTTTCTCCCGCTACAGATGCTGCTAGACCTGTTGAATTTTTCCAGCATTTTCTGTGATTATTGATTTTGCCCTGCAAAAATCTCCTCTCTGGCCTGCTCCCTTCACTAACTGACTAACTGTCTCCTCTCTAACCTCCCATCACTGAATTTACAAGGTCATCAATTATTCGATGCACTTAAATGAACAAGCGAAGATGCAACATCACTATAGTGGCAAATCCCTCATTTTTCTGCTTCAGCTAATTGGGTAAATGGATCACCATGGAGAGAAATAACAATATTCCAGGTTTGTTGGGGGCACAGAGAAATGTAAAGACTGTTAACTCCCCGACTGTGCCCCACCCCCTCCCCCACCCCCAACTCCTGGCCCCCAACCACTCATTTTTAATTCCTATCATGTTAGGATATGATCCATAGATGTCAACAGCCTCTGATGTCTTGCCAACACCTCATTCTTCATCTGTAATCCTGCTCGGCAGTTGACAAACATGCAAATTCCTAAAGATATTCAGTACTCAAAGGGGTTAATCTATGACATTTCATTTTAATGTTGTTTGGAGAATATTCAATCACTAAGACGATCACCATCTGCATAAATGCATTTTGTTGCATGAGTCATTACAGCATGCAAAGGTGGAGACACTAGCAGGCGTGCTCTCCTCCCACTTCCAGAGATGTTGGAACCAAGTTCTGGATCCTATCTACTGCTCTGGGAATTGAACTTTGGCCTTCTCGTCTATGTGAGTTAAATTCCACCATGCAGCAAGCACTCAAGTAACTTGTAGGGATTTTATGTCAATTGTTTAGTTATTTCCTTGGTTATTTAAGCGTCTTTGAATATTGAAATAAGTTATACTCCTTAAAGTGTTACTTTGCTCAGTTTTAGAATTGTACATTTCTCAATACCTCCAGTATGAGACACCTGCAGAAAAAGGGTTGATCTTTGGCAGATATTAGGACTTTGGGACCAATTTTGCACAGAAAGGATTTGGAAAGGAATTACATTTAAATATTAGATTTTTAAAATAAAACAAGTTTAAAATATAATATGGAGTTGAAAAGTGGTTAAAATACTAATGAGCTAAGCATTAATTTATTTCCCTGCAGACTAAATAATTTGTTCTCTGCTCTCAGTGATTAGCAAGTGCCTCGCCTGTTATGTTTAGAAGTCACTGATCCTAAATGTATAGTAGGGATTATCAGCCATAGGTTCTTCCCTCTGGTTATGAACACATATAAATTAGGGGCAAAAAAATCTGACACTCGTTACGTAAACTGAAAGCCACAATGGAAAACTTTTGACAGACTCAGAAGCTCTTAGAATAGAGGAGAGTAAGTAGAATTTTTTTGAAGTAAATCAAGAATGATCCACTGATAGAGGAAGTGTGGGGTCTTCATTAATTTGTATTGTTACACAAAGTCAGTTACTAATTGAAGGTAATGACTGATCAGAACTGTTGCTCTGTGTGAATGGCTGAAAAAATAAATAGATGAATGTTTGTTCCTAGCCATGTTTCCACGCAATGTAAACTAGACATCTTTCTGAAAGATCAGAGCAGCACACAAGAGCAAAAGTGAAAGATGGGGATAAATTTAACCTCCCCCATGATTGGCAGTAGATGATCAGGATGGGTGGGGGAAGTTATTAAATGGGTAACAATATGAAACACAGCCACAGCACACCATGGACACACCTACCTCTGGTTTCATGACGGCAGGTTTGAAGTCGGCCGAGTCTCTACCCTACGCAGGTGGGCTTAATGTTGAGAATATTTAAATGAGCCTCTGTTCCTCAGATTTTAGCAGCCATCTTTCTTGCTCCCTGCAATCTCTTCTCCTGTGATCTCACCCCAGTGATCTCTCTCACCCGTGACATCTACTCCCCAAGATCTCTCCCCTGCCATTTCTCTCAGCTGTGATCTCTCCCTTCCCCCAAGAAATTTCTCTTCCCTCCTCAGAAACTTAGACTCCTCTCCCCGCACAATCATCAACTCCCTCCTGGCTGTTGTCCCTCTGAGCCTCTCTCCACCAACGCCTGATCTCCAATTGCAGAGGGAGGTCCGCAGTGGTACCCTGCTGCCAGGCACAAACTCAGCATTTCTAAGCTTCCTGGGCACAGACAAGTGTCCCCACTCTCTATATGCCACCATGTAAATATCGGTGCCAGTTCATATGTTACACTCCCTGTTGTATTATTTCTCACAACTAGATACAAGGCACTGTGAATCAACTCAGAAATAAGGGCCCCACATAGGGTGCAATTAACATCATTGAATCTAGGAAACTATATAGAGCACTCCCATATTTGTAATACTCCATTTGCACCCACATTCGTACCTTTACATCTACGGGAAATTTGGAACTAAAATCAGTGAAGTATACTACAGAACAGCACAAATCAAGGGCAAGCATATGTATTGCTGCTTTAAGTAGATAAGTGTAAAGCAGTGTTTCTGCAATATCATTACAATAAAATATGATATATGCACACTTGACAGCGCTTTGCGATGTTTCATAATGGAAAAAATTGCCACATAATTAGTATCCCCAGTGGAGGCATTTTATACATTTCAGGGAAATTGCAAAGAACAATTAAATAGATTACCACAATGAGTTTCTAAACCTGAGTAAATGTAAGGCAGCTAATATGAATATATACCAATGTGAAGATTTTCAGTGAAGCTATTTTTGTTGCTGAATTTGAACATATTTGTTTCAATAACTTGATAAATGAGTGTATCCTGAACTGCCAGAGTTACAAAGAATCTGTCATGAAGGCGTGAATTCACCAGGAAGTGGCAGAAAACTGTGGCCCCAAATACAAAATAGGTGATGGGACCAGGTTCAGGAACATTCCATAGGAGTCTTGCATTCTAGAAGAGGAAAACTCTGAGGCAGAAAGGATGTGACCTTTCTTTGTGGGATCCAGTAGATCCTGCTCCAACTGATCCTACAAGGCAAAAACATAGCTTCCTTTACCTCCTTTGAGGCTGATTCTCTTTGTAACCACTTCAGCCTGATAGGATAACTGCAAGGGCTCCCCTGCTTAGGCCTAAGTTACAATTGCAACCTGGACTCAATGACACCATTAAGTTCCATCATAGAATCACAGAGGCAGGCCATTCGGCCTGTTGTTTCTGTGCCAGCTCTCTATAAGAGCAACTCAGCTAATCCCACTCCACCATTCTTTCCCTGTAGCCCTGCAAATTGTTTTTCTCTTCAAGTGCTTATCCAATTTTCTACCACTGAGTGTCACTGAGCGCTTCAAAGTCTGATAGGGGCCTTCATTTTCATTCCCAAGGTGGGTGCACAGAGCTGGGAAACATCCTGGTTCGCCACACCCACCTTGGGAAAAAGTGCCCCAAATGGAGGGACCTTCGTACCGTGGAGTGGGTGTGGAATGGTGTTGGGCCTGCCATTCCCAGAGGCAGATTGGAGGCAGCCACAGGAGCTGTTGAGTGCTGAGGCAGGCTGGTTAAAAGGCCCGCCTTGGTTCTCTGGGTCTTCGTCCCAGTTATTTTCTGAAACATTAGGTCTTCTAGTCTTCACATCTCACACCCTGTCACCTCCCACCCATTCCCCACGCCCACAAATGTCAACTCAGGCCCACCCATGCTCCCCCCCATTTTCTTCTTTCAAAGAAGAAAGCCCCCCACTCACTCCGAATGACAGGGGGTTTAAATAATTTGACAGCTTGACAGTTCCACAGTCCTTATCCACCATTTGTAAGCATTTACATCTACTCTAAAATGTTATAACACACACTGCAGCTTGATGCCCTTGCTACAGCAAAAATGGGGTCTGAACTCAGCACTGAGTTCACATGATCCTCCTGTGTTTGGCTTTCCCATACGTGGGAGTGACTTCCCACCCCTAATTCCAAACCACCCCCCCTCAGTGAAAATGGTTTCTGCTGGATAAGGAGTGACAACCTATACCTATTGTTTGGTTGTGCGCAGATGCCTATTATGTTACATGATGGCTTAATCTCTTGCCATGAAGGAGAGCACTGATCTATGACAAATGGCTTGGCTGGTTAAAGTAGCGGTTAACTAGGTTAAACCTTAAATTTATACTGAGGTTTATGATCTCAACTGGGATGACAGGATTGAGGATGCAACAATTAGCTTCAGCCCCCCTGGATTAGGAAGTGGCAATCTGGCAGCACCCTGATACCTAATCATGAGCCAATAATTACTACTGGAAGTATACTCTTGTGAATGCCCAATAAAGACATGATTGAACAGTCTGCGATCACTAACTATCTAGGCCCACATATTAATACAGTTGCACAAGATGACAATCAGCACCATTAGAATGGTCTCCCAGTGAGATGCCAATGCCTTAGCATTCGGAGGATAGAACATTGGAATAATAATGAGGAAGACAAGCAGCCAGAAGATTTAGGATTGTTTTAAAACACAAAACATCCCTATGATGACTTCAATTAAAGTTTTTGCCTAGTGTCGCTGAATGTTTGAATTTGTAAAAGGTAATATCAAGTAAGATGTGCCTGATTTGTTCTATTTTAAATTTGTTCCTTCTTTTAGGCTGTTCAGAGCCTCTGGGGATGAAGTCAGGACATATCCAAGATTATCAGATTACTGCTTCCAATATCTTTAGGACCCTAAATATGGATATGTTTACGTGGGAACCCTGTAAAGCCCGGCTGGATAAACAAGGAAAGATCAATGCTTGGACATCAGGGCGCAGTGACCAGTCGCAGTGGCTGCAGGTATTTGTTGTACTTTGAAACTCTGGAGCTCTTGTTATCCATGCACAGCTTAACATTTCCTATGTCTCTGCTACAATTAATATATTCAGAGAAAACTCAAGTTTAAAATAAATCTAAATGTAATCTAGTAATGAATTGCTTGCTCTTATAATTTAGAAAATTTATTTTAATAAAAATTCAGTCAGTCTTTGAAGTTCAAAGCTTATGTTCTCATATAAATTCTTATCTATTCTTAATTTCATAAATGAACTGAACGGCCTGTATTCATTTCTTCTTTATGTTTTTCGAATCCAAAACAGTCCTCCTATAGTCATGTGCTGATTCATTCTTTTGGAATGAAGGGAAGAGTTAGGGATCATTCTATTCCATCATTTTACACAGAATTTACAAGAGCAAAACAGTTTATTGTTTGCTCCCCAGCCTCATGGCCTCCAGTGTAAAACCATTTCTGCAGCTCTTTATCCTGAATCCTTCACACTTAATTTGATATTACTCATGAATTCTCAACTACTCAAAACTGCCTGTTTTATCTAATTTGTCCGATGGTTTATAAACCATCATACTCTTCCCTGTTCTAATGAAAATAGCCCCAGTTTTTCAAGTCTTACACAGTCTTTGTATTATCTCCATACCAGGGAATATCTTAGTGAATGTGGAATGAATGCTGTCTAATGCTTCCACATCCATCCCAAAGTACAGAGCCCTGATCTACGCACAGTACTCCAACTGTACTCTTACTGAGATTTTATATAAGTTGACCATTACATTTCAACTTTCATATTTGTGCCTCTTGCCACAAAACTTAGTATTCCATTTGCTATTATTTTATGGCCTTATCCACTTGAGATACTTCTTTTGCTGTCTTGTGAACCTGAGCCCCCAACTTTCTAGGATTTTTCTGCATCACACGACCTCTCCTATCCAAAAAATAACTTATTAGTCTTACTTTACAGAAAATCCCACACCACACTTACTGATGTTAAATTCCGTCTATCAGTTTTTTGCCCATTTTACCATCTTATTAGCATTTTTTGATTATTGGAATAATTTATTATTCCTCATTAGTTAGATATTTGTTAGCTAGTACTCCCCCTCGCTCTATATCCAAATCAGTGGCATACACAATGAAGAGAAGACATCCCAGAACAGACTGCTGTGATGCAGCGCTATCTACTTCCGAGAAGCTGCCTTTAACTCCCACTCTGTTTCCCAACTTTTAACTAGCCTTTAATTCAATTTGCTAGCTTTCCGCTAATTCTGTACTTCCTAATCTTCATCAGTAATCCCCTGTATGATACTTTATCAAAGTCCATGCGCACCACGACTAATGTATTTCCCCAATCCGCTGTATCTGTCACTTGCTCGAAAAAATCTATGAGGTTTGTGAAGCACAATCTTCCTTCCTTTCTAAATTCCATGTGGCTGCTTCTAATTATTGTCTCTTCCTCCATCTATGTAGTAATCTCATCATTAATTAATGCTTTCAAAATGTCCCCTGACAGAGATGTAACCAAATTTATCTGTATTATCTCTCTTTTTGGAATCTGATAATGCATTGGACATACTTAAACAGAATTCTGAAATATTGGGGATCATTTTAACCTGACCCACCTGGCAGGGAATTGAAGGGATTATTGGGTTGGTACTCACCACCCAATTTTACTCTCCACAGACATGACATTCTCCTACTTGTACTCTAATGTTTGATGATACACTTCAGAACTCGATTTGGTGATTGCTGCTTCTGTATGGTTGGATATATTAAAAACCAAAACTTACTATGCTTTTAGTCACATTTCCAAGACTTTAGTGAGCTTGCTTATAAAAGCACATTTTTAATATATGTTTCCATAAAGACAATATTGCAATGGCGAGGTACAGCAATAAGAACATTTGATATCAGGGTAAATGCCTGTTTAAAAAATACCTTTCTAATCCATTCCTAAGGTGATGCTTTGTCACACATTACTGAAGAGAGTGCTGATTGGTTGCCAAGTGGACTCTGATTGGTAGAGGCATTGCCATGCCGAGTAGCAGCGTGAAACAACTAACTTCACCTGTTGCTCAAATTTTTGAGATACCTTGTCCATCCAGTGTAATCTGAGATAGGCTGGGCACTTTCATCAAACATCTAAATCTGATTCTTGCACATCGTCACCCACCTTGTCATTTAAAACTCCAGGAATTCTGCTTTTCAAAAATGCTTGGAGAATTGCCTCCTGTTGGACTGTTGCTTTTGTGTTTAATTAGAGTTGAAGTACTTGCAATTTCTGGAATGCTTTTTTTGAATGATTTCATTCAAAAGTGACGGCCTTAGATCCGTTCAAGAGTTTGCGTGATATACAGCGTGAAATGGCGTGATCAGGGTAGCCATTATCCTGCAGGATGTCTTTGGTGCACCCTGTTTCAGCACCAAGCTTGCATGGTGAGCAAATGGCTCGGACCCTATTTACAAGGTTGCCAATAAGAGCAATCTTATAGCGTGTGGAACTGTAAGAATCCCAACCCGTGTATTGACCAGTGAAGGTAGTCTTGCAGTAGACCATGGTAGAGAAACTCCTGGCAGATTTCTCAATTCGTACGTCAAGGAGAGGGAGTTCATTTGACTGCTCCAGCAGTAGCAACATGAGTGGTATTCGCCAGCATGATGCTGTCAAGCCAAAAAGACATTCTGCCTATCACACAAGTAATTAATGTGAAGAATGAATTTCAATGCCAGTGTGATGCTAGATACGTAGGCTGTACATCCCAAAGACTGGTGGATCATATTAAACAGCCTGTCCCAGTCACTGTTCACAATGGGCAAGGTACAGACCATATGCAACTAGCCTGTGCTTCCAAAACTCGCAACACAGTGTCCAACATTAGATGTGATTTCAGGGTTGGACCACATTTGCTAAATTGTCCTCAGTGTGCTAAGAATCACGCTGACTACCAATTTAAGATTGACATTTGGGCTCACAGTGTGGCGTATTTGCATGTACTGGAAGCTACATATATTAATACACAGGGCACTGTTCTTTGCAGACAGTAAGAACATGTACACACATTGCACCTGTTTCAGCTAAACAAAATAAGTGACAGACATTCACTGACTCATTCCTCAGGGCAATGCCTTGACCAGTCAGAGTATAGCTGCCTGGTTTAAATTTCAACAATGCTAGGCAGTTAACTGTCAGTCACCATCAGTGGTGAATTCTCCATGGCAACGGCTCTACCAATCAGAGCCCACTTGGCAACCAATCAGCACTCTCTGCTCATACACTATGGGCAGAAATTTTCACTTGGCAGGCGGGCGCGCACCCAACCTGCTCAAACATGAAATGACACGCGTTGATGTCGGCTGAGTGTGGCGTGTCAATGCGCAGTCATGCAATAGTTCAGTTGGCAGACGCGTGCCAAAGTCAGCAGCATGCCCACTGACAATTAGAAGGCCATTAAATAATCAATTAACTTAAATTTTTCACTGCCTGTCCAACCTAACAGTTGGCGGGCAGGCGAAAAGGCCAAGCGACATTTGTATTTTTTTGGAAACCTCCAAGAGAGGAATGAACTTTCTGAAAGCAAATAAAAATAAAATAAAAGTTTTAAAATTGAATTAATAACATGTCCCTGTTCATGTGACAGAGTCACATGATGGAACAAGTTTTATTACATTTTTATTTTCTTTATTTTCTTTTTTTAACAACGCTTCATCTCCCTGAGGCAGCTTTGTGTCTCAGAGAGATTATGAAGCGTTCACTTGCGCGCATGTGTGAAATTTGCACTCAGCCCGCTTGCACTCCTCCTCCATCTGCACAGCCAGCGCTGAGTGCTACCACTCGCGTTTCACACTGGGTGGGCCTTAATTGGCCCGCCAGCATGAAATCACGGTCCAGTCCTGATCACGGGTGGTGGTCAGCTTCCTGAACCCACACACCAAGGGCAAAATTCTGCCCTATACATTGTTGTTTTCCCCTTATATTGGTATTTGTGCGCAGTGTCCTGATGAATGTAAGCCGAAAAGCTTCAACATGTCTCTTTTTTCAGCAATACTCAAGAAAAATAATTATTGATTCAAAGAATCAAAAAGACATAAATTTCTTTTCAAAGCTCCATCTAAAATTTGAGATGGAGTGCAGACTAAAGCAAAACTAAAATTATTTCCAAGCCTAAAATATCATTACCCAGTGGAAATTGAAAAAGACATCATGGTATTTCTCTGGAAATTTCACCCACATCTGCAGGATCCTTGCGGTGGTCCTACATTGGGTGCATATTGAAGAAGAGGACTATCTTCTGAATGACAAACACACATGGCTATTCTGCTGGAACAATGATAGGCAGGTGGATGCAGTCTGTTACGGCCTAGACTTGAGGAAATCCTGCCAGGAGGGTGAAGCCTACAGCCCTCTGCGCTTGAATGGCAACATCAGTCTCAAACTTAATGTAGCGCGGATGCCTTGTTTGGGAGGGCACCATCAGTTGGCTGATGCAGTTGTGGGCTGCAGGTTGTGAAATCCTGCAAATGTCAGCAACTGAGCCCTAGAATGAACCAGATGCAAAATCAATTAAAAGCTATGGTCACCTTGACCTCCATGGGCAATGGGTGGCCTCCTGCTCATACTGACTTTAGGCCATGCTCATAAGGGTGCCGAGGTCTGCGATCACAGGACATGAGAGCTGCAGGCTCTGAAGTCACTGATGCTGTGAGATATCCAGGAAGATGACCCTTGCCTATAGATCCTGTACAGAGGGTAGTGCCTTCTTCTAGTTGCTGTCTTGGGGTCATCCTCTCTGTCGCATTCAGGTGCCTGTGGCTATGTTGCTTGCTGCAGCTGCAGCTCCTCTTGCAGTTGCTATCCTTGCCATTCTGGCTGGTGAGCTGAACACCACTTCAGCTCCTCCTTGGTGGTCCACCCTACTTTGGAATATGTAGATCCCATGTTCCTATGTAAGCTCACAGGTGGAAAGGTCGATAGCCATTTATAGGTCTCCAAGACTCCTCAAGAAAAAGGCACCAAGATGTTCTTCCCAAGCAAAATCAATTATGCTTTCCTCAAGGACCGACTCCTGTAAGCACAAGCCTTCGGCTATAGCTGACCTCAGGCTTACCACCTTCCCTCTCTATACAGGTGACTTCATGTTGGCTTCAGTGCTCAGTGATTTCCCACTGCGCACTCACCATTTTTAACCTGCCAAGTTGCCAATTCAGCATGTGACTCGTGCACTGTTGGGAAAGAGCCATTGCAACCAGACAATGTCTTTTAGTTGCAGTTTTAATTGCCTCATTTGACTTCCTGCTTCGGCCATGGGTTTCCAACTTCACTCCAAACCTGCCCATGGGAGAGACGGAAAGAGGCAGGAACACATTGGAAGACTGGCCCAATGGCATTCGCTGTTGTTTTCCTGGTATTGCCACCTGTCCCGATCCTGCCTCTATCGACCTGGGAAAAAGCCGCCTAGAGAAGTTGAAGATGAGAAGCTGAGACAGTTGTTGACTCATATCAGTATAAATCCATTCAATGTACATAACTGTGCTTGGAATATTGTCTGAGCAAGTTGAACACCCAGTTATTTGAAGCTTACATGAGTCTTCACAAGGAAACGCAAGTTTTCTATTTCACTACACTTACCGCCTGCAAAATATTTCCCTTTAATTGTCCTAAAGCTTAAGATTAGCATTGTTCAATATATCTTGCAAGTTCTGTGTGAAGTAAAATAAGCGTTGTAAGATTTTTAGCTTTGAAACCTGAATACTGAAAAATAAATCTTGAAAAGACTAAAATATGGAAGGGAAAGAGGTTTAAAATAAAACTAACATGAGACATACAGAGATAAAAACAAAAAACTACTGGGATTGCTGGAAATCCAAAACAAAAATAGAATTATCTGGAAAAACCCAGCAGGTCTGGCAGCATCGACGGAGAAGAAAAGAGTTGACATTTCGAGTCCTCATGACCCTCAGTTCTGCGGAAGGGTCATGAGGACTCGAAACGTCAACTCTTTTCTTCTCCGCCGATGCTGCCAGACCTGCTGAGTTTTTCTAGGTAATTCTATTTTTGATTTTATGAGACATACAGACATTGATTTCATTAGGAAAAATTTGCTACCACAAATAGCTGTGGTTCACATATGTGAAATTCTTGCACATGTGCAGCTCTTGATTGCACACAGTGGTTAATTTTACTGGACATAGCATTATAGGTAAAATCAAAATGAACCTGTCCATTTGGGCGTTCCAGAATTTAGCAATTTTGTTTATTCCGGAGTAGAATTTGAGACTTTCCAAGGCTCTTTCATATATGTGAAAGACTACCTCAATTCACTTGGTCCTGTGGTTTAGTTTGTTGTGGGTTTTTGATAAAGGTTGATAGAAAGGATCATAACAGTGCATTCAAGTGTCAGCATGCAACAAAATCAGTATTTTCAATTCCCCTGATCAGCCAGCTCTGAAGCCAGCGGCCAAGACCCTCATCACGTCCACAAGATTTTGCCCAATGACTGTAAAATAGACTTCTTGTGCTTTTATCCAAATTGAACTGCAGAATGGCAATTACTATGGCAAGGGAATTATTTGTAAAGGTCAATTTATATTTTGTATATAACCTCATATTGGCTACCTCATAAGAGGAGAGATCAGCCTGGCCATTGTATGGCTTTTACATTTAAAAAAATTGTGTGTAATGTTTAGCATTGCCCTCACTAACTTCAGTGCACTGATATTACAGATCTGTTGTTATTCTGTTTGAATAAGCAGAGACAGAAGCTGATTTGTTTACAAGATTAATAATTGGCTAGTGCAAGCACCCCTGCAGACTCAAAAAATGACAGATGGGCTGAAGGCCTATGTAATTAAAATATCTGCTAACTATTTATTAGGTTAATTAAACACATGATTAACCGTAGTGTGGGAACATTATGATTTCTGAACTCCTGGGCCTCAGAAGTTCCAAGAAGTTCCAGGAAGCTAATTGGCCAGGGATGAGTAATATGGTATATAAGGTTAGCATAGGAATTCTGTACTTTTCTCTTTTAAAAAAGGGAGCAGGAACTAATTTTGTAGCAGCTTTCCTCAGGAGATGAAATGGAATGGGTAAAGCTCACAATAGATCAAATTGTACATTGTTAGGGTAAAAGAGGTTTCAATGACATCATTTCATTTAATATTTTTCTTTTGATCTTAATTTATGAAAACAATTTTCTCCACGTACCCTGCTCTATTTCCATCCTCCTCTCCTCATTCTCCATTGCAGTTCCAAGGGTAGTAGCATTTCACTCAACTGATATTTTCTTGTATGTGTGTACTTGATAATTTTGAACATCAGTCATGTTTGCTATTTCAATCTTTGCACATGACTGCTGCATTCTTCACAGGCTATAAGTTCATAGGAAAATACCTGTGGTTGTAAGTGATTCCAAATGTTTCTTACTGGTCTCTGAAATGAAAATATGAGCTTCCTTTAAAGAAAAGGAAATATTTGCATTTCCACACCGCTTTTCACGACAACCAGACGCCCCAAAGCACTTCACAGCCAATCAAGTGCTTTTTGAAGTGTAGTCATTGTTGTAATGCAGGAAACGCAGCACTAATATACTCTCAACAAACTCCCACAAACAGCAATGTGATAATGACCAGATAACCTGCCTTGTTGTCATGTTGATTGAGGAATACATGTTAACCAAGACACCAGGGCTAAGTCCCCTGCTCTTCTTCGAAATAGTGCATTGGGGTCTTTTGCATCAAACCCGAGCACATCAGTTTAACATTTCACCCAAAAGATGGCACTTCTAACAATGCAGTGCTCCCTCAATACTACACTGGAGTGTCGGCTCTGATTTTTGTGCTCTACCCAGGAGTGGGACTTGAACCCAGAATCATGTGACTCAGAGGTGAGCACTACCAACTTAGTTATGGCTAACGCACAATGGCCAGAATATTGCCGTCGGACAAAGTGATGTGTGAGCCCAACGTCATTGCGTGTCATTTAGATCTTTCGCTCGGCGGGCACGTACTGGAGGTGGCTGGCAGGCGAAGAGCCCAAGTGCTCTTCGCATTTTCCGGGAAACCTCATCCACAGGTGGGATGAGGTTTCCTGAAGGTTTCATAAAGTTAATAAATAAATTTGGTGAACTTGACAAACATGTCCCAGCTCATGTGACACTGTCGCATGAGGGGACATGTTTAAATAATTTTTTACTTTATTTATAACAAAATTTTTTTAGCAACTTAATCTCCCTGACGCAGCTCCTTGCCTCAGGGAGATTGCATGCACATGCACGAAAGAGCGCTGGCTCCAACTCTCCCTCCTCCCCCCTGCCCGCACAGGTAGCGGTAAGCGCTACTGGCTGCGTGTTACACTGGGCGGGCCTTAATTGGCCTGCCCACGTAAAATGGCGGCACACAACCGACCACGGGCGGCGATCGGCTCCGCGCCCACCCCTGCCCTCACCCGGCCTGCCCGACATAGGTAAAATGCAGCCTAATGTGTTTTTTGGGATTAAGTAGAATCTAACATTTGTATTAAATCGGTTTCCAATAAGTTCAGCCATGAATGACAGGAACATTAACACTAGGGAAATGAATAAGGCAAGCGTTTGGCTCCTTTGGCTGTGATGATAAAGTGCAGTTTAATTCTTCATATTTGGAGATAAGGCAGACATGACTTGATCTTATGTGCTTTCTGAATTGATCACTCAAGCTGCCTTCTGCACCATTTCATTCCAATTCATAATGAAATATGTTAGCTAGATTGTTATTAACAGATACACAAGCCTAGGGAGCCCACTTTCTGTTCAAAATACCCATCTCCCTTAAAATAATGCTTTGCTGTCTGATAGACTCCAATTTTAACTACCACTGCCATTGGAAACTGATTGCTGAAGGGTTGTTTAAAATAAGGCAAGTGACTTACTCCCACCAATCCCGCTTTCTTCCAACTGTGTCCCCATATTATCTTGCAGAAGAGCAAGACCACAAATCAATTTGTAATTTTAACCTAAAGCACAAGTCAGGGTTAGTGCTGGCTCACATATCAAATTCCAGTAGATTGAAATGTGCCATATAAGAGAGAAAGTAACTAATGTTTTAAGATTCATACTGCACTAAATTTGAAAGGTGATTCTAATTATTCTTCTTTCTTGCTGATATACGTCCAATACCATGTGCTCTTTTTCAGCAAAGCTGCAAAGTTGGGTTAATATCACTGGATGGCAATCGAAGGTGATTTAAGAGAGACTGCTTACATTCTGAGACAGAGAGAATTTGCAGTATTTCCAAAGGAAAGATGGCCTTATATTTACACAATGCATTATCCATTCTTCAGCAGGTCAGGCAGCATCTGTGGAGGGAGAAACAGTTGATGGGCTGAATTTTACGGGACACTGTTGTTCTCCCACCCATCTCCCCCACGCCTTTCCATCCCCAGCTAAAATGTCGAGTAAGAACACTTCCACGATCCCTATGACTGACCCACAGCAATTTAAGGCTTGGAGCAGAGTTAATTGCTTTAAGACAAGACTTCTGCTCTTGTCTTTGGAGAAGGTCCCATCTCAGAGAGCTGCCAGACAATCAAATGGCCAGCAGCTTTGTAGTCCCAACAGCACCAGCTGGGAGCAGTGGCCACTGCTGGGACTACAGGCAGTTCCACAATACCAAGGACCTCAGGTAAGTCCTGGCTGGGGGATCTCAGTGAGGAGGGTGTGGGTGGGCGGGGCAGCCTTAGGAGGCCAAGGCGGAGGGTTAAAGGGGGGGAAATGACATGGGAGGGGTGCCCCAGGGGCACCCAGGGGGCTTCCTACTGAGTATTTTCAGCATTTTCTGGAAATGTCTGATTTGCTTTGAAAAGCATCCCTATAGTATGTGTAGGTATTGTACAACTTCCGATTAACATAGAAGTGAGCATGTGCCATGAATAAATATTCCTTTTGGGAAGTTGATGAGGGAGACATAATGAGGATTTGGAACAATAACTTAAAACCAAAGTACTGTATTAGCAGAGATACAATATTAAACAAGTGAATGCTCTCTATATGCTGACGGGAAATGGCAGCTGCTATAGGTTTTAAATGCCTGCATAAAGGGTTAAGCAGCCTCTAGAAAAATCATAGTTGCTGGCTCCAAAGCAGAATCAATAATAAAGCTGGATGACTCTGTACATTAATAGCTTCTCTATTGATTTGACAACTAATTCCGATGCTTAAATGTTTCCTGGTATGCTGCCTTGTGCTGAATGTCTGCATTCAGGCATTGCTAACAATGCAAAATGTATGGTGCTATTTAGTCATTACCATCTAATAAGAGTACACCCACCTAAATATGGCTTGGCATTTTCGGCAGAATCAATGGTATGCAAAACAGCAAGAACAAAAACATATATTTATATAGTCCCTTTACGGTGTCAACCTTGGTTCAGTTGGTAGCCTGTTGCCTCTGAACCATAAGATTCAGGGTTCAAGATCTACTCTAGACCTTGAGCACAAAAACCAAGGTTGAAACTGCAGTGCAGTATTTTTGGATGAGACATTAAACCAAGTTAAATCTGCCTGATTGGGTGGACAAAAGATCTTGTGGCTTCAAAGAACAGCAGGAGTGTTATCCCTGCTGTACTGACCAATATTTATCCCTCAATCAACATCACAGAAGAACAGATTATCTGATCATTATCACATTGCTGTTTGTGAGAATTTGCTGTGTGCAAATTGGCTGTTGTGTTTCCTACTTACAACAGTGACTACACTTATAAGTATTTCATTAGGAGTAAAGTGCTTTGAGAATATTGGTAGTCACGAAAAGCACTATATAAATATTAGATCTTCTTTTAAATGTTCCAAGGCGTTTCACAAAAAGATTACAAAGCAAAATTACTCAAAAAATGACATTTGATAAGGTGCCACATAACAGGCTTGTCAGTGACATTTAAGCCCATAGAATAAAAGAGACAGTAGCAGCACGGATATAAAATTGGCTGAGTGACAGGAAACAGAGGGTACTAGTGAACAATTGTTTTTCGGTCTGGACCAAGGTATCCAGTGGGGATTGTGTGGGTTGGTGCTGGGATCCTTGCTTTTATTGATATATATTAATGACCTAGACTTGCGTGTGCAGGGCAATTTTCAAATTTTCAAATTTCAAAATTTGTGGAAGATGCAAAACATGCAAATATTGTGAATGGTGAGGAAGATAGTGATAAACTTCAAGAGGACATAGATAGACTGGTAGAATGACAGTGACAGAATAAATTTAATACAGAAAAGTATGAAGCAATTCCTTTTGGTAGGAAGAAAGAGGAGAGACAATATGAAATAAAGGGTACTATCATAAAGCAGGTGCAGGAGTAGTGGAACCTGGAGGTATATGTGCACAAATCTTAGAAGGTGGCAGGGCATGTTAAGAAAGTGGTTAATGAAGCATATGGAATCCTGAGCTTTATAAATATCGGCATAGGGTACAAAAACAAGGAAGTTATAATAAACCTGTATGAAACACTGGTCAGGATTTTCCGTGCCCATCGGCATCAGGTGTGGCATGAGCAGACATTATGGCGCGATCGGTTTCATGATGGCTTGAAACCATTTAGCGATTGTCCGCTCAGCCTACCGATGACGGGATGCGTTTCCGGCCATTGAACGTTGGGAACCTCATTAGAATACGTTTTCATATCTTTATTAGGCCAGCCCGCCGGAATCATCTGTCCACGTCAGCGGTAAAACACGCCAACATGTTTCACAACAGCACATAAGCGACATGCACCTAGTGGGCTGCACTTTCCTTGGGACTTCAAGGTTTGTTAGCCTACCTTGCTTCGTTCAGCACTCGCAGTCATCAGCGCCAGGTTTCACAGGCAGCACCACATCACTTTTATGGGCACAAGGCAGGTCTCTACCTGCCAAATCAGCCATATGTGGGTGGCTTTTCAATGGCTCAAGGTTAGGGCTTGCTTGGGGAAGGGGGAGAAGTGGCCTCAGGCAAGGGAAGAGGCTGCAGGACGAGGGCTGTACTGGGGAAGGAGGGTAACCCAGGGGGCACATGTTGACCTGTGCAAGTGGCCTCAAGATGGCGAGGGCTGAGGAGGAAGTCTCCAGAGGAGATGAGGCCAGATGGAGATGTGAGAGTATGTGTGTGAGATTGGGTGGTGATGTCTCTTGAGCTGGCAGTGAGTGAGATACCAGTGAATGTATGATGGGCTTGAATGTGTGAGTTTAGAGTGATAAGATGGTTGCCATACCCTGGCTGCACGGATGAGATCATTCATCCTCTCTCTGCATTGGATGGCCAATCTCTTCTGTGCAGCATTAGCACTGATCACCATTGCCACCACCTCCCAAATCTGGTTAGTCACACCACTGCCCATCCTGCAGCCAGAGCGGGGGTGAAGGACATTGCAGGGGGCCTCCACAGTGTCCAAAAGGCATTCCAGTGATGCAAAACTAAACCTGGGGGCTATAGTCTTTTTACCTTTCATAGACATCTTCCCTGCAGTAGTCCTGGGCTGGGAGCACTGAGATGCATGCACGCGTCTGGACTTTAAATATGGCGCCCGGCGTAATGAAGCAGCGAGGTGATGGTGTGGCAGGCGAATGGGAGCCCGCTCACCATTGAAACAGTGTGTTTCCCAGAAATGCATAACTAATTCAGTGGGTGTGGGACGATGAAAACCCACCATTGCGGCCAGCAGGTAAAACATCGTTTTACCCGCCCACTACCACAGTTAGTACAAATATGGGACAATTCCGCCCACTGGTTTGTCCTTGACCGGACTGTTGTGCTCGATTCTGGGCAGCATACTTCAGGAAGGATTTGGAGAGGATGCAGAGAAGATTCATGAGAACGGTTCCAGGAATGAGGAACTTCCATTACATGGATAGATTGGAGAATCTAGGTCTGTTCTCCTTGGAGAAGGGAAGATTAAGAGGAGGTTGGATAGAACCATAGAACACTACAGCACAGAAAACAGGCCATTTGGCCCTTCTAGTCTGTGCTGAAATATTATTCCGCTAGTCCCATTGACCTGCACCTAGTCCATAACCCTCCAGACCTCTCCCATCCATGTATCTATCCAATTTATTCTTAAAACTTAAGAGTGAGCCCACATTTACCACGTCAGATGGTAGCTCGTTCCACACTCTCACCACTCTCTGAGTGAAGAAGTTCCCCCTAATGTACCCCCTAAACCTTTCCCCTTTCACCCTAAAGCCATGTCCTCTCATGTTTATTTCTCCTAATCTAAGTGGAAAGAGCCTACTCGCATTTACTCTGTCTATACCCCTCACAATTTTGTAAACTTCTATCAAATCTCCCCTCATTCTTCTACGCTCCAAGGAATAAAGTCCTAACCTGTTTAATCTTTTCCTGTAACTCAACTCCTTAAGACCCGGCAACATCCTAGTAAATCTTCTGTGCACTCTCTCAATCTTACTGATATCCTTCCTGTAGTTAGGCGACCAGAACTGCACACAATACTCCAAAGTTGGCCTCACCAATGTATTATACAACCTCACCATAACATCCCAGCTCCTATACTCAATACTTTGATTTATGAAGGCCGGTATGCCAAAAGCTTTCTTTACAACCTTGTCTACCTGTGACGCCACTTTCAGGGAATTATGTATCTGAACTCCCAGATCCCTTTGTTCCTCCGCACTCCTCAGTGCCCTACCATTTACTGTGTATGCCCTACCTTGGTTTGACCTTCCAAAATGTAACACCTCACACTTTTCCGCAGTAAATTCCATCTGCCATTTTCTGGCCCATTTTTCCAGCTGGTCCAGATCTCTCTGCAAGCTTTGAAAGGCTTCCTCGCTGTCCACAACGCCTCCAATCTTAGTGTCATCAGCAAACTTGCTGATCCAATTCACCACATTATCATCCAAATCATTGATATAGACAACAAACAACAATGGTCCCAGCACAGATCCCTGAGGCACACCACTAGTCACAGACCTCCAGTCTGAGAAGCAATCATCCACTACCACTCTCTGTCTTCTCCCACACAGCCAATTTCGAATCCAGTTTACAACCTCTCCCTGGATACCAAGTGTCTGAACCTTCTGAACTAACCTCCCTTGTCAAAGGGACCTTGACAAAGGCCTTGTCAAAGATAGTGTTGTTCAAAATCATGAAGGGCCTGGACATAGTAGATAGGGGAAAAAAGTAGACATGAAGGAAATCTTTTTAATACAGCGAGTGGTTAGAATCTGAAGTGCACTGCCTGAGAGTGTAGTGGAGGCAGGATAAATCGGGGCTTTCAAAAGGAAATTGGATCATTACCTGAAAAGGAAAAATTTGTAGGGCTATTGGAAAAAGACAGGAGAGTGGCACTAGGTGAGTTGCTCTTGCAGATAGCTGATACAGACACAATGGACTGAAAAGCCTCCTTCTGCCCTGTAACCTATCATTCCGTAATGAGTTTCTACATAACTTGGCCACCACCATCCAAACTAGAGTTCCAATGAGACAAAATTTCTGCCCACGTAGTCCATACTATATAAATAAATATATATTTTTTGCTATTCTTAATTAAAAAATGTGTCAGTCAAACTGCAGGCAAGTTCCCAGGAGTGTCCTGTAACTCAAAAATGATAATTTCTGCTAAGTTTACAAGGCAAGTACATAACCTAATGGCGTGACCTCTTGCTTGATTTGTTCAGTTTAATCAACATAACATTTTGTTTTGGGAATATTAAAAATCATCTAAATTCTACTCCATGCAATTAGATATTTTAAAATCATTTCCAGGCTATTAAAAACAATAAAAGTTGGAATTACATAACTGGTATCCAAAATGTTCAAAACTGGGATTATGACAATTTAATTATTGGAAAAATTATTATTTCAAACAAAGCCCTTTTTCTCTAAATTCATCAGTGCTCAAAGTATCCTCATAGATCAGGTATTCAGGAAGGTTTTAAAATTTAAGGTCATAGTATAAAGCTATAAAGGCTGAATATACCATTGCCTATTAAAAAAAACATACTCTAGTACTTGCATTTCATTTTGTTTGATATGAACAATCATAACTTGATACCCACACACAAGAAACTTGCTAATTTCTAACAATAAATTCCTTCAAAGTCTCAGGTTCTCCATGGAGACAGCTACTGTGCTGTCTGCAGCAGACAATGTGTACTCAGCGATAGCACTAACGGCGGTAGTCAAGGTCACTACCGCTTTCAACTTTTATGTGTCCTGCTCCTTTCATAATCGCACAGAATGTACCTGCAATATAAATCAATTTTATAACACACCAACTAGAGAATTGATCTATTGTTTCAGCAAGGCTGACTCATTCACTTCATGTACCACAGACCTACAATAGTAGCTACTTAATGTCACATGACAGGGCCACCTATCTTCAGGGCATTGCTGAACTTCCCCAAGTTCTTCATGGGAAGAGAGAGTTGCTGGCAATGCCAGCATCTGTTGTCATCCCTAATTGCCTTTGGGAAGAGGGTAATGAGCCGCCTTCTTGAACTGCTGCAATCTACCTGGTATAGGTACACCCACAGTGCTGTTAAGATGGGAGCGCCAGGATGTTGACCCAGCAACAGTGAAGGAACGGTGATAAAGTACCAAGTCAGGATGGTATGTGTCTTGGAGGGGAGCTTGGGGGTGGTGGTGTTCCCATGCATCTGCTGCCCTTGTCCTTTTAGAGATCATTGGTTTGAAAGGTGCTGTCAAAGGAGCCTTGGTGAGATGCTTCAGTGCATCTTGTATATAGTACACAATGCTGAGACTGTGATGGAGGAGCTGAATGTTTAAGGTGGTGGATAGGCTGCCGATAAAGTGGGCTGCTTTGTCCTGGATTGTGTTGAGCTTCTTGAGTATTGTTGGAGCCACACTCATCTAAGCAAGTGGAGAGTATTCCATCACACTTCTGATTTGAGCCTTGTAGATTGTGGGTAGGCTTGATGGTGGATGGCGTGAATGTTACGAGCCTGAATATTATCCAGGTATTCTTGCATATGGACATCCTGACGTCACCGTGCGTCGTTCTGATCTTCCATTCAGCGGGCGCGCACCGGAGTCGGCTGTGCACCTGCCGAACTGTCAAGGGCCTGTTAAGGCCATTAATAAACTAATTAAAGCAATTGTCGGGTCTGCCCATCCAACCTTAAGGTTGGCGGGCAGGCGAAGAGCCCAGGCAGCCTTTGCATTTCTCATGAAACCTCATCCACGGGCGGGATGAGGTTTCATGAAGGGTTTATTAATTAAAATAAAAAAATTTATTAAAGTTCATAAACATGCCCCAGCTCATGTGACACTGTCTCATGAGGGGACATGTCTGAATAATTTTATTTTTTTTATTTTTAACACCTTTTGCACTGAACTTAATCTCCCTGAGGCAGCTCCATGCCTCAGAGAGATTTCTGCGTTCTTTCACACGCATGCACGAAAGAGCGCAGGCCCCTACTCTCCCTCCTCCTCCCGCCCACACAGGTAACGCTGAGCACTTCCGGGTGCGTGTCACACTGGGCGGGCCTTAATTGGCCCGCCCACGCAAAGTGGCGGCGCGCAGCCGATCGTGGGTGGCGATCAGCTCGTGCCTGCTGCTGCTCCCGACCAGCCTGCCCGACAGGGAGAAAATTCTCCCCCATATTTTGTTCTGTTAGATTAGTCCTGAATCTATCTCATTTAGTATGGTGGCAGTGCCACATAACACGACAGAGGTTATCCTCCCTGTGAAGATGGGTCTTCGTCCCTACAAGTTCCGTGTGGTGGACACTCCTACCAATACTGTCATGGACAAGCCATCCGCAACAAGTCAGTCTGTGAGGACAACGTCAAGTAGGTTTTTCTCTCTTGTTGGTTTCCTCACCACCTGCCGCACCCCAGTCTGGCAGACACCAGGGAACATAATCCCAGGATAAGGGGTAGGCCATTTAAGACTGAGATGAGGAAGAGTCTCTTCACTCAAAGGGCGGTGGACCTTTGGAGTTCTCTACTCCTGAGGGCTGTGGAAGCTCAATCATTGTGCATGTTCAAGATAGAAATCAATAGATTTCTGGAAACTAATAACATCAAAGGATGTGGGGAGAGTGCGGGAAAGTGGCTTTGAGGTAGATGATCAGCCATGATCTAATTGAGTGGTGGAGCAGGCTAGATGAGCTGAATGGCCTTTCCTGTTCCTATGCCCCTATATTTCCTTCAGGACTCAGATAGCTCTGAAAATAATGGTGCTACTGAGCCACACTTAGTGATGAAAATTGAAATCTCCCACTCAGAGTGCATTCTGTGTTCTTGGCAGCCTTAGTGCTTCTTCCAAGTGGTGTTCAACATGGAGTATTGATTCATAAGCTGAGGGGGAGGTGGTAGGTGGTAATCAGCAGAAGGATTCTTTGGCCGTGTTTGACTTGATGCCGCGAGGCTTCATGAGGTCCAGAGTCAATATTGAGGATGCCCAGGGCAACTCCCTACCAACTGTATACCATAGCCGACAGGACATGACATACCCAGAGGTGGTGATGGTGGTGTCTGGGACACTGACTTAGATGTGGTTCAGTGAATATGACTATGTCAGGCCATTGCTTGACTAATCTGTGGGACAGCTCCCCCAATTTCGGCACAAGCTCTGCAGCTGTTAGTAGGGGGACTTTGTAGGGTTGACTGGCAGAGTGTGCCACTGTCCAGGTCAATGCTGAGTGGTCTAGCCAATTTTATTCAATTTTGACTTTTCTGTAATGGCTTTATACAACTGAGTGACTTTCCACTCTGCCATTTCTGATGGCAGCTAAGGTTGGGTGGGTCTGGAGTCACATCCAGGCTAGATCAGATAAGGAGGGCAGATTTATATCCCTAAAGGATCAGATGGGTTTTTACAACAGTCTGATAGTTTTATCGCTATTTGCAATGCCACAAGGGTGCCCATTCCAAGTTTTTACATCGCTTGGCTTTTAAAGCCAGATTTATTAATTAATTGAATTTAAATTTCACCAGCTGCCATGATGAGATTTGAACGCTTTCCCTGGAGTGTTAGCCTGGGTCTCTGGAATACTCATCCAGGTACATTACCACTCTGCCACCATCCCCATTGTTGATGGTCATCCAAGTCTTACACTTCTGCAACTGAGGGAGAATCTAAACTGTCTGAATCAGTATTCAGCTGCAAGCTGATCAAGAGCATCAGATCATGCAGTTTAATGCCTGCTCCCTAGTCAGCAGTTACTATGCTTTCATTCATTCATTGAATCATGCTGCAAAGACTGTGAAGTGTGAAAGACCAGAGCAATAATTTTATTTTGAGTTTACATTTATCTTAATTTGCTTCATTACCAAGAGTTGTTTAAAGTTGTTTATTTGATGTCCTCACTGTGAGCTGGTTCAGGATGGTAATAGATGTTTAACTGATTACAAAAGAGATGTGATTAGCCATTCTCTGCGGCTTGTTGCCAATATGCTGTTGAGGCTGGAGGCCCAATTTCAGGTGATCTCCTGGCATATGTACCCAGCAAGCTTCCGATTTCAGGCCCGAAAATGGCCCAAACCCAATTTCCATCCCTCAGTGGGTAGGAAGGGAGAGCAGCCAAAGTAATGGTCCAGGTTTAAATCATTGACAAAAATAGGAGCACTGTTGAAGATACTGAAGAGAAAGTTTAAGAGGTTAGGCATTAACTTGAAAAACAAGACCTCAAATGTTGCATTCTCAGATTAGTTTGTCTGTCACACATTGAAAAGGCTAAACAGAAGAAAATTAGCAAGAGCAAACTGGTGCAAAGGAAAGGGGCATTGAAGTGACTTCTGCAATAAGGAAAGGCAATTTCAAAGGGACAGTTGTTGCCTGAACCAAAATGGAAGCAGTGGATTAGTGAAGAGGATAAATAGAGCACTGGGGAGGACTTAAACAGATATGCAGAGGGCTGGGGCAAATCTAGTTTTTAGGTCAGAGTGGGAGAGCAGGATTAATAAAACTAATGGAATAGAAGTAGAAGACTTTGCTTAAATAAACATTCTCAAGATAGTGTCAGAGATGAAATGGAAAGAAACTATTACGTAGCGAGAGTGAGAAACTCTTCCGAATATCTAAAAATAGAAAACCAAGAAAAGAATAAAAATTAATGTTCTCAAAGATTAGTGTCAATCAACTAATAGAGTTCGGTGGGTAAATAGAACAACTAAAATTAAACAGAAGCTTTAAAATGAAGCAGATGATACTGTTTACGCTAAAAATATTATAGAAAGCCATGAGTATAGAAAGTGTAGTGAGGAGGAAAAAAGGGACATTTAGAGACTATATAGGAATATGAAGGACCAGCAGATAATATAGAAAGAAATAGTGGGAAGTCTTATATTTACAAAAAAGGAAACGAATACTGGAAGGTCGGACGGAAGCAGTCTAAATTTTAGATGAGAACCGTATAGCAGAGACAGTGAATATTTTGCATCTCTGTTTTGCAAATGATGGTTGAAATGAGAACAAGGTAAAGGAGAGGAAGACATGGAAGAATTTATAGTTAACAGTAGAAAAGGAGTAGTTATGAAAAATGAACAGAACCCAAAATCGGCCCTGCTGGCATGTACCCAGGTGACAGGTGAAAGGGAAAGTCAGAGAGAAGATAACACAAGCACCAGGTGATCTACCCCCTTGACTGCTGCAGTCCGAGGTGAGGTTATTCTTTGTTGTGGTTTGACATGACTTAAGTGACCTGCTAGGCTACTTCAGTGTCAATCAGTCAACATTTGTAGGGGACTAGAGACACACATAGGCCAGACCAGGTAAGGACAGCAGGTTTCCTTCCTCAAACAACATTTGTGAACCAGTTATGGTTTTGTTTGATTGCCTTTTGAACTTTTTCTGGTTTTGCCACTGTTCCTGAGATCATTGAAATCACCTGTTCCTTCTCATAACCACTTGTAATCTATTAACTTGGCTTTGCTGTGTAACTAACCAGTCCAGTATTGTAAAGACTCACTTGTAGAAAAGAGCACTTTAAGCAAGGATACTGTTTTTGTTTTAAACTAGAGTGTAATACTTTTATACTGCAGACTACTGTGTACTATGAGTCTCCTGGTGAAAGGCTATAGCATTTGCAGTAGCGCAAACAAATCCAGAGCTCCCTAGATGAAAGAGGAAATTGGAATTAAGATAAAGAAGGAAAAGTACGCCTATGATAGGTATCAGGTAGAAAATGCATTTGGGAACCAAGAGGAATACAGAAGGTTCAGAGAGGAGGTGAAAAAGCATATTAGAGAAGCGAAGAGGGATTATGAGAAAAGACTGGCAGCCAATATAAAGTCTTCTATAGACATATAAATAGTAAAAGGGTGGTAAAAGGAGGAGTAGGGCTGATGAGGGACCTAAAAGGGAATTTACACATGGATGAAGGGGCCATGGCTGAGGTATTAAGTGAATACTTTGCATCCATCTTTACCATGGAGGTAGATGCTACCCATGCCATAGTGACAAACAAGGAAACTCCGTCACTGGAAGGGTTCAAAATTGACATGGAGGAAGTGTTGAATAGACTGTCAGTACTTAAAGTTGACAAGGCACAGGGACAGGATGAGATGCATCCAAGGATATTGAAGGAAGTGAGAGTAGAAATTGCAGGGGCACTGGCTGTAATCTTTCAGTCTTCCCTAGACTCAGAGGTGGTGCCAAAGGACTGCAGAATTTGCAAACATTATGCCCTAGTTCAAAAAATGTTGTGAGGATAAAACCAGCAATTATAGACCAGTCAGTGTAACTTCAATGGTGGGCAAGATTCTGGAAACAATTATTTGGGATAGAATTAGTAGTCATATGGAAATGTGGGTTGATAAGGAAGAGCCAGCATGGATTCCTAAAGGGAAATCATGTTTAATAAACTTGCTGGGGTTTTTTTGAAGAGGCAACAGAAAAGCTTGATGAGGGTAATGCTGTTGATGTGGTGTACATGGACTTTCAAAAGGTATTTGATATGGTACCGCACAGCCGACTTGTGAGAAAAGTTATTGCTGATGGAATAAAAGGGACAGTAGCAATGTGGATACAAAATTGACTGAAAAATAGGAAGCAGTGGGCAATGGCCAATGGATATTTTTCGGACTGGGGGAAGGTTTGTAGTGAAGTGCCCGAGGGGTCGGTATTGAGACCCTTGCTTTTCCTGATATATATTATTGATCTAGATCTTGGTGTGCAGGGGACAATTTCAAAGTTTGCGGATGATATGAAGCTTGGGAGTGTTGTGAACTGCGAGGAGGACAGTGTGGAACTTCAAGAACATAGACAAGGTGGAGTGGGCAGATAGGTGGCAGATGAAGTTCAATGCGGAGAAGAGTGAGATGATGCATTTTGGTAGGAAGAACATGGACAGACAATATAAAATAAGGGGTGAAATTCTGAAGGGGGTGCAGGACCAGAAAGACTTGGGTCTATATGTGCATAGATCATTGAAGGTGACAGGACAGGTGGAGAGAGTAGTTGATAAAGCATACAGTATTCTGGGCTTTATTAATAGGGGCATAGAATACAAGGAGGCTATGCTAAATTTACATAAGACAATCGTTAGACCTCAGCTGGAATATTGTGTACAATTCTGGGCGCCACATTATAGGAAGGATATGAACACATTGGAGAGAGGGCAGAAGGGGTTTACAAGAATGGTTCCAGGGATGAGAAACTTCAGCTTTGACGATAGATTGGAGAGGTCTTTGGAGAGAGGAAGTCCAAGAGAAGATTTGATGGAGATAGATTTGATAGGGGGAGGCGGTGGCGTAGTGGTATTGTCTGATTGATTGACTGATAATCCAGAGACCCAGGGTCAAGCCCTGGAGATCTGGGTTCAAATCCCACCACAGCAGATGATGGAATTTGGATTCAATAAATTAAAAGTCTGATGATGACCATGAAACCATTGCTGATTGTTGTAGAAACCCATCTGGTCCCCCTTTAGGGAAGGAAGTCTGCTGTCCTTACCTGATCAAACCTACACATGACTCCAGACCCACAGCAATGTGGTTGACTCTTAAAAATGCCCTCTGAACAAGGACAATTAGGAATGGGTAATTAATGTGATGCCCACACCCATGAACAGATTTTTTTTTAAATCATGAGGGGGTTGGACAGAGTAGATAGGGAGAAGCTGTTCTTGCTTGTAAAAGGATCAAGAACGAGAGGGCACAGAATTAAAGTAATTTGCAAAAGAAGCAAATGTGATGTGAGGAAAAAGCTTTTTCACATAACGAATGCACTGCACTGCATTGGTGGTGGCAGATTCAATCAAGACATTCAAGAGGGCATTAGATGATTATTTGAATAGAAACAATGTGTAAGGGTATGGGGGAAAGGCAGGGGAAAAAGCAGGGCATGACACTAGGCTATAATGCTCATTTGGAGAGCTGGTATAGACACAATGGACTGAATGGCCTCCTTCTGTGCTGTTAAAATTCTGTGATTTTTATTATACATCTTTCACTAGCATTGATTTTTTCACCTAATTTGTCTTATAATATAATTTTGTCTGGACCTTTGTTCAGAAATACAGTCCAGCAAAGTGGCCATTTTTCACATAGTTACTTAAAGAAAGGGTAGAGTCAATTAGAGAAATAAAAGGAAATCATCTCATCGAGGAGGAAGATACTAAACAAATATTTTGTTTCAACTTCCATAAAAGTATGTGACGGTGAGAATATAAGAATCCAAGGGAAAGAGCTGGCCTAGTTAGTTTGCATAGCTATGGATAAAAAGTAGTGCTGAGAAAGTTTGTGGAACTCAAACTGGAAAAGACACCTGACTGGGATGGCATGTATTGTAGACTGCTGTAGAATTCAAGAGAGGTACCAGCAGAGGCCAAGACCGTGATGCTTCAAACAGATGGATATAGCACAAGGACAAAGATGGGGTTGCAACTGCAACAAACCGTTTCTGTTTTAAAAAGGGAGGAAAAGATAACCTTACTAATTACAGAGGAGGCAGCCTAACATCAGCTGTGCTTAAACTTCTAGAGGCATATTCACCGCTGAGAGGATAAAATACTCATTTAAAAGAAACTTGTAGTAATTGAGGAGAATCAGCATGAATTTGCAAAGGCAAGTCAAATCTGACCAAGTTAATAGAATTATTTATAGAAATAATAAAGTTCATTAATAAAGGAATTGCAGTGTTGTGTTTATGGATTGTCGACAAGTAGTTGGTAACATACCACAGAGGAAGCTGCTGATAAAATTTAGGCACGCAATATTAATGGGAGCGTGGCAGCAAGGTAGTAATTGGGTTAAATGAGCAAAACAAAGAGCAGCGTTGGATGGTCCTTCATTTTGGACTGCAGGAATGTTATCAGTGATGACCCCTAGGCATGCTTATTAGGACCTTTGTTCTTCTCAGTGTGTGATTGGCAATGCAAGATAGAGTTTGCAGGCAATTTACAAAATAAGGACCATGGTTAATTGTGTAGAGAATGAAGAGATTTGGTTCCTACTGAAGTGAGATAAGGAGAATATTTTTTACACAGTGAGTGGTTATGATCTGGCATACACTGACTGAAAGAGTAGTGGAAACAGATTCAGCAATAACTTGCAAAGTGAATTAGATAAATACTTGGAGGAGAAAAATTGCAGAGCAGTGTCGAAAGGGTAGGGGAGTGGGACTTAATGAATGGCTCTTTCAAAGAACTGACTCAGGTACAATGTACAGAATGGCCCCCACCTGTGCTGTGACATTCTATGATTTCAGGAGATTAGTAGATTGGGCAGATAGATCATATGAGAGGTAAAACATTTTGTGAGGGAATAATATGGAGAAAAGTGGAGGGATGTAGGATTCTCATACACAAATCTATCAACAGTTGGAGGAAAGGTTGATAAGACTGTAAAAAGCATATGGGATTACAGATTTTAAAAATAGGAGCATGGAATATAAGAAGCAAAGTGGCAATCCCAAACTTGTACAAATCATGAGCAAAGATTTCCTCCAGCTAAACATTAGGAAAACCGAAGCTATTACATTTGATACTCACTACGAACTCCATTCCCATCAAATTGCTCCACCCCCCCCCCCACCCGGCCACTTTCTGAGGCTGAGCCAGACAGTTCACAACCTTGGCTCTAATTTGACCCTGAGCTGAGCTTCTGACCACATATCGGCACCATCACTAAGACCACATCCACCACTGTAATATCACCATCTCTGCTCCTGCCTCATCTCATCTGCCACTGAAACCCTCATCCATGCCTGCATTACTACTAGACTTGATTATTCCAATGGTCTCCTGACCAGCCTATTTACCCTTGAGCTCATCCAGAACTCTACTGGTCATATCCAACCTGAAGCTACCTGTTCATCCATTACTCCTGTGTTCACTCACCTCCATTGTTTCCTGGTCTGGATGTAAAATTCTCAACCTCATTTTCAAATTGCTGCATGGCATTGTCCCTCCCTATCCCAATAACCTCCTGAAGCTCCACATCCCTCTGTCATCTCTATACTCCTCAGGAAATCGCATATGTGTTATCGGTGAACTGCCCAATTTATGTCAAGATTCAGAGGGTAGCTCTTAAATCATCAGAGGCCAAAAAGCTCAGGCTTCACACTAAATACATCATGGGGTTTCCTACCGCCACCGAGCAACACCCCTCCTCAAAACACCATCTCCCCAGCCCCTGGTCCCCAAGCCAGATTTGCACTATGTGTTTAAATTGGGCTATTGTTTCCTACATTACAGCAGAGACTACTCTTAAAGGTGTACTTCATTGGCTGTAAAGCACTTTTGGATGCTCCTGAGGTTATGAAAGGTGCATTATAAATGTAAGGGTAGGATTTTCCAGTCCCACCCATGGTGGGTAGTGGCACAGGTGGGACCAATAAATGAAAAATCCCACTCTAAGTCTTTTTTGTTATTCTACTTTGACTTTCTAATGCATTTTAGACAGAGGAAGCCATTCAGGAGAATGTTCACTAGCCTGATTCCTGGGATGGAGGGTTGTCTTATGGGGAAAGATTGAGCAGGTTGGGCCTGTACTCATTGGAGTTTAGGAGAATGAGAGGTGATCTTATTGAAACATATAAGATTTTGAGGGGACTTGACAGATGCTGAGAGGATGTTTTCCCTCATGGGGAATCTAGAACTGGGGACACAGTTTCAAAATAAGGGATTTCCTTTTTAAAACAGAGATGTGGAGGAATTTCTTCTCTTAGAGGGTCATTAATCTTTACTCCAGAGAGCAGTGGAGGCTGGATCATTGATTATATTCAAAGCTGAATTAGACAGATTTTAGATCTTCAAGGGAGTCAAGGGTTTTGGGGGACAGGTAGGAAAGTGGATTTAAAGCCATTATCAGATCAGCCATGATCTCATTGAATGGCATAGCAGGCTCGTCCTGCTCCTATTTCATGGGCAGCATTTTTCGGATGGTGGGGTTTCTCATCCCGCAACCGGAAGAGTCTATGGAGAACACATCCTTGCCGATACCAGCTGCCCCACAAACACCTTGTTCTCGGCGGGGCATTAATTGGCTAAGGGTGAGGCTTCCACCCCAATCTGGGGGAGAGGTCCCGCCTTAGCTGCCAACCAGTTAGATAACTGGCAGCTCTGTAATCCCAGCAACACCAGGTCCAAGCACTGGACACTGCTGGGACCACAGCCAAGTCCCCAAAGAAGTGGAGGTTATAGAGGCCGGACTTCAGGTAAGCCCAGGTTATCAGCGGGGATTGGCTGGCAGGCCCTAGTGATGGGGTTGAAGGGGAGAGGCCAAGGGTGAAGGCTAAAGGCATGACATTGGAGGATGCCTCCGATGAGCACAGGGGACCCCAAAAGGAAGTAACCCCCTTGTTCGACATCAGCCGATGCACCCAAAGCTGCCGGGCTACCTGCTTTGTGTGGGCCACCCCTACCATGGGTAAAATACCGGCGGAGGCAGGATGAGGCCCTAAGCAGCCATTAATTGGCTACTTAAGAGCCTCAATAGGCCCAAAGGCAGGCGGGCCACTGCCCTCATAAAATGGGAGACAGGTTGGGGTGGACAGGCAGACTGCATTTTTGAGCCTCCGCACCCCCCCACCCCAACACCGCACCCCCACCCCCCCCCACCTCCCCGCCACCCAACACCCCCTCAACCTTCAGACCTGCCGGTGGAGGACTGTAAAATTCCGCCCCATATGTTCCATATGTTAATTAATCTAGTTGGTACTCTTTATTTGGAGGATTGTGCTGGAACTTTGGGTAATATTGTTGTTTTACAAGGGATAGCTGTAACACTGGATTCCTTGAGTACAATTTAAGGTGTTGCAAAAGCTTTTTTATACTATTACACTTCATTCCGAATTACCCTTTTCTTCAAGCATTGAAGTTTGTCTTTGAATTATATAATTCTATTTGTAATGCCATAGATCATGGCATATAAGGTAACATTTGAAGCTTCAAAAAATCATTCCAAAAACGGGGGTTAACTTTAATGCTGAGAATGAGCTGCCCGTGTTGGTGCAGGAGGATCCATTTCTGTTCATTGGTCATCATACATGTTCTGTTCTATGTGGACATGTCTTCAACACCCGTGTATCATCTTGGTAACGTGGCCTGTATCGCCAGGTTGATCTCATGCGCCAACTTATAAGGTGAGTATAGCCCTACAACATGTATTTCTGAGCTGAAAAATTGAGACCAATTCCTAAATTGAGTAAAGGCCTAAACATGCACTTAATAGCTGAAAAATGGCTGGTTGGCATGGGTGGGGAGGTGGGGGGGGCTGCGGTGGTGGCTGGGGGAGCAAAGGATTGACTTATAAGCCGGATATAGGCAGTGTAAAATGGGATTGTCTTAAACTCTGGGTCAACTTATACGCCGTGATCTACAGTATTCTTCTGAAATATGCTTTTATAATGAAAAACATTTGTTTTAAAGCCCGCAACTAACCGCTTCCTTAAGTACTTCAAAGCACTAATTTCTTTAAATGCAGTAATTTGTTCTGTTTATGAACATAGGATTTGTTGACCTATTTTTTGCATTTGCAAAGTTAAATAATTGCATGTAGTAAGAAACATTTTACAATTATGATCTTTATCACAAGAGAACAAAGGGTACTTATTTCTCTTAACCACAAAATTGCAGTATAAGATATGAAGACATTTTAAATACCTCAATGAATGTAGTATTAGCCCCTACTTTAATCTACCCTTTGTTGTCTCATGGAAATTATCACCGTAGATCAAACCTGACATTGGAGGATCATGTTGATTTTTGTTAGGTGAAATATTGGCTTATTAAGGTGATGGATAGCACTGCTAAGGTAAAACATTTCTATTAAGGTACTCAGAGCACATTGAACAAAGGCCAAGTATAGTACACTCCCTGCAGAGTAAAGGTCCCTTTAGACTCCCGTCACCCCCCTCCCCATCCCCAATTTATATGCATTAGCCCCACTTTCAGAGAAGTCCTTGAACATATCAACGTGGTATTTCTATTTTGCGTACTGGTGTTTTCATGAGGCACCTGCATTAGTACCAAATGTATCAATGGACTTGTCCATTGGAAACTGGCTTGGAGCTACTCAAGTTTATTTTACTTGGGACCCCTTGTGATCAGCACACAGAACAGACTTTCCATCATCCATCTGGAATTGTAACCCAGATGTAAGAGATGAAAGGATAGAGAGCAAATCCAACAAGATGTTCAGCCCCAGTTATTTTAAACAATTTCTCTGATTGGAAATAAATTATTTTTCTGCCTAACAGCATGCAAAGTTGGGTGGAATCTTCTGGTCCCTCCAGCAGTGGGAAACTTGGTGGGTGGGGAAACTTAATTTGGTGTGAGGCCAAAAGTCAGTTTCCCGATGTCGGGATGAACTTGAGGAATTCTGTGCTTGGACTTCAAAGCAGGTTGAGATTCTCAGTGAACAATGTCGGGAAGCTCTTTTGCATGTATTAGTATGTTATGCATGCTCATTAAAAAGACCAGCTCACCAGAATTAAGTTCCCCCTCCAAATTAAGTTCCCCGCCAGTCAGAAATTAGAAAGTTCATCTTTATGACTGTTTATGACTGCATGCACCTGGCGGGCTTCACTTCTTCCATGACCTTGAGGTGAGTAGACTTGCTCTGACCTTCTTGGGTACCACGCACAACTTGACTCATATCAGGTTCCAGTAGGAGGGGCTGCATGAAGGCTGGGCATGGGAGGTGGGGGAATGGGGGTAGGGTGGAATGGATGCTGGACATGACAGGCAGGCAAACTGGTGAATGGGGGGGATGTTGGATGGAAGGATGGAGAAGAGGCTGGACATGGGAGGCAGGGGAATGGGGGTGGAGTGAAGGCTGGACATGGGAGGCAGGCAAAGGGTGGAATGGGGGTAAGTTGGAAGTCCTTGAACATATCAACGTGGCAGGGCAAAGGGAGATTAGGGTGAAGCAGGGGCTGGACATGGGAGGTAGGCAAGAGGGGTGGGGGTCGTGTTCTTATAATGATGTAAGTCCTTCAGCTTGATTGCTGTATAAGACAGAAGGCACCAATCACTCGTAAGAAATTTGGTAACCACATTGTGGATTCATTAATTAAGGTTAGGCACATGAGAACAATTATGCATAAGTATAAAGCAGAACAGTGTGTGTGTGTGTGTGTGTGTGTGTGTGTGCTCTGCTCAAAACAAAAGTCTGGATCACATAACACACTTCCCTTCTAGTGATGTCATGCTGATAGCCCTTAAAGGCATATTACAAGGTGGAAGGATGGACCGGAGACTGGGCATGAGAGGCAGGCAATGGGGGAGGTAGGGTAGAGCAGAGGCTGGGTGTGGAGGTAAGCAAAGCGGGGAAGGGGGGACAGCATCCGGGGATAAAAGAGACTGTCCGGGGAAGGCAGCGAGGGAATACGAAGGTGCAGCGACGTAGGATTGAGGGAAGGGCCTTTCGTGTTGGGCCTGGGGTCCTGTAGCTGGGTGCGGGAGGGGTATTTATGGGCAAGAATGGTTGGAGAGAGATGGTCCTACAGGGTTGGGTCAGTGTTGTCAATGGTGGGGTCCTGGGGTTTGTACTGAGGGTACTAGGCAGTGAAGGGAACAATCACAGTGAGAGGAGGGAGTGAGATCCAGTATGATGGCAGGTCCAGGGTGATAGAGGGGTAGGTGAATGTTTCATAGGCGTGGGAGGGGGCATTAGTCCAGGGTAGTGGGGGGAGAAGAATGGTACTGGGTGAGTCAAGGGTGATGGGGGGAAGTTGGTGGGTGACAGGGGGAGGGTAGAAGGTAGTGAAGCAAGTCCAAAAACTAACATACACAATTTTTCGAGTGACAACAGTGCAACACTGTCGATGTAAAACTACGATACCTCAAAGCGGGAAGAGGGGCTTTTCAGGTGAGTGGAGCTCAAGGTCAGCACATTTGGCTGACTAGAGGGACACCCTAATAATCATGAGGAAACTGGATGACAACTATGCTCAGTTGTGTTCTCCTCTCTATGGTGAGGTCCACACGGCGGCAGGTTTGTTCCCGACTCATGGGTCTTACAAACTCGAGATCGCGTCAATGGCTGAGATTTTGCAGCCCTGCCGTGGTGGGACCCGCTGCAAGGGATGCGGCAGGCCAGCCAAAAGTATGTTGACTTCCAGTGGGAGCGGAAGATCCTGAAGGCGATTGGGGCTAGAAAATCCCGGGCTATGTGTGAAGCTGCCAGTCATTCTGTGCCATTTGCCATCTGCTGCCGTCAGAGGCAGGGATAAAGAGAGGGAGGGAGGTGGATGCTTCCAAGGGGCAGGGTTGGTGGACAACAACAAATTCCAGACTCCAAACCTCCATCCTCCTGGGTGAATGGCCATAGGTGACACTAATTGACAAGTGCTCATGTGGTTAGTCTTCCTATGCTGCCGAGGTAACGGTCTTGCTATAGACTCTCAAGAGTAGTGGAGGCAAGCTGAATAGTGTTGGAGGGAGGCTTCTCACACATGGCTCTCATCACCCAAGTCAAAGAATAATGTCTCCATGCACAGTTATGTATGAATGGGAGGAACACCCATCTCTGGTCCTCCAGGAGGTTCTTCACCTGGGGGGAGGGTTGGGAAGGGGAATGCCATGTCTAGATGGAAACCAGGCACAGAGCTTGGCACTGGTTTTGTAGCTCTGAGATGGAGGCAAACCTGTAAAGAATATGCTCACTGCATTTATTACTTCAGTTCATTCACAGATCTACTGAGGCCTGGATGATGCAGACTCTAGGCAGCCCTGCCTTTCTACTGCTCTCATCCAGATGAGGAGAAGGAGTCTCAGGTTGGCATAGGGCCAGCAGAAGCAACAGCCTGAGCAAGAGGCAGCAGGCCCTTAAGAAGATTAAGGTGTTGGCAAACATGGTCGAGCCTTGGCCTAACCACAGGCATACCGCAGGTGGTGCTCTTATCTAGAAATGAACAAAAGGCAATGCCAGCGGCGTCTTCATATGTCCCCAGTGTGTTTGCTCATATCTGACAGCTTCTCCATAATGAGCTGCGGCCGCAAGGACTTGGAAGGAATCCCATTCCAGTGGCATTAAAGGTCACCGCTGCCTTAAACTTCTTTGCCAGTGGCTGCTTGCAGGGCTCCATGGGGACCTGTGCAATATCTCCCAGTCAGCGACACACAAGTGCATACGGGAGGTAGCAGTTGCCCTGTTCAGGAGAAGGCACCAATTTGTCCGATTCTGCCTGGATCCCGAAAGCCAGACTGCAAGAGTACTGGGGTTTGCAACAGTCATAGGTTTTCCGCAAGTGTAGGCCACAATTGATTGCACACGTGTGGCCTTGAGAGGCTCCCTGGCAACAGCGAGTCATGTTCATCAATAGAAAACGATTTCACTCTTTGAACGTGCAGCTCATATGTGATCACAAAAGGCAAATCCTGCATCTTTATGCTCGGTTCCCAGGGAGCTCCCATGATGCCAATATTCCGACCCACTCCCAGGCGCCACCTTGAGGGACCTTGGCAATTGCACGCCAGGCTCCTTGGGAACTAGGGACATCCCCAGAAGACCTGGCTGATGACGCCAGTTCACTGTCAGCAGAACGTTGCTGAGAAGAGTTACAATGATGCACATGCCTCCACCAAGTCAGTGATTGAGCAGACAGTCGGCCTGCTAAAAATTAGGTTCAGATGTTTGGATGGCTCAGATGGGGCTCTCCAGTACTCACCACAGAGAATGTCCCAGATCTTGGTTGTCTGCTGTGCCCTGCGCAACCGCGCACCACAAAGTGGGGGATGTCTTGGCTGAGGGAGACATGGAGGACTAAGATGTCTCCTCCAACGAGGGGGACAGTGAAAGGGGTGGTGCCAACGAGGGCTAGAGTGTCGACAAGCCAGATGCAGAGGCCATAGCAGAGGGGTTACAATGCAGCAGAGAGGTCAGTGCCAATCTGATAGTTACCAGATTTCAGGCAGAGTAAACTGCTGACACGTTTCTTTAAATTATGGTTTTCTATCATCTGCTGGCTGGATGGTCGCAGCTCCTTTTTGGTTACAGACATTATACTTCTCTGTAATGTACTTGCATTTATTATAGCCAAATTAAATTCCAGTAGTTACCTTCTGTCCTGCTGGTGGTTTGACCCTCTGCTTGTGCCAAACTATGCTAATATGCTGAGCCCTGATGCTAAATGTGCGGATTAGAACCTGCCTCTTCTCCAGCAACCTCAGTCACCTGTACGTAGAACTGTGATTTCGCCCAGGCCCTCACAAAGTCCGTGTGCATGGTGACTTGGAAGCAATATCAAATCGCACCTCAGCAGGGGATGCACTCATGTCAACCTCACACCTGCTCCCAAAAGGACACAAAACTGGCAGAGAACTCTTCGAAGCAGAACCAGATAGATGGGTCCACATGGAAGAGCAGCACAAGTACACTATTTGGCTCCTTGAGATCGCTCCTCCATGCATATTGATCAAGTAAGGTCATGTTATTGAACCCTGATTGCCACTCGCCCATAGTAAACCTATATCCCTTGACAATTTCATTATGCCAAGAAGGTTTGAGGCTACTTTGCAGTCCATGGCCTCACCTGCACTACGGGTCAGTGAGTTGCAGCCACTCTGAACCCTGCTACAAGCCTCAGTCTTAGCTTGCCTTAGTGCGACACCGTGATCCATTATTGTGGTCACCCCAGCCAAGGTAAACTTCTTTCCTGCGTGGACCCTGCAGAGGTCTGTCAGAGCTGCTGATGCCTCACATGGATAACCTCACAGTCCTTGGCACGGTCTGACACACAGGCCCATTCTACCCTCTCTCACCTCATAGACTTAATACACTGGTCCTTCAATTAAGTCTGATACATTTTGGTTGCAATCCCTTTATGCTAGGTCGACTGCAACCTGTGATAAGGAGATGAGCAGGTCAAACAAATCTCCATGTGAGGTCTGACAAAGGCTCCAGTCAACTGTGCACACAAACTTCTTAAATTCTACACTCAAGTCCCTCTTGCAGTCAAGGCTAACTTGCCCATTGCCTCCTTATTCACAGCCTTCACCTGCATGGTAGCTCAAAATGACAAATCATCAAGAAAGGCCATTAACGGTTGGACGTGTCAACCACAGCTTCCTCCAGACATCTAGGGCAGCCTCTGGTTTTCCACTGTTAAGAAGACAGTGTAGAGTTTCACTTTCTCAGCCCTGAAACAGCATCTACAGTGTTACCTTGCCACTAACAAAGCAGATTTAACTCCCTTGAGTGCTCCTGGCATTCACCCACGTCTGATATCAGGGCAACAGCAGCAAGAGATGCACTGACCTCGCTAAACGTGTTTTCAGAGATCAGAACATGATGAGCTGCAAGTAATGGATTGCATTTTGCGTGCCCAGGCAGCGTACTCACAAATGAAGGCCAGTGTTTAATCGTGCACATGTGGGATTACTGAGTAATGACTGTGTTGCTAATGTGGGAGAAGTGAATCTATAGGAGTTCATTATCAGACTCTGATGGGGCCCACATTCCAGACCATTAAATACCCGTGAACATTGAAGTAACTACCAGCAAGATGGAATCCAGGAAACTTCCAAACAGGCCAAGTGAGTATATATTTACAAGTGCCAAAACTATATACAATAGTTATACACCCATGCCACCTGGGATGTGCCTTCAATACTTCTTAATCTTTCATAGTCTACTGCTATGTCCAGGTGCAGCCCCGACATCCACAGCTGAGGTGGAGGCAGCCTGCTAACTGCTATGCCCTATTGACTATGATGACTTTGGCAGGCATCCTCCAGTGGCCCGAGGCCTAGAGGGCCCTGGCCTGCCAAGGGTCTCCTACTCAGGTACAGGTATACCCTCCTTGGCCTGATCTGCTGAAGGCTATGGAATCACTGGCAGAGGACACCCTTGGAGTGTCCAGTGATGAAGCCCCATGATGCCTGGCCAGTGCTCCTCCTCCCTGTGAAAGCCCAGTTGCACCTCCCTGATTCCTTGAGGAGAAAGGGCACCTGGAAGGAGGTTGAGGTGTCCCGTCCCCTTCTTGCCTAGCCACTGCTGCACTGCACCCATGGCCAGACTGATGGAATGTCGGTCCGAGCGCATATCTGGCAGCCACTGTGCGTTATGCCGTACCTGGGTCTCCAAGGCAGCCTCCACCCTTTCCATGGAGGCAGCCAGGTGCTCGCATGCTGGGGCCACGACAGTCGACAGAGCATAGACGGACTCCCCTAGCCTTTGGTCCAGTCTACACATGGCCTGTGGCAACTTTGCCTGGTGTTTCCCTGCCTGTCTCTGTGTCTCCAACATGTCTCTTAGGGCTGAGTCCAGAGGCACGTTATCTGCATGTGCCTGAGCAGGGTCCTGGTCTCCAGCATTCCTCCGAGTGTCAGAGATCATAGCTGTCACTTCCCCTGTCAGCTGTGGACCCGTGTCTGTGATGTGCTCACCAGATTGTGACCCTGGGCTTACTCTAGAATGTGAGCCCATCGAGGTGAGTGTATCTGCGCTGTTGGAGGGTGCAGGTGAAAGCAGTGAAAGTGCACCCTCTGAGGCTTCTCCCTCAGGGTTGAGGTTGAAGATGGGGTTGTGGCTGGTCTCCCCTAGTTTCCCTCCCCTCTTTTCTTGCTGGTACCTGAAATAGAGAAAAGAAAGAATTAGTGATTGACCAAGCAGGCTCCTTAATTAAATCAATGGGCTGGATTATACATGACCCCGCCAGATGTGTTTTCGGTGGAGGATGGGGGACATGTAAAATAGGGCAGGTGCCAACTACACCACCTTCCCTCTCACCTCTGAGCTCACCCCCATTACATGGTAGGTGGGCCCACCCACCTATCTCTGAGGCCTGCTCCTCATACTGGGTGAGGACTCGAATGTCTGGAATTCCACCTCCGATCTGGGCCCGCTAACATCTGTTGGGCACTTTTCTCCTGCAGAAAGACAGAGGGATTGATTGTCACCACAATGGTTGTATGAGCAATTCAGGAGCATGTATACCTATGGCAGCTGCTGAACCCTCCCCAGTGAGTGATTAAGAAACAGGGTGGCCTTCAACTGATTGAGAGCCTGAAGTGGCTGGCACACATTCAGTCCTAACTGCTGGTGAGAGCTGAAACACAAACTCCTGTGTGACATTCCTTATGTGTGTAAATCTGCAATGAGAGTAAAAGGTGCACATACCCTGGCAGAGCACAACACATCATTCATCCTCTTTGACAATTCTGGCTATTTCTATGCTGGGCCGCACAGGCGCAAACCCCCGCTGCGTCCTCCGTCCAGACTGCCGTGGTCAGATGGGAAGGCCTCCTACTGCCATCCCAGGGAAACAGCATCTCCTGCCTTTTCTGAATGCCCTGGAGGAGAGTCTACAGGGAGGCTTTGCAGAACCATGGAGCTACATGCTGCCTTCTCTGGGACATTAAGGATAGCCAGACTGAAGCTTGTGGCCTGCAGTGAGCGAATGGCTGCCCGGGTGCCCTTTAATTATGGCATCTGGACCTTTGACCCCAAATGGTAACAGCGGGGAAGGCAACTTCCTGCCCTCTCCCTCCACAAGATGCGCTATGCTCCGCACAAATACATAGGTAATGAGCTGACCAGCACAAAATCGCATGTGGTCCACTGTCCCACCCCTCCAACAGGAATTATTCCCGCTTCAACCCATCACCGAACTTAGACTTCAGAACAGAAAGATTCGCCCACAGTGAATGAATTTTCAAAAGTCAGTAAATTTAATGCAAATTAAATGCAAATGAAACAATTGCAAATTGTGCAGGTTTTACTTTACCACAAAAGAAACAAATTTAAAAACATCTTTGTAACGTAGAAAAAACACATTCCATATTGACTTCTTGATAGGTTTGCTCCTTGACTAGTAGATGCTGAAAATTAGCTATTTACAATATTGTAAATATTGTGACGCTCCATAGACAGTATGTGTGGTTAAATGCCTACATATGTACATTTTAAAATTCGAATCTCTTGCTTCTGATACCAACTATAACTAATCTGTAGTAAGCCCTTGTAAACCATTTTAATGGACCATGGGCATGTTTCAACTTCAGAGTGCTTGATTTCATACAAATATTCAGACTTTGTAAAGTTGACTTCCTCTGGTATGAATAATTTTGCGTGTGGACATAATGCAGTTTCATTCTAAAATGATTAGAGTAAAATCCAGCCATATGTTTTTAAGAGATAACAACGGCATTTTCTGATCTCATTAATACTACTCCTGTTGTTAAGCAAATAGAAAATTATGCCATAACTAAACGAAAATTAAGACAGCACTAGAAGTACAAGGTGGGATTTGCAAATGTTTAGAGCACCTGGTCATGAGGACATTCCTGCTGCTGTGTGAAAGCAGCACTGAGAAGGCCTCAGGCATAAGGATGGTATCTGGTACCAGGTTCCATCATCTTGTTATCTGACTGTTTTGGATTCACTGACCTGAGAAAATCCAGGCACAGGGCCTGAGGCTGCATTCTTCAAGGCGCCTTGTAAATAAGTGCCTATCTGGCGTTGGAAGAGGAATATAAATGGCAGGGCTGGTTTCACATATTCCTGTCTCATCAGCATAGTTCTGTAACCGCTCCCCTTCTCCACTCCCCTTAACCCAGGAGTAATGTATAGGAAATCCCTGGTCAATATAAAGGGAATGGAGACCTGATGTAATGGCTCTTCTTCCTCCTTTTCCTCTGCTTTATACTTGAAAACTTAGGGGAGGAAAATCAGCCCTTACACATCTAAGCAACATTTATGCTGGCGATTTGAATGCAGTTGATCACTTGGGGACATATGGGAGCTGATTTTCAATTCCAGCACTTGAAGCACCACCCATCAGATGAAGTTTACCCGAGGCAAAAGCTATTTTAGTGCCCTACCCTCAAAAATGAAAATAATTTTTGTATGTTAAAAAAACATACAAGTTCCAAAGGGACAGTGTGTGTGTGTGTGTGTATAGAATATTGTGCTCACCGTGCAGGCGCGCGCCCGAAACGCCCAAGTGTAAAATTACGCGTGATGACGTCGAGCGTGCGTCCCAACGTCATCGCGCACTCACACGATATTTTGTTCAGCAGGCGCGCGCAGGAGTCGGCTGCGCAACCGCCAATAATTAAAAGGCCTATTAAGGCCATTAACAATCTAATTAAATTCAAATCTACGCTGCCCGTCCAACCTTACGGTTGGTGGGCAGGTGAAAAGGCCAAGCGGCCTTTACATTTTTTAGGACACCTCATCCACAAGCAGGATGAGGTTTCCGAAAGAAAATAAACATTAAATAAAAACTTTATTTTGGAATTAAAAACATGTCCCACCTCATGAGGGAACATTTTTAATTAAATTTTTACTGACTTGATTAATTTTTTAAAATAGTGCTTCAATCTCCCTAAGGCAGTTCTGTGCCTCAGGGAGATTGAAGCGCTCTTTCTCGCGCATGTGCGAACTGCGCGCAAGGCCTGGCTCGCCCTCCACCTCCCCCCGCCTCCCCCCTACCCACAGAGGCTGTGCTCAACACTGCCACTCATAATCCACGTAGCGTGGGCCTTAATTGGCCCGCCCGCGTGAAATCGTGGTGCGGAGCTGTTAGCAGGTGGAGGTCGGCTTCCCAATCGCGTGTGTGTGTGTATGTGTGTGACAGTAGGACCTTGGGAAGCAGATTTTTATTCATTTCTATTAGTCTGCCACACCATTCAAGCTGAAAAATGGAGTGTTGGACTGATGAAAATCTGATGCTAGTCACAAAAATTAAACCTGTTAAGACTTAAAAAAAATTAAACCTTGTAACTTCATAAATGATTACAATCTTTATTATTGATTTGTAACACATGGGTAATTTTACATTTTTAATCCAATTAGATTTCAAATGGGAAATCCCTCCAAAATAAGTCATCATAATTATAGTCTCTTGGCACCAAATAGCAAACTTGCTTTTCTCATTTAGAGTATCAGCTCTAATCTCACACATGGAAGTTGTTTGTCATAGAAGAATTAACGTATTTTATTCCAGAACAATTTATTACCCCACTATATTGAATTGAGGGTCATGTTTTTGGCATAACAATCAAATTCTCTAAATCTTTGAAAGGTTTGGCTTGATTTTAATGTATTTTGCACAATACTTAGAATACACACAAGTGCGTTTGTTTCTTCAATTAACATTTTGATCCAAGCCTACAAATTATATTTCATTGAAGTTTCTCCTTTACCATTACCGAAAAGAAAAGCTTAATTTAGGGTGGACACTTCCACTTTCAAATCAGCTTTCACAGGAGCTGAGCATGTATATTACTTCAACTTATAATACATAAATAAAAACGTTCTCCTAGTTCATTCAAAGTCATTTAATTCACATTATCTGTTAATTCAATTTGAACTTTGCAAAAGCAACTTTCATTCTGATTTTATTAAAATTGCTCTGTCCATTTACTGGATCATTGAGGTTTCTAGAAAAAGAAAACCTTTAATTAACAGCAACAGCAACTTTAACATAGAACATCATCCTGGAGCATTTCACATGCATAATCACAAAAAATAGATGCTGAGTCAAAGGAGATGTTAATAGAGTGATTAGAAATTTGATCAGCGAGCTGGGTTTTAATGAGGAGATGGAGAGGAGGGAGGGGATTGTAAAGCTTGGGGCCTAGCCAGCTGAAGACATGGCAGCCACGGGGTTGACAGGGGTGGTGGTGGTGGTGGCAGTGAATGAAGTTGTGGAGAGTGGAATGCAGAAGAGGCCAGGCTGACCAATTTTAATTTAAGGTTATGGAGACCAGTAGCCATTGTAGATCAGTGAGGGCAGGTGATCAGTGAGTGGGACTTGATGCAGGATAGGATGCAATTAGCCGAATGTTGGATGAATTGAAATTTACAGAGGATAGGGGATGGGAGATCAGCTATATGAGCATTTGAATTGCATTTGGCAGTTTTACTGGATCAGGAGTTGGCGGCCTCTGTGATGGAAATGTTATGCATTCGGAAGCTCAGTTCCTCATCAAATCAGATGACAAGATTGTAAATAGTCTGTTGCAGACTAAGACAGTGATTAAGAAGAAACTCATCAAAAATGAATGAGGACAAACAGTCTAACATTACAGAGACAGTGGAGGAACTCAAGAGAGGTGATGAAGTGGTCGGGCTGAGGATTGTGGAAGCCAACCTCATGTTTTCAAATAATATCGCAAGGGGCAGCATGAGAAAGAGGAGGGGGCCAAGAATATATCCTTGGAATTTCTGGAGGTGTTGGTGTAGAAGTGGAAGAGGAAGACATCAATGGTTACCCTGCTTATGAAATGACAAGCAAGAGTGGGACAAAGCAAGGACAATCCAGCTGAGATGGACAACAAAGAAGTTGTATTAAAGGACAGTTACATAGTTGCGGAGAAGTCCAGGAGAGATAATGCACTACTGCTGTCGTTGCAGTTGCAGTGCATTTGAGACTTCGGTTAGGGGTGTTTTGGTTCTGTGGCAGTGCAGAAATATAATTAGAGAGATATAAGAGGTATGGGGAAGGTAGGTATAGATTTACAGGGGGTTACATGTTCAAGAACTTTGAAAAGGAAAGAGAAATAAGAGATTGGCTGGTAATTTTCAAAACAAAGAGCTTGAGGTTGAGTGTTTGGAGAGAGTGATGATGGTTTTGAAAAAGAGGACAGTACCTGAGGAGAGAGAGCCATTTCCAATGTCAGTTAGCATAGGAGTCAGGTAGAAAAGTTATGTGGCCACTTGTTCAGTGGGAAGGGGTCAAGAGAGCAGGAGGTAGCTTTCATAGATGAGATGAGCTTGAAGAGAGAGAAACCCGAAACAGATAAGGGTGGCCAAGGGGGAGCAGTGGTGACAATTGAATAGTGAGTCTCAGTATGTGTAAAAAAGAATCCATGTGCTCCTTGATGTTTTGCAATTTTTTCAAATTAACTATGATCTGTGGCTGGAAATATAAATGAACTGTGTTCATGAGTAGAAATGTAGTAATTTTTTGATGTGCCTTAATAGGTAATATTTTGAAAGATACCAATGAGGCTAGAGCTTACTAACTGCTTTGATAAGCAAAATATTTTACATGGAGATAGCAGAAAAGTCACTGTTCCATTTTTCCATTAAACAAAAGTTTGGAATTTTTTTTTCTTCTTAAAAAGCTGGTGGAACTCTCTGCTCATCTGGAAATGTTTTTTAATCTTATATTTCTTCCACTTTCAGATTGATCTGCTTGTTCCAACTAAAGTGACTGGTATAATCACCCAGGGTGCAAAAGATTTTGGGCACGTACAATTTGTGGGTTCATACAAGATAGCCTACAGTAATGATGGAAGGAACTGGTCTATTTATAAAGATGTAAAACAACGAAAGGATAAGGTGAGTTTCGAAAATTTCCACATACTGAGTTGGCATAATTCAACAAGACCTCATTCAGTATTTCTTGAGTTCCTGTAGGATTTCTGAAGAGTTAGTTTCCCCTTCTTAATTTATTATTTAATGTGCAGCTAAGATAATCAAATGAGTGAATCACCCAGGATTTTGTTTTTGTGAACCTAAGCGATAAAATCATTCACAAGGCTTTCTTTAGTTTTAACACCTTGGTATTAAAGTCTGCGGGATTACTGATGATTCCATTACAAATTTGCCAGTTAAGACTGCATCAGGCAAATGTTCAATACAAAGGGAGGAATCTATTTGCAATATAGATGGAGGTCTTAACACTGATAAAGTTGATTGTTATTGACAACTAGACTCTTGTATGAACTAAAGACACTGGAAAATGTCAAAAGCCATCATAGTTCAATCTTGAGGCATCAGCTGTTGTCCCATTGTTACATGATTCAAAATGTTATATACTCAGGATCCGCAGCCATTTTTCTTTGGAAGGCGCATCTAAAGGGGCTTTAAGGACTTCACATTTATGATGCTACATCAATGCACATTGATGCCTTTTAGTTCTGTCTCCCTGCCCGGGCTGAGCAAAATATTTGGATCTGCTAGCGTGAGAGTACACATGTAGTTAGGATTCCATCTAAATTAGTGGTTCAATTCAGTCACGGATGTAATAAATTTTCATTATCTATTTTTTACTCCTGCTTCAAATAAACCCAGAAAAGAACAAGAGAACAATCATTTGAATGTTGAAAGGGTCTCCTTGAAGTATCCAAAATAAACAAAGGTCAGAAAGTCCAGTGAACTGTTGAATGCCTGTGGGAATGAAAATCGGTCAGCATACCATGGATTACTGGGTTATTGTTACCAGCTGATGAAGAGAGACAGGGTCCTCCTGTTAAGTGAATTGGTATTTTGCTAGAGCAATACAAAAATTAGTTTCAAACAAGTAATCCTCATAATTACCTAGAATATACAGCACAGAAACAGGCCATTTGGCTCCAACAAGTCTCTGCTCATGTTTATAAACCTCATGAGTCTTTTTCCATCCCAACTACTTCATCTCAACCTTTCAGCTTACCTTTTGATAGTATCAATCATTTCCTATGGTACTGCATTCCACCTTCGAACCACTCTATCAGTCAAAAAATTTCTCCTTATTTCCTATTAGTAACTATCTTGTATTTATGTAGTTTTGGATTTTCCCACAGGTGGAAACATTCTTTCCACGTCCACCCTGTCCAACCTTTCAGAATTTTAAAGACTTCTATCAGGTCATTTCTGGAATCCTTTCTTTACCTCCCTGATATCTTGCAAAATGAACTGTTGTCGGTAATGTTTAGTAGTGGATGAGGGAGGGGTCATATTGTTTGTTTAGCAATAACACATTTTATTTTTCAATCGGCAGGTTTTCCAAGGTAATTTTGATAATGATACACACAGAAAAAATGTAATAGATCCTCCTATTTACGCACAATATATTAGGATCTTGCCCTGGTCATGGTACGGCAGAATCACTCTGCGGACGGAGTTACTGGGATGCACCGAAGAGTGATGAATACTGGCTACTGTCAAGAAAGTTATCACCGTCCTTGGAATATCTCAACAAAAACTGCACAAACCTGTAAGATATTAAAGGGTTTTCATGAACAAGTATTCAGTTTGTGATAGGAATGAGTCAAGTTAGCTGGTCAAGGCCTGCCCTTTATCAGACTTTCAAATGGTGATTTTTCTTCCTTAAAAGTTTATTTTCATGTTTTTTGTTAATTTATACATAATGAAATAGACCTTTATGATTGCAGACCTTTTGTCCCCCTTCCTCCACCCCCAAAGTTTGTTTGACATGCCTAGGACTAAAATCGTTAATCATTATTGCAGATGCTAATATTGTATCTTATTTATTATAAACATTTTTTCTCTCTGGCTCCTAAGAGTGATATGCTTTTCAATAGTCCAGTTTCAGTTTATCTTTGTCGTTATAGTTCCAGACATTAAAACGATTAATTGAGCACTGATGAAGCTTTTGTTTGTCAAATTGTGCATGTCCCACATTGTAAGAGACTGACAATCCCTTTCAAGGTGCCCTTTTTCCCACATGCATGAAATTATGCTTACAAACCTTCCTACTTACAAACATCCTAATGAAAATGTATGTCTTGGACATGTAATTAAAATGCAAATGGAGAAAACCAGTAAAAGCATATTAGGTTACTGTAATATACAAAAATAATTAGACAAAGTTTGTGACCCTGAAGATACAAGGACAATAAACTCATGAATGTACAAGACCATAAATGCTAATGCGTGGGTACCCGTCAACTACTTTTTGTTTGGGGTGCATGTAAAAGTTCCATTTCCAGCTTAAATTATTCAGTCACAAATTTTATTTTTCATGAAAAGAGAGGCAGTTGCTATCTAGGAGAAATATAAGGAAAAATAAATGATTCTTAAAATGTGGACTTAAAATTGAGAGAGCTGTTGAAACATGAGTTGTCTGCCCACCCTCGATCTATTCAGTTCTGTTGTGATTTAGATAAATGTAAAATGACCTTTGTTTATCGATGAACACACTACATGATGTCATTGTAAGTCATTCATTTTGAGTCATGTTATTTAGTAACTTGACGCACGCAGAACGTTTGATCACAGTGTTTAAATTCTGCAACACAGCAAATTAATTTATAACAAATTCATACAAAATTCACACTGATGTAATATAAGAGTGATTCAGATGCTGTTGTATGCTACCTTCAGAATTTAACTACTGGTATATTAAATCCAGCATAGTCTAATCACAATGTTTCTTATATTTAATTATCAATATCTTCTCTTTAAAGCACTTTTATTTCTGACTAAAAATTAATGTAGTATAATAGCACTAAACTTACAAAAATCCAGAGTGTATGGATGGTAGGCATCTGTGTACTGATAAAGGAAAAGGATCATGTAGTGTATAGAAGGCCTTATTTACTGGGATTCCTAAATTATTCATCACTTGAATATATGTGTTTATATTGGGTATCTAACATTAATGACATCTAATGAGCATTTCAAATGTGCACCATTTTGTTGTAAGGTAATAAGTAAACCATGTGTTTGGCAGTTCTGTTAGTTGTTGCCTCTGTCTATGAAGCAAAGTTTTCACATGTGGCGCTGTCATTTATAGCTTTCATATTGTATTGGCACAGGACTGTAAAGCTTGCAAAAATATCAGATTGGAAATTCCAGTCAATTTTATCCTTTTTAATGCCTGACAACTGTAATTTTCACCTTGTTCCTGGATAGAATGGCAGAGATTTAAGAGCTTGAATAATAATGAGTGAATAATAATGAATAGTAATAATAATGAATGAAAACCAAGCCACAAAGTTAATTTCAGCCCTAATGCACATTATTTGTTTATGCCTTATTTGATAACTAAGATTATGTTGTTGGCCAGGTATGATACGCCCATGACTCTATCAAGATATTAATGTTAAACCCTATGCAGAATGTTCACAATCCTATTTCTGAGCAAGTAATTTAGAAGGGTAGAAAATTTTAGAAATTGCGCCTTTGTTTCCGTTGCTATAATTTCATAAGACTGGTAAAGTTTCCTGTTTCTCAGTTTAACCATAACAGCTTTACAAATCCTTTAATTTTTACAAGAGGTTGTATAGATTAGATTATTTTCTATTTTTCTGAATCTCTCCAGAGCTGCGGTATCCTTTTTACTGTGTCTCCAAAGGCTGTTCTCTTAACGAATATTGAAAATAATATTTATCCAATCACTGAGATCTAGCAGTACCCTTTTCAAATTCAATTCGGATAATTCAGTTCTGCTGCTTAGAATTGTGCTGGATATTGAAGACGGTAACATTTGTGAACATTTTATTCATTGCTTTTATGGCAAGCTTGAAAAAATTGAAGTCACATACTCTACACAACATTTGTTTTGGAACCAAGAAGTCGATCAGTCTGGCATTTATAAAGCTACATTTACATATTTGTCATGCTGAGAAGGAGGCTAACACAATCAAGAAGGAGGTTAGCACAATTAAATTCTATAGCGGAAGGTGAACCTTCCCAAAAAGAAAACACTGCATTAAGATTTAAGGCATTTTCTTTTTCACTGATGTGGATAATTTTAAATTTGCTCTATGAAGGTCAACAAAAGGTGTACTTCAGCTGTAACATTGTAGAACAACAGAGGATTTGTGGAGAAATCAATCTTACTGCAAGCTATTCAAGCTAATAGACTGTTAGCGTGTCTGTGATTCTATAGCATTCCTGGTCCCTGCAATGCATTGAGTAACTTAAGAATGCATTAATATGTAAATGAAATTAAAGGGAAAGTCAACCATCAAAATGATATAGGGTATAGAGTTTGAATAGATTAAATTAAGATTTATGCTTTAGATTGAAATAGCATACCAAATGATAAATTCAATGCCATTTTTGGTAGCTGATTAAAGAGAATGTTTTCCCAGTATACGCACCCCCACTAGAATATCATCATGCTATTTACAAACATCAGTTAGTGGGGAAGGATGATTTCCAATTAAAATTATACCTAAGATACAATTTCAGCCCTACTTTATATATTGTTTTAAGTTGACTGATACCTTTCAACAGATGTACTTTAATGAAGCTGGGCTTTTGGTTAAGCAACAGCCTTTTTTGGTGAGCTGAAAATTCTAAAAAAAAGTGAAAAGAATGTTATTAAATTAGATTTTCCATTTTCTTTTTGACAAACTGAATTGTTCATGTTATTATCTGCTCCATATCATATTGCGTTATACCATAGGGCACTTATTTGATTAGAAATTTGTATCCCTCAACTACATTTTGCCTCCCTGCTGAATTCTCAGTAATATTTCTCCCTATTTCTTCTCTCTGCCTCTCCCACTTCAGGAAAGTAATCTCTCCAGTTGTTTTCTCCTGTAGGCAGTCTTGAAATTCTTACTATTCACAAGTGGAAAAACTTCTATTAATACCATGTGCTTTTTCAAAGATGTATTAGCTTGTCTTTTTTTGAAATCTGTATCATCCCCCAAGATCCTCCTTAATGCTATGTGCCTCAACAATTAACAGAGTAATGAAAACAGGGTACCCCAGCTCACACATTAAGGCTGTTAATGGGTGTGCAAAAGAGGTACTTTTGGATATCTTTATCCACTTTTCTCTTGCATTCCCATTCTGAATGCCTGAGGGTAGAGCCATCAAAGAACATCCTTTGAGGAATTGAAAGAAATCAATTTCTATAACAATTTATTCATCAGAAACAAGTCAATGGACATATGTCACCAAGGTTATGGAAAATCTATATGAAATATACTGACTTATCCCCCAGAAGCCTACTTTACAATCCTTTTCCTCTGAACAAAAGAAAGAGTAATTTCCACTTCAAACAAACAACTGAAGATGCACAGAGGTGATGGCATAGTGGTATTTTCGCTGGACTAGTAATCCAGAGACCCAGCGTAATGCTCTGGGGACTAGGGTTCAAATCCTGCCATGGCAGATGGTGAAATTTGAATTCAATAATAAAAATCTGGAATTAAAAGTCTGTTGTAAAAGCCCATCTGGTTCACCAGTCCCCTTTAGGGAAGGAATTCTACCATCCTTACCTGGTCTGGCCTACATGTGACTCCAGGCCCACAGCAATTTGGTTGACTCTTAAATGCTTCCTAAACAAGGGCAATTAGCCCTTATCCCACGAATGAATAAAAGAAGGAACATCTAATTCATAGGGCCAAATTATGGCTATGGAGGCAGAGTCGAGTTGGAAAAACTTGCCAGACCCACCTCAGTAAAAAGTATGCTGATAATCACACACAATTTGTACTCTGGGCGGGTGCAGACTGCAGCTGTGGAGTTAGAGGACCAGAAGATTTTAGGCCCTCTTGCCTTCACATGCCCTCACCCTGCCCACCCTTGGCACCTTATACCTTCCAAGACAAATCATGACCCTTCCATGTTCATTCACCCAGTATGCACTATGCCCATAACCAATGAGCCATATAATAACAATGGCAAGTGTGGAACTGCGAAGGAGAAAAAAAACATACCCATTCACAAATCTTGGAAAAAAAATTGCTGTTTCTACAACGCAATAAATTGTCAGTTAGACAAACCATTAAAGTATCAATAACAGCAGCTTCAAGCACTTCATACCTCTTAATCTTCTCCAAATAAACATTGAAACATTGACAAAAGATCACAGCACAAGCAAATTATTCTAACCACATAAAAATGTCAATGAAGCAAAGTCAAAAATTCACTTCAGTTGTTAAAACAGAACACCCTGGTAAGCTAATGCTTTAATTGATCTGGAGTCATGGCCAAGAGGTGTGAAGTGTTTGAAGCCTCTGTTATTGATACCTTAATGGCCTGTCTAATTGACATTTTTATAGGATTATAGGAGCTGCAGTATATTTTTCAAAAGAAGATTTGTGAATTTTTTTTCAGCAGCTCCACACTTGTCGTTGTTATTATAAGGTTCATTGGTTATGTACATAATGCATACTGGGTGAATGGGCATAGAAGGGGCATGCGTTGGCATTGAGTTGCCATGGAGAGCATGAATTGGCATCAATTTAGTATTGGCAGAATGAGGGGCCGTGGGGAGTGGCTGGGGGACATGAATTCACAGTGAGTTGGCATGGGGCATGGAAGGGCTTTGGGGGTATGGGTAAGACCTTTTAAACCTCTAAAAGGTTCCCGAGTCCAGACTATAGTTCATCTGAAGGCTATGAATCACGAGTCATGGAGAAGCTGACCCAACTTCACAAAATTTGCAGGGGCTAGGAGATGCCTATGTCCACAATGGAGCCAGCCAGGCTGGGAGTGCAGGGTGCGGTTCGCTACCCCCCACCCTTATCCCAAGCCAGCAAAAATTGGAGGTGTTGGACTGAGGGCAGAAATCCTGGAATCATGTGCCATCCACTATTTTAAAATGTTTCCAGAGTTGTTTCAACTCCGCAAAAATCTTGGCAATAGAGTCTTAGGCACAGAAGGACTCCATTCGGCTGATTGTACCTGTGCCAGCTCTTTGAAAGAGCTATTTAATTAGCCCTACTACCCTACACATTACCCATAACCCAGCATTTTTTCCTTTGCAAGTATATGCCCAATTCTGTTTTGAAAGTTACTTTTGAATCTGCTTCCACCACCCTTTCAGATACTGCATTCCATGTCATAAGAACTCACTGTATAACTAAAATTATCATCTGTCCTCTGGTTCTATTAATTATCATATAAATATTCAAGCACAGTGGATGGAATGACCTCCTGTGCTCTGTGATACTACCTTGAATCTGTGCCCTCTGATCTTCAACCCACTTGCCAATTAAAACAGATTCACTATGTTACTCCATTAAAATCACTCATAATTTTGCACACCTTTTTAAGAAAATTTGGGAAATTATTGACAAAGCTTTCCGATGAGAAAATTTGTGAGTAGATCTTCCTGGTGAATTCTTGGGGTAGAATTTCCACAGTTCCCTAACCTTCCATTGTAAACTTGGTGGGAGATCATTGAAAGCTGCAGATAAATGTTTATGCCACTTATTCCAGTCTTCCGTTGAGAGCTCGCTGAAGTTACAGTGGATGGTTGGGAGAATCCTTTTGAAAATTGGTGACATATTATGTCTAAAGTTGTGAATAGACTTGCTATAGTAGAAATGCATATTGGGGTCATTCACATAACTGCTACCAAATTGCTTTCCTCAAAAATGCCAAAAAGCAAAAGATGGCACTATTCAGAGCCAAGAAAGGAACCTCGTGCAATTCAAAGACACAAATCTTTTCTGAATTGCTTCAGGACATTTATCAATTTACCCAACTTGTGTGTGGAATACTTTGAAAAATAGTTAAAGTGATTCAAATTGTTAAAGCTGTTGCCAAAATAAATAATTGCACCAGTAATTTATGCAAAATGCTTTTAAAAGATGTGTTAGCATTGTGATTTGTTCAAGGAAAAATATTGTTATTTGTTTTTACCTATATCTCTTTTCAAGACACTCCTATTACAGAAGTTGACTTTCCCTTCCAGGACAATACAATAAGATCTGAAGTGAGGTTTTGACTGGATGTGATAGGCTTGTTTTGTTGTTGTACAAAAAGTATTTACCAGTATATTGGAAAAAAATGTGGCTTAAGACCCGTCAGTAAGTTAAAAAGCATAAATTATGTAATAGGGATGAAATAACCACTGCAATCTTAGCAACTGTGTAATAATACTCTTGTTTTTGTATTAGGCTCCAATTCTGATGGTTAATGCAAAATCAGTACAAGCTTGTATGTTCTTCAGATTAACAATAAAACTTTGAAACATCCACATCTTGTGGAATGTGTTTTATTTGATTTAGAGGTAATGGTAATATTATAGGTAATTGTTGGTAAGGGCCATGTTATTCTAATATTTGTAGTGGGTGAAGCAGTAACCACTGATAACTGGTCAGTGGTGACCATAAACTCAACATATCAACCTCTGAAGTGATGTATTTATGCAAATCTACTTATGGTCCGTACCAAAATCATTCTATCGCCTCTCTTTATGACCCAGTTGAATAAGAGGCAATCAAAAACCAACCAAATCATTAGCAAAGTAATGGAAGATGTCATCAACAGTGCTACCAAGTGGCATTTGTTTAACAATAACCTGCTCACTGATGCCCAGTTTGGGTTCCACCAGGGTCACTCATCTCCTGATCTCATTACAGCCTTTGTTCAAACATGGACAAAAGAGCTGAATTCCAGAGGTGATGAGAGAGTGACTGCCCTTGAAATGAAGGCCACATTTGACCAAGAGTGGCATCAAGGAGCCTGAGCAAAACTGGAGTTAATGGGAATCAGGGGGAAAACTCTCCACTGGTTGGAATCATAGCTAGCACAAAGGAAAATAGTTGTGGTTGTTGGAGGTCAGTCATCTTAGCTCCAGGACATCACTTCAGGAGTTCCTCAGGGTAGTGTCCTCGGCCCAACCACCTTCAGCTGCTTCATCAGTGACCTTCCTTCCATCATAAGGTCAAAAGTGGGGATGTTCGCTAACGATTGCACAATGTTCAGCACTGTTCACAACTCCTCAAATACTGAAGCAGTCCATGTCCAAATGCAGCAAAACCTGGACGATATCCAGGCTTGGGCTGACAAATGGCAAGTAACATTCGTATCACACAAGTGACCATCTCCAACAGAGAGAATCCAACCATCGCTCCTCGATGTTCAATGGCATTACCATCACTGAATCCACCACTATCAACATCCTGGGGGTTACCATTGACCAGAAACTGAACTGGACTAGCCATATACACATTGTGGCTACAAGAGCAGGTCAGAGGCTAGGAATCGTGCAACGAGTAACTCACCTCCTGACTCCCCTAAGCTTGCCCACCATCTACAAGGCACAAGTCTGGAGTGTGATGGAATACCTCAACTTGCCTGGTTGAGTGCAGCTCCCACACACTCAAGAAGCTTGACACCATCCAGGACAAAGCAACCCGCTTGATTGGCACCACATCCACAAACATTCACTCCCTCCACCACAGATGCACAGTAGCAGCAGTGTGTGCCATATACAAGATGCACTGCATGAATTCACCAAAGCTCCTTCAACAGCACCTTCCCAACCCATCTAGAATGACAAGGGCAGCAGATTGATGGGAACATCACCATGTGGAAGTTCCCCTCCAAGTCACTCACCATCCTGACTTGAAAATATATCGCCGTTCCTTCACTGTCGCTGGGCCAAAGTCCTGGAACTCCTTTCCTAACAGCACTGTGGGTGTACCTACACCACATGGACTGCAGCAGTTCAAGAAGGCAGCTCACCACCACCTTCTCAAGGGCAACTAGGGGTGGGCAATAAATGCTGGCCCAGCCAGCGAAGACCACATCCCATGAATGAATAAAAAAAAGTATGTTTTACATAAAGGTAAAATGAATGCAGATGGTCAGAATTATTTCATCTAGTCAAGAAGGTAACTCATTTCTATTAAACCAATTGTAATCAAACTTCAACTTGGTTGTCCAGGCATTAAGTGTTGAAAATATTTTAATTACCTCCATACCCTGCCATTGTTAAATATTTGAGACATGATATTCATTATCATAAACTGTTATCAAGGACAGTGAGTTGTCACTGCCTTCAGCAAAGAAAGTAATGACATTAATCCTTAGCACGTCTTTAGAGTTGTCTCAAAAGCACTTTACAACAAATGGGTCACTTTTGAAGTGCAGTCACTGTTATGGAGCAATGTATTAACAAACTTGTTTAAAGTAAGGCATCCATCCAATACTTAATAAAGGGATGTTTTGTCAGGAAAATTATCACCCTTGTGTGCAAGCTCTATCATTTGTAGATGTTCATTTTTATGTACCATTGATCGTGACAAACAGTCTTTTCCCATTGACAGATATGCTTCAATGCTACATCTGGGTGGTCTGCCTTGGATAAGTTCCTTAAATCTTCACAACCCAATAATCAAGAACATGTTTATGAATAATCCTCATCCTAAGATCATATTTCACTGACTCAATAAATAATTTTTAAAACTTTTATAATTATAGAATAAGAATCTGAAAATAAATTACAAATATGTTGGAAACTTACTGTATGATTTTGTGGGGTTTTTTTGTGCCCTCAACGCCTAAACAAGAAATCTAGGTGCTGTGCCAACTTGAGCATCAATAATCAAATCCAATGAAGTTAAGAAAATCGCACCTTTAGCTCTAGAAAACAGCCCATTCAAATATGATCAAAGCAAGAAGCAATTCCAGTAGTAAGGCAAAAGCAGCGTGGCTAACAAGGCTCTTTACTGTTAAATTTAGTGTGTCATGCACATAAGACTTGTTTTGGTTGCAAAAGAGGAAAAATGCAGTTGGCTCGATACAGCTAAATAAAGAATTGCTGCATCTCATTTAACATCAACTGGAAATCCAAACATTATTCTGATTATCTGGGAGGATGAGGGTAATCTCACACAAATATCTTAATTTAAAAATCTCCCTCCTCATGCCTCCTTCCCCGTACCTCCCATCCTTACTTGCAGTGTCAAGTGCAAAGCATTCATGGAATTTTTGACTCAACATATGCACATGACTACCCCTAATGATGAACTCACGCTCTAGTTTCCAATCCTGTTCTGGACAAACTCAGTTCATATGCCATTGAATCTAATCAGACCCAATTTCTGATAATATTTCTTCCTTTCTCTATAGCCCAATTATCACTGACATCAATAACAAACTTAATTCAGACATTACTTCCCAATACTTCAAAATTCTCTCCTCAAAATTCCACCCTCAGTCCTTTCACCCTCCAATTACCAGCTTATTTATATCTCCCTTTCCTCTCTAACATTTTAGCTTGAATCTCTTAATTCCAGTTTCCACCTGCCCACAGCTAGACCATCCTGGTTAAAGTCAATCATGACATCCTTTTGGACTGAATGTGACACATTATTCCTCCAGGATGAAGTCCCGCCTTAGAGACCTTAGACACCTGTCAACCAGTTGTCTTGCTGGTAGCTCTGTAGTTCCAGAAATGCCAGCTGGGAGCAGTGGCCACTACTGGAACGATGGGCAGCCACTGCACACCAAGGGGTAAGTCCTTGGTTGGGGGTTTCAGTAAGGAGGGTGAAGAATATGGGGGTCTGGGATCAAGAGGCCAGGGAGAGGGTTAAAGATGTGATGACCTTGGTGGGTGTGCCTCCAGTGGGCCCAGGGAACCTGCAAAGGAGGATCTTCCCATCCGACACCAGTCCATGCAGCTAAAGCTGCTGGCATCCCAAATGGCACAGCCCTCCACTGTTACCCTACCCACCACACACCCCCATCACCATGGGTAAAATAAGGGTGTGGACAGATGAGGCCAAAGAACCTGCTGTAAAATTTCAGACAGGTCGGGGATGGACGGACAGGCGGCACAAAGCCCACCTGCTGATTTCCATGACCCCACCCGTCCTCTAACCCACTGGCAGGGGAGTGTAAAATCTAGCCATAACTACCACTGTGCCTCCTTTTATTCTAAGCATTCAGGGTCCTTGGCTTTATACATAAAGGCATAGGTTACAAAAGAAAGGAAATTATGCTAAAGCTTTATAAATCACTATAAGCCTCAGGTGCAGCCTTGTGTTCAACTCTGGGCTGCACACTTTAGGAATGGTGCCAAGGCCTCGGAGAGGAATCAGAAGAGATTTGCTGGAATGATACCAGGAATGACAGATTTGAGAAGCTGGACTTGTTCTCCTTAGGGCAAAGAAGGTTTGGGCTCACCACCAGCTTCTCAAGGACAATTAGGGATGAGCAGCAAAGGCTGGCCTTGCCAGTGATGTTCACATCCCATGAAAGAATTTTAAAAATTCATTGTTTTAATAAGGTGCATGAGGAGAAACTGTTCAAAAGGATTTTGATAAAGTATCAATTAATAGAATTAAAACTAAAGCCCATTGGATTAAGGGGAATAACTTCCTTTCTTTTGTAACCTCTTCCTCTATTAATAAAACTAAGGATCCCATGTGCATTTTTAATAGTCTTCTCAATTTCTCCTGATACCGTCAAAGTTTTGTGCATGTAAATCCCCAGGTTTCCTTGTTCCTGCACCCCCTTTAAAATTGTACCAAGTAGTTCATATTCCCTCTCCTCATTCCCCCTACAAAAATGCATCACTTCATACACATTTAAATTCCGGAATCCCTACTGAAGTACTGAAACACGGCAGAGAAACTCTCCTGGCATAGCTGCACAACCTTGTATCCCTCATCTGGGAAGAAAAGTGCATGCCAGGGTATCTCTGGGTCTCTGTGATCATGACTATATTCAAGGAGGGAGACAAGTCCAATTACGGTAACTACCGAGGAGTCTCCCTGCTCTCTGCCACAGGGAAGATCATTGCAAGTCTCCTCCACAATTGCCTCCTCCCAGTGGCTGAGGGGCTTCTTCCAGAGTCGCAATGTGGTTTTCATCCATCGAGTGGCACCACAGACATGGTCTCCACTACACGACAAATTCAAGAAAAGTACAAGGAACAGCAACAACTGGTGTAAATGGATTTTTTTGAGCTTTGACTCTGTCAACCGTCAAGCCTTCTGTAGTTTCTCCTCAAATTTAGCTGCCCTCAGAAATTTGTCACCTTCCTCTGTCTACTCCATGATGACATGCAAGCTGTAGTCCCCGCCAACAGAACCACTACAAACCCAATCTCAGTGAAAGCTGGAGTCAAACAAGGTTGTGTCAGTGCACCAACCCTCTTCCATTTCCTCATAGCAATACCTCGCCTCACCTCCAGAAAATTACCCACAGGCATATGACATACAAATATATGAAATAGAAGCAGAAGTAGGCCATTCAGCCCACGAGCCTGTTCTGCCATTCAATAAGATCATGGCTGATCTGTTTGCATTTCGAATTCCACATTCCCATCTACCCCTGATAACCTTTGATTCCCTTGCCTAACAAGAATCTATCCACTTCTGCCTCAAAAATATTCAGTGGCCCCCACCTCCATCGCCTTCTGAGGCAGAGAATTCCAAAGTTGCACAAACCTCTGAGAAAAAAAATTCTCCTCATCTCTGTCCTAAAATGGTGGCCCCTAATTTTAATACATTGCCCACTAGTCCCACAAGAGGAAACATCCTATCCACGTCAACCTTGTCAAGACCATTCAGGATCTTATATCCTTCAATCAAGTCACCACTTATGCTTCTAAACTCCAGTGGAAACAAGCCCAGTCTATCCAACCTATCCTCATGAGACAACCTGATCATTTCAAGTACCAATCTAGTGAACCTCCTCCAAACTACCTCCAATGCATCTATATCCTTCCTTAAATAAGGAGACCAAAACTGCACACAATATTCAAGATGCGGTCTCACCAATGCCCTGTGTAACTGAAGTGTAATATCCTTAATTTTATGTTCAACTCCTCTTATAATAAAGAATAGCACTCCATTAGCCTTCTTGATCACATGATGTACCTGTATACTAGTTTTATGTAGCTAATACACAAGAACACCTAGATCCCTCTGCACCTCAGAATTCTGCAGCTGTTCTCTGCTTAAGTAATACTCTGCTTTTTTATTCTTCTTGCCAAAGTGAACAACTTCACATTTTCCCACATTATACTCCATCTGCTTGATTTTTGCCCACTCACTCAACTTATCTATATTCATCTGCAAACTCCTTATGTCTTCTTCACAACATACTTTCTACCTATCTTTGTGTCATCTGCAAACTTAGCTACCATGCCTTCGCTCCCCTCACCTAAGTCATTGATGTCAATTGTAAAAAGTTGAGACTCCATGTCATGAAAATATAATAATTTTCATAATATTATTGTGACTTATTGTAAAGAAAGGTTAATAGTGGGGTTTGGATAGGTTCTCTGTGTGTATGTGTGTGTGTATGGGATTTAATTGAATTGGAGGTAGCTGGCCTGGGGGCTTTGAGTCATCAAAAAGGAACCTAGGTTTGAAGTGCGAAATATGTAAACATAGCTGAAGTTTTAAAATGTGAGAATTTGCATTTTTTGATAAACCAGAGTAGTTTGAATTTCAAAGAGATGGTAGATGTTACACCTAGCCAGAAGAAGCTAAGCCAAAGAGTGTGTTTATTTTTCCCAAAGGCTACTGATAAAATTAGTACTATGAAAAGGTTTATATTAAGAGAGAGGTAAAGTTCCAAAGGCATATCTGAACAATGGAATTTGCATTAAAAAGGGAGAAACATGTATAAAGGAGATAAGGCTATGCGTCAGAGGAAACGACATTCTAAGGTCTAACGCAAGTGTGAAAAGCCTCCAGCCTCTGTGTATGTTCGGTTTGAAGGGGAGAAGTGTGAGTCTAGGACAAGTGTTGTAAACCTGAATAAAGGTAACTATAAGGGTGTGAAAGCACATCTAATTAAAGTGAATTGGGAAGCTAGGTTAAAAGGTAGGGCAGTAGAGATGCAGTGGCAGACTTTTAAGGAGATATTCCATTAGTCTCAACAAAGACTTATCCCAGAGGGAAAGAAGGCACTTTGAGAAGGATGTATCATCCATGGCTGAATAAGGAATTTAAGTATAGTATCAAATTGAAAGAAACACTGTAGAAACCTGCAAAGGATACTGATAGGTCAGAGGATTGGTCAGGCTCTAAGAACCAGCAAAGAATGACTGAAAAATAATAAAGAAGGAGAAAAAAGAGTACGAGAGAAAGCAATCTTTTTTTTTAAGTAGACAGTAAGAGTTTCTACAAATATTTAAATATGAAAAGAATAACTAAAGCAAATTTTGGTCCACTAGAGAGTGAGTTTGGGAATTGATAATGGAGAACAAGGAATTGGCAGATGTATTGAACAGATATTTTGTGTCTGCCTTCATTGTAGAATACTTAGAAAAGTTGCCGAAGATACTTGAAAATCAAGAGGTGGATGGATGGGAGGGAGGAACTTAAAACACGGAAAAGGTGCTGGGAAAATTATTAGACCAAAAGGCTGACAAGTCACCATGACCAAATGGCCTGCATACTAGGGTCTTAAGAGAAGTGACTGCAGAGATAATGGATGCATTGGCTATAATCTTCCAAAATTCCTTAGATTCTAGAGGTGTCCCAGTGGATTGGGAAATAGCAAATATAACACCTTCACTCAAAAAAGGAGGGAGACAGAAAGCCGGAAACTACAAGCCAGCTAGCCTAACATCTGTCATAGGGAAATTGTTAGAATCCCTTATTAAGGAGGTTATAGCAGGATACTTAGAAAACCATAATTTGAGCAGGCAGAGTCAACATGGGTTTGTGAAAGAGAAATCATGTTTAATTAATTTATTAGAGTCTTTTGAGGAAGTAACAAGCCAGATGCATAAAGGGAACCCTGTAGATGTGGGATGAAATCGTCTCAGGTATGCACTAAGTGCAGTGGTGGGTGGGAAAAACAACATTTTACCCGCCGGCCGCAATGGCGGCTTTTCACGCCGTTTCGCCCCAAGCCCACGGCATTATTACGCATTCCTGGGGTACACCCCGTTTTGATGCTGGGCAGGCTCTGAGTCGTCACTTCACGCTTCATCATGCCAGGCACCACATTTAAAGTTCAGCCGCGCTCAGTGCTTCTAGCCCAGGACTGCATCAAAAGAGACAGGGTCTCAAAAGGCAAGAAGACAGCAGCACTTGAGCGCCTTTTGGGCGCTGTGGAGGCCCGCTGTAATGTCCTCTACCCCAGCTCTGGCTGCAGGAGAGGCAACTACATTACCACTCTGCCTTGATAGGCGATGACAGTGGTGATCAGTGCCAATGCAGCACAGAAGGGGTTGGCCATCCAATGCAGATAGAGGATGAATGATCTCATCTTGTGCAGCCAGGGTATGGCAACCATCTCATCACGCTAAACTCACACATTCAAGCCCATCACACATTCACTGGCATCTCACTCATTGCCAGCTTAAGAGATATCACCATCCAGTCTCACCTACATACCCTCACATGTCCATCTGGCCTCATCTTCTCTGGATATTGCCTCCTCAGCCATCACCATCTTGAGTTCACTTGCACAGATCAACATGTGCCCTCACACTCACCCCGGGATACCCTCCTTCCCCAGTACAGCCCTTGTCCTGCAGCCTCTTCCCTTGCCTGAGGCCACTTCTCCCCCTTCCACAAGCCAGACTTTGCCCTGAAGCCATTGAAAAGCCACCCACCTATGGCTGAGCTGTTTTTTTATTCATTCACGGGAAGTGAGTTTTGCTGACTGGACCAACATTTATTGCCCTTCCTAGTTGCTCTTCAGAAGGTGGTGGTGAGCTGCCTTCTTGAACCGCTGCAGTCCATGTGGTGTAGGTATACCCACGTGCTATTAGGAAGGGAGTTCCAAGATTTTGACTCAGCGACAGTGAAGAAACGGCGATATATTTCCAAGTCAAGATGGTGAGTGGCTTGGAGGGGAACTTCCAGTTGGTGTTGTTCCAATCTACCTGCTGTCCTTGTCCTTCTAGATAGTAGTGGTCATGGGTTTTGAAGTTGCTGTCTAAAGATCCTTGGTGAATTCCTATTGTGCATCTTGTAAATGGTACACACTGCTGCTACTGTGCACCGTTGATGGAGGGAGTGAATATATGTGGATGTGACGCCAATCAGCTGGGCTGCTTTGTCCTGGACAGTGTCAAGTTCCTTGAGTGTTGTGGGAGCTGCACTCATTCAGGCAAGTGGCGAGTATTCTATAACAGTCCTGACTTGTGCCTTGTAGATGGTAGACAGGCTTTGGGGAGTCAGGAGGTGAGTTACTCGTCACAAGATTCCTAGCATCTGACCTGCTCTTGTAGCCCCAGTATTTATATGGCTAGTCCAGTTCAGTTTCTGGTCAATGGTAACCCCCAGGATGTTGACTGTGGGGGATTCAGTGATGGTAATGCCATTGAATGTCAAGGGATGATGGCTAATTCTCTTTTGTTGGAGATGGTCATTGCCTGAAAACTTGTGTAGCGTGTATGTTACTTGCCATTTGTCAGCCCAAGCCTGGATATTGTCTAGGTCTTGCTGGATTTGGACATGGACTGCTTCAGTATCTGTGGAGTCGCAAATGGTGTTGCACATTGTGCAATCATCAGCGAATATCCCCACTTCTGACCTATGATGGAAGAAAGGTCATTGATGAAACAGCTAAAGGTGACTGGGCTGAGGACACTGCCCTGAGGAACCCCTGCAATGATGTCCTGGAACTGAGCTGATTGACCTCCAACAAACACAACCATCTTCCTTTGTGCTAGGTATGACTCCAAGCGGCGGAGAGTTTTCACCTCTGACCCCCATTGACTCCAGTTCTGCTTGCACTCCTTGATGCCACACTCGGTCAGATGCTACCTTGATGTCAAGGGCAGTCACTCTCACCTCACCTCAGGAATTCAGCTCTTTTGCCCATGTTTGAACTAAGGCTGTCATGAGGTCAGGAGCTGCGTGGCCCTGGTGGGACCCAAACTGGACGTCAGTGAGCAGGTTACTGCTCGATAGCACTGTTGATGACCCCTTCCATTACTTTACTGATGAACGAGAGTAGACTGATGGTGCAGTAATTGGCCTGATTGGATTGGCCCTGCTTTTTGTGTACAGGACATATCTGGGCAATTTTCCACATAGCTGGGTAGATGCCAGTTTTGTTGCTGTACTGGAACAGCTTGGCTAGGGGTGCGGCAAGTTCTGGAGCACAAGTCTTCAGTATTATTGCCAGAATATTGTCAGGACCCATAGCCTTTGCACCATCCAGTGCCTTCAGCCATTTCTTGATATCATGTGGAGTGAATTGAATTGGCTGAAGAATGGCATCTGTCTTGCTGGGGACCTCCAGAGGAGGCCGAGATGGATCACCCACTCGGCACTTCTGGCTGAAGATTGTAGCAAATGCCTCAGCCTTATTTTTACACTGATGTGCTGGGCTTTCCCATCATTAAGGATGGGGATATTTGTGGAGTCTCCTCTTCCAGTGAGTTGTTTAATTGTCCACCACCTTTCATGACTGGATGCGGCAGGACTGCAGAACTTACATTTAATCAGTTAGTTGTGGGATTGCTTACCTCTCTCTATCAATTGTTGTTTCTGTTATTTGGCATGCAAGCAGCCCTGTGTTGAATCTTCACCAGGTTGACACCTCATTTTTAGGTATGCCTGCTGCTGCTCCTGGCATGCCCTCCTGCACTCATCATTGAACCAGGGTTGGTCCCCTGGCTTGATGGTAGTGGTAGAGTGGGGGATATGCCGGGCCATGAGGTTACAGATTGTGTTCGAGTACAATTCTGCTGCTGCTGATGGCCCACCGTGCCTCTTGGATGCCTAGTCTTGAGTTGCTAGATGTGTTCGAAATCTATCCCATTTAGCAGTGCCACACAACACAATGGAAGGTATCCTTAATGTGTAAGCAGCACTTCGTCTCTCCAATGACTATGCGGTGGTCACTCCTACCGACACTGTCATGGACAGATGCATCTGCAGTTGATGAGGATGAGGTCATCTGTTTCTCACTCTTGTTGGTTCTCTCACCACCTGTTGCAGACCCAGTCTAGCAGCTATGTCATTTAGGACTCGGCCAGCTAGGTCAGTAGTGGTGCTACCAAACCACTCTTGGTGATGGTCATTGAAGTCCCCCACTCAGAGTACATTCTGCACCCTTACAAACCTCAGTGCTTCCTCCAACAGGGAGGAGCACTGATTCATCAGCTGAAGGAGGCCGGTACATGGTAATCAGGAGATTTCCTTGCCCATGCTTGACCTGATGCCATGAAACTTCGTTGGGTCTGGAGTCGATGTTGAGGACTCCCAGGGCAATTCCCTCCCAACTGTATACCATTGTGCCGCCACCTCTGCTGGGTCTGTCTTGCCAGTGGGACAGGACATACCTAGGGATGGTGATGGTAGAGTCTGGGACATTATCTGTGAGATATGGTTCCGTGAGGATGACTATGTCAGGCTGTTGCTTGACTAGTCTGTGAGACATCTCTCCCAATTTTGGCACTATCCCGAAGATGTTAGTAAGCAGGACTTTGCAGGGTCGACAGAGCTGAGTTTGCCGTTGTCGTTTCCGGGGCCTAGGTCAATACCAGGTGGTCTGTTCAGTTTCATTCCTTTTTTGAGACTTTACAGCAGTTTGATACAACTGAGTGCTTGCTCAGCCATTTCAGAGGGCATTTAAAAGTCAACCATATTGCAACCCGTGAGCCCCCCTAAAAGTGATGTGGTTCTATCTGTGAAGCCTGGCATTAACGACTGTGAGTGCTGGCTGAAGCAAGGTAGGCAAACAAACCTTGAAGTCCTGTGTGAAGTGCAGCCTGCCAAGTGCACGCGTTATATATGCTGTTGTGAAACATGTCGGTGTGTTTACCCACCGACGTGGGCAGACGATCCATGCAGGGGGGGAGGGGGGTGTCTCCAGTGGGCTAGCCTAATAATGATATGCAGATGTATTACAATGAGGTTGCCAATATCCGATTGCGGGAAACACAGCCTGCCATCGACAGGCTGAGCAGGCAATTGCAAACTGGTTTTATGACGTCGTGAAACCGATTTTTGGCCTTCTCGCCATATTGTCTGCTCATGCCACTGAACACACCCGACTTCAGTGGGCACAGAAAATCCCAGCCATGGTGCACTTGGATTTTCAGAAGGCATTTGACAAGGTGCCACATCAAAGGTTACTACATAAGATACAATTACATGGTGTTACATATTGGCATAGATAAAGGATTGGTTGGCTAACAGGAAGCAGAGAGTATGGATAACTGAGTCTTTTTTGGGTTGGCAAGCTATGAAAAGTGGAGTGCCACAGGGATCAGCACTGGGGCCTCAACTATTTACAATCTACATTGATGATTTGGATGAAGGGATCGAATGTATGGTAGCTAAATGTGTCGATGACACCATGAAAGGTAGGAAAGTAAGCTGACAAGAGGAGGTAGAGAGTTGCAAAGAGATATAGATAGGTTAAGTGAGTGGACAAAAATTTAGCAGATGGAGTATAAAAGTGGGGATATGTGAACTTGTCCACTTTGGTAGGAAGAATAGAAAAGCAGTATACTATTTAAATAGAGAGTGAATTCAGAAATCGGTGGTACAGAGGGATTTGGGTGCCCTGGTACATGAATCACAAAACTTAGTATGCAGGTACAGCAAGTGATTAGGGACGCAAATGGAATGTTGGCATTCATTGCAAGGGGAATGGAATCTAAAAGTAGGGAAGATTTACTGCAGCTGTACAGGGCCTTGGTGAGACTACACCTGGAATGCTGTGCACAGTTTTGGTCTCCTTATTTGAAAAAAAACTTAGACTTGAATTTTCAGGATGGCGGGGGAACACATCCCAACCGACTCCAGCAGGCCTGATGCCACTTCACGCTCTAACTAGCATTGATTGGCATAAGGCAGGACTTCCGCACGTCACTGGGAGGAAATCCTGCCCTTGAGAGCTGCTGGCCAATCAGATTTGCCAGTAGCTCACCAGTTCCTCCAGGAACAGCGCTGCAGTGGCCTAAGGAGGCACTGCAGGGAGCTGCCTGGAACTAAGTGCCAGGAACTGGAAGACAGGTAATGGCTGGCGTCTCAGGGTGGGGAGGGTAGAGAAGGCCTGAGTGGGGGGGGATTGCCGGGGGGGGGTGGCGGGGGGTAATCAGGGTTCCAGGGGATAGGCTGGAGGGGGATGGAAGGGTGGATGTCCTGAGATCACTGAGCCTTAAGGGGAGGGTGCCCCCAGTCAGAAGGGGGCTTCTGTTGGAGGCACCCCCCCCCGCACCCCTCCCACCTGCGATTGAACTCTGTTCATTTTCGGGTTTGCCCCCTGATCTGCCATCCTCCCACCAGCCTAAAAATTGAGGCTGGGTGGAAAAAGGCACTTAAGTGGCCATTAAGTGGCAACTTCAGGGCCTTAATTGGGGCAAGGGCAGGCTTCCTGTCAGAGGCCCTGCCTACCCCAGAGTATAATTGCAACCTGGCTGGGGCATGTGGGATCCCAGAGGGAATCCCATCCATGCAATTTCACCCTCCCCTGGAGGGGGGGCACACCAGGGGGGTGCGTTGGGAGGTTGTTGTGGGGAGTGTAAAATTCTGCCTATAATTGCATTAGAAGCAGTTCAGGGAAGATTCACTCGACTCATTCCCGGGATGAGAACTTATGAAGAAAATTTGAACAGGCTGGGCCTGTACCCATTGGAGTTTAGAAGAATGAGAAGTGATCTGATTGAAACATAGGAGATCCTGAGGAGATTTGATTGGGTAGAAACCAGGAGGATGTTTCCACTTGTGGGAGAGACTAGAACCACGGGGCACAGTTTAAGAATAAGCGGTCCACCGTTTAGGTCAGAGATTAGGAGAAATGTTTTCTCTCTAAGGGTTGTTACTATGTGAAATTCTCTTCCCCAGAAAGCATTGGAGGCTGGGTCATTGAATTTATTCAAGGCCGAGTTAGATAGATTTTTGATTGACAAGGCAGTTCAAGGTTATGGGGAGAAGATGGAAAAGTGGAGTTCAGACCACAACCAGATCAGCCATGATCTTACTGAATGGCAGAACAGGCTCAAGGGCCCAAGTGGCCTACTCCTGCTCCTAATTCGTATGTTCATATGTAAGTTCCTATGTTCCTAGATCTCATTGTCAAAAGATGGCTAGTGCAGTGCTCCATGATTTTGCACTTTAACTCTGTTCCAACTGGTTGGTGTAGTCATATGACAAGATTAGACAAGTTTAGCTAATCCAGAGTTACCAGTGTAGAATTTTGGTTTATAATGGACATTGTTTTATGGAATTTGGTATTCTGACAATGGGAAGCCGGAAATTTATGTCTTTGAGTTTTACTCATCACAATTTTACTCATTTTGAACATGAGTTTTGTTTGCTGTAGTTCGTAAAGACTCTTTGTAAATATACCCTGTGGAATAAATAGATTGCTTGCTGTAGTGTGCTGTTTAAATAGACCCCGCAGTTTGCTGAGTAAATAGACTTTGCTGTAAAATAGATTGTTTGCTGTATATAAAAGCAAAAAACTGCAGATACTGGAAATCCAAAACAAAAACAAAAATACCTGGAAAAACTCAGCAGGTCTGGCAGCATCTGCGGAGAGGAGCACAGTTAATGTTTCGAGTCCAAATGACCCTTCAACAGAACTAAGTAAAAATAGAAAAGAGGTGAAATCAGACCTGCTGAGTTTTTCCAGGTATTTTTGTTTTTGTTTGCTGTATGTCCTGCTGTAAGTCTGACTCCACCTCCAACTCATTGGCCAACAGAAATGTGTTACTAGACACCAATTCAAATATGAGATTTTAAAAAATTCATTCATGGAATGTGGCGCGTCGCTGGTTAGGCCAGCCTTTATTGCCCATCCCTAATTTGCCTTGAAGTGGTGAGCTGCCTACTTGAGTCGCTGCAGTCCTTGTGGTGCGGGTACACCCACAGTGCTGTTAGAGAGGGAGTTCCAGGATTTTGACCCAGCGACAGTGAAGGAACGGCGATATATTTCCAAGTCAGGATGGTGAGTGACTTGGAGGGGAACTTTCAGGTGGTGGTGTTCCCATGTGTCTGCTACCCTTGTCCTTCTAGATGTTTGTGGTTGCGGGTTTGGAAGGTGCTGTCTAAGGAGTCTTGGTGAGATCCTGCAGTGCATCTTGTAGATGGTACACACTGCTACTACTGTGCGTTGATGGTGAAGGAAATGAATGTTTGTGGATGGGATGCCAATCAAGTGAGCTGCTTTGTCCTGGATGGCGTCAAGCTTCTTGAGTGTTCAGCAGTATTACCATTACTTAATACACCACTATCAACACCCTTGGGATTACCATTGACCAGAAACCAAACTGGACTAGCCAGATAAATACTGTAGCTACAAGAACAGGTTGGGAATTCTTTGGTAGGTAACTCACTTCCTGACTCCCTAAGCCTGGCCACCATCTACAAGATGCACTGCAGAAGCTTACCAAGGCTCCTTAGGCAGAACCTTCCAAATCCGTGATAGCTACCACCTATAAGGACAAGGGCAGCAGATACATGAGAACACCACCTCTGGAAGTTCCCCTCCAAACCAGTCACTATCCTGACTTGGAAATACATCACCATTCCTTCACTGTCACTGGGTCAAAACGCTGTAAGCCCCCTCCTTATCAGCACTGTGGGTGTATCTACACCACAGGGACTGCAGCGGTTCAAGGATGCAGCTCACCTTCACCTTCTCAAGGGCAATTAATGATGGGCAATAAATGCTGGCCCAGCCAGCAATGCCACATCCCATAAATGGTGAAAAAAAACCTCTCCACTTGCCTGGATGAGTGTGGCTCCAACACTCAAGGAGCTCAACATTACTAAGGACAAAGCAGCCCGCTTGACTGGCACCCCATCAACCATCTTAAACATTCACTTCATTCCACTACTGACACACGTAGCAGTAGTATGTACCATCTGCAAGATGCACTGCAGCAACTTGCCAAGCTTCTTTTGACACCACCTTCCAAACCCGTGACCTCTGCCACCTAGAAAGACAAGGGCAGCAGATGCATCGAAAATCACCACCTGGAAGTTCCCCTCCAAGCCACTCACCACCTTGACTTGGAAATATATTGTTGTTCCTTCACTGTCGCTGGGTCAAAATCCTGGAGCTCCCTTCCTAACAGCACTGAGGGTATACCTATGCCACATTGACTGCAGCAGTTCAAGAAGGAGGTTCACCACCACCATCTCAAGGGCCATTAGGAATGAACAACAAATGCTGGCCAGTGACACTCACATCCCATGAAAGATTTTTTTTTTAAATTGAATTGTTAAAAATAAGACTTGTTTTTGTTTTTCAATTAATGAAATAACTGGATCATTTTGTGGGAGCTATCTTGGAACACAGTAATCATCCTTTATTTTCTATGTATTCTAGTCTGGATATTGGTAAGTTAGATATTTTGTATCAAATCTTCTGACAAAGGAGAGGTTTTCTTTCCTAATCTGTGATGTACGTAACCATGTTACCCTTCGCCCACATCAACATGTATATACACCCATAGCTACAGAGAACACGTAAAACATCAAAAAATAGCATCCATTCGACCTGGGAATATTCTGCTTAATGAAGCAAATTAAAATAGTGAATTTTCTGTCTGAGCTTTTTTAAAGAATTAGAAGTTCTGATTTTTGCAGTGAAGAGAAATGTGCAGATACAAAGGTTGTTTGAACAAGGTTAAAATATTCTCATTGACAGTTTGCTCGCAACATGAGTGATGTATTGCTACATGTCAGACTTGTTTCTAATAACATTTATCTTACTGCTGCAGTACCTTCTGCGAATCCAAATTTAATAAATGAGGCTGTTGCAATTTTTTTTTCTGATAGAGATAAACCAAATAGTACAGTTTGCATTTAATTCATCTGACAGAAGTCTGGCATTGAACATTTGTTGTATATACCTCTTTGCAAGTAACTTGATTTCTGTTGGCCCCATAACAGCTTATCTTGTTTTTAACTGAAATTCATGCCAGTTTTTATGTTATGTTTTGTTAAACAAGTTCTCTGGGGTAAATTGATGTTACTTTTTTACATTATCTTACTATATATGTTTGATTGCAGCTTTAATTTCAGCAGCTGGATTGAGTTATCAGGCTATTTGCTACCTAATTAGGATTATCTTAATTGATCTATAGTTGTGTTCTTTCTCAGTGGTGTCAGCTGTGGCTCAGTTCATAGCACCCTCGCCTTTGAATCAGAGGGTTGTGGGTTCATATCCCACTCCTGGAAAACCAAGAACTGTGATTGTACTCGAAAGAAGTTGCAATCTGTGACTGTTGGTAACTCGAAAGAGTTTCCCACTCCCGGAAACCAAAAACTGTGATTGTACTCAAAAGAGTTGCAATCTGTGACTGTTGATAACTAGAAAGAATTTTTTTTTAAGGGTTAAAGCTGCAATCTTACAAACCAAAAACTTTTGTTGAGTTTTTATCTGTACTGATTGATTACCTAGAAAAGATTATGACTGCAGAAATGGTCTGCAACTCAAGATACCTCAACTGCTAATTCCAGAAAATGGGTAACTTAAATTGGATAAATGCCTCTATTTAAATGATAATACATGTTTGTGAACTGATTAGAATCTAGCTGACAGAATAAAGAAATGGTGCTGGATCTTGTTAGCCATTAAAATACTGGCTGCTGCATGAAAATTCCTGCCACTCTGGGCTAGCCAATTCTAGAAGTTTTTAGGCCATGCTTGCAAATACTGAAAAAGTAACAAAGTACAATATAACAGTACTAGAACTCCCATTCATAAGCTCTGCTCCCCTGCCCTGCCAGCCAATTAATTTGGGTTGAAGTAAATGTGCAAAACCTTTACTGTTGTATTTGATTTCCAAAATCTGCAGTATTTTGCTTTTGTGCAAAAACTTTAGTGCCCTATTTGAAGCAGAGCTGAGATTTGAACATCATGTCACATCTCTCCACAACATAGTCTTTTAACACTATGAATGGGAGTTAAAACAAGTCTGTTTTCCTCGTGTAAATATGGAAAAAATGTTGACATTCCTGATTGGATGTCAGTAGTCCAACAACCCATAGGTGATTGAGAGAAATGATGGAAAAGTGGAGCTGGGTATTATCAGCATACATATAGAAGCTCACACTGTGCCTTGATGTCATAATGAGAAGCATGTAAATGAGAAAATCAAGACTAAAAAATTGATGGTCTGAAGGCAGAAGCTATAGGATGATGTAAATATGATATAGGGATAATGACTTGTGGGGAGATGTAGGAGCATGCATATAATTGGAATAAAAACTTGGGGGGAGATGTAGTTTAAAGGGTTAACATCAGAAGCACATGATGATGATGTAACATCACACAATTGAGTAACAGTGATCTGGAGGGAGAAGTTCCAACCTCGTGCAGCGTTCCCAATATGTACATAGTAGCTGTAAATAAAGAGTAATAGTTTTAACAAGCCATAATCTCAAGCAGCTTACTTTGGGAGAGTAGGTAAGTCCCAAAGAACCCCGGCTAGACCCCCGAGCACATGACGAAACAGAATCAAAGCCATTGCTGGAGATGTGGTATTTCTGTTTGGATAGGTAATATTTAAATTGAGACAGCACAGAAGGGGGCCATTTGGCCCAGTGTGACTATACCAGATCAGGTAGAATCACTCTCTGGAGGTTAGAAGATTCAGAGATGATCTCATTGAAACATACAAGATTCTGAAGGGGTTTGATAGGGTAGACTTGGGTAGTTTCCCCTGACTGGGGAATCTAGAACGTGGGAGCACAGTCTCAGGATAAGGGGTCAATCCTTTAAGACTGGGATGAGAAGAAATTCCTTCACACAGTGGGTTGTGAATCTTTGGAATTATCCATCCCAGAGAGATGTGGTTGTTCCATCATTGAGCATTCTTAAGGCTGAGACAGACAGATTTTTGGCCTTTCAGGGAAACAATGGACAGGGGGCGTGGGTGGGGCAGCGCAGCTGAGGCAGAAGGTTGAATGGGGGAGCAGGCTCAAGGGGCAATATTGTCTACTCCTATTTACTTATTTTTACAAAAAATGCTCTAACATTCACACAAGGATAGTATCATTAAACTGAACAACAATAGAGGGGAACATCATGGTTAACTATATCAAAATATATGAAGATGTCCAGAAGAATATGAAGGATCACAGGGGATATCATTTGTGACTTTGATCGAGGTTGCCACAAAAGCATGAGACAAGCAGAAGCAGGGCTGGACAGATTCGAACAGGAGCTCAGGTATATTGGCCCAGTTTGGTGTTGATAATTACAGTGAGGCTAGCAGTGCTCGCTGTTATGGAGTGAAACCCACAGCAACCTCTGACATCTGCACATGAGCCTTTAAACTTGGAAATCCAGAAGCTGCTATCAAAGATACCCTGTTTCTTGATAGGCTGTACTGTTGCAGTTCTTGTTGATAGAGTCAGCACTAGAATCGATGTAATGCCGTGAAGTTGTGATACCTACCCAGTAGATACCATTAAACAAACCAGGAAAAGATCAGACTACTGCATTCCTGGCTGGTGTAAGCGGATTTTAAACATATGGTAAATGATAATTAATGTCAAACAGCTTGACTGATGCTGAAAATTTAATTTTAAACACCAACAACAACAACTTATAGTGCCATTAACATAATGAAACATCCCAAGGCGCTTCATAGGAACATTAACAAACAAGTATGACACTGAGCTACAATAGGAGATGTTAGGTAAGATGTCCAAAAGCTTGATCAAAGAGGTAGGTTTCAAAGAGTGACTAAAAGGAGAAAAGTGAGGTAGTGAGATGAACTGGTGTAGGGAGAGTATTCCAGAGCTTGGGGCCTAGGCAACTGAAGGCAATGCCACCAATGGTGGAGCAATTAAAATTTGAGATACGCAACAGGCCAGAATTAGAGGAACACAGATACTTCAAAGGATTTGGGGGCTGGGCAGGATTACAAAAGAAGGGAGGGGCGAGGCCCTTTGGATGCAAATTTTTAAAATCAAGACATTGCTTGACTGGGAGCCAATGTAGATCAGCAAGCACAGGGGTGATAGGCAAACAAGACTTGCTATGAGTTAAAACACAGGCAGCAGGGTTTTGGATGACCCCAGGTTTACAGAAGGTAGGATGTGACAGACCAGTCAGGTCTGCATTATAGTCTAGAGGTAACAAAGCTATGAATGAGCGTTTCAGTAGCAGATGAGCTGAGGCAGGAGTGAAGTCGGGAGATCTTGCAGAGGTGGAAAAGGCAGCATAAGTAATGGCATGAATATGAGGTCGAAAGTTCATCCTGGGATCAAATGTGACATTAAGCATGCAAACAAATTGACTTAATCTGAGATTGTTGTCAGGGAGAGGGCTGGAGTCAGGGCATGGAGTTTGGTTAAAAACAATGGCTTCAGTCTTCCCAATATTTAGAGGAAATTTCTTCTTATGGATACTGGTTTTCAGATAAGTAGTCTGATAATTTAGCAACAGTGGAGGTCTCGAGAGAGTTGGCGGTGAGGTAGAGCTGGGTGTTATTAACAAACATAAGTAATCTAATGCAATGCTTTTGGATGATGTCTCAAGGGGCAGCATGTCGATGAGAAATTAGAAGGGGCCAAGGATAGATCCTTGGGGGATACCAGAGGTAATGGTGCGGGAGCAGAAAAAAAAGACATTGCACATGATTTTCTGACAATGATTAGCTAGATAAACATGAAACCAGGTGAGAGCAGTCCCATCCAGCTGGAAGACTGTGGAGACACATGGAGGACGATGGTGCGGTCAACAGTTTCAAACGCTGCAAACGGATCGAGACAGATGAGGAGCATGTTTTGTATTTTATATATCTCAGAGATATGAGGAGATGACACTAGTTTCTATGTGTTTAACAAATTTTATTCACATTGCTTTAAAACATCTATTACATGCTTATAGCTACGGTTTCCAGGTTTTTCTACAGCTTGTTTGCTTTTTTCTGAGTTCACACCCAGGCTTAACCAATCAAGCATAGTGAGTGTCAATAGTAAACGGACTCATGTAATCAAATACAGAACAATTGAACGCTACAGATAGAAAGTTTACCTTTGTTACAGCTACATAGGTTGTCATTTGTTAAGAGCAGTTTCAGTACTATGGCAGAGATGGTAAACTGATTGGAAGGATTCAAACATGGAGTTCCAGAAAAAATAGGAATGGATTTGGGAGGTGACAACATGCTCAAGGACTTTGGGGAAGAAAGGGAGGTTGGAGATGGGATGATATTTTGCAAGGATGGTGGGTCAAGAGCTTTTTTTTTGAGGAAAGGGGTGATGATGGCAGATTTAAAGGGTAGAGGAAAGAGAAAAAACCGTTAACAATATTGGCTAACTCGGGAGCCAGAAGGGGAAGTTGGGTGACCAGCAGTTTAGTGGGAACGGGATTGAGGGAACAGAAGATAGGTCTCATGACATAAGGGGAGATGGAAAAGAAACTAGAGAATGACGCAAGTTCAGGGCTGTGGCAGTGTGGAGCATTAAAGGAAGTTTGGCCAGGTGGGCTAGTGGAAGGGAAGGATGCGGCAGAGGCAGCTGATCAGATTGTCTTGATCTGGTGGCAAAGAAGTCCATGAGCTCCTCACACTTATTGTTGAAGGGGGGATGAGTTTGACAAGACAAAAGTATGCACTCTTATTCCTTCAGAGTGTAACGAGTGTTGGAGATTATTTTTTACAAATGTTTATTCCTCTTTTATTTCTCTTTCCCTTAGTCCCACCTTTTTGCCCAATCTTTATTTCACTTTCTGTGTATGATTTAAATCTATACTTGTTCATAAGTCCTGGGTTTAGACTCAGTGGGGAAGAAATTCATTCATGTCATGCCATTTCTATCATTGATACCATTGAAGAATACACATGGCCATGCAGGTAAGGTTCCATATTCCTACCTGCCTCCAGGGAATCAATGTAATTCTGCATAGAGCCACTGGAAGCAGCGTAATGCAAACACATTTCTTCCTCTGCATGGCTCTGTGACGATTCTTCATTCTGATTGGTTGAAAATTCTCACCATTTCTTGTCCTACTCACAGATTTCACAGATCCCCTCTAGAGGGCACCACCGTGGATTAGATGCCCAATAATATCATGGGGAAGATATTTGTTATGTGGCACTACTTCTAGCGACACAATGCAGACATATGCCCATTCCATCATTCCTCAGGGGCAGACAGCGCTCTGGGCTGCTGGCTGAGGAAGTGGTGCTATGCAAACAAATTTCTCACCCAAGTCTCTGCTCAAACATCAGCACAAACTCTGAGGACAAATGTAAACCTAATGAATACCAAGTACTATTTCTTCATCCAGGCTGCAAAACATGACTGTTGTAGAAGAGCTAGTGTGCAATTGATCTTTGGTGGCATCATAGAATCATAGAATGGTTACGGCACAGAAGGAAGCCATCCAGCCAATCAATTCCATGCCAGCTCTCTGCAAGAGCAACTTAACTAGTCTCACTCTCCTGCCTTTTCCTCGTAGCCCTGCAAATATTTTCTCTTCAGGTATCTCGTTTGCAATCTACAATTGAATCTGTTGCCACCGCACTCTAACGCATTGCATTCCAGATCCTAACCACTCGCTGTGAAAAATGTTTTTCCCCATGTCGACCCTAGTTCTTTTGCCATTCACCTTAAATCGGTGTTCTGTGGTTCTCAATCCTTTATTCAAAGGATCAGTTTCTCCTTATTACTCTGTCTAGACCCCCTCATGATTTTAAACACCTCTATCAAATCTCCTGTTAGCCTTCTCTTCTTTAAGAACAGTCCCAGCTTCTCCAATCTATCCACATAACTGAAAGTTTTTCATACCCAGAATGGTTCTTGTAAATCTTTTCTGCACCTTCTCTCACACCTTCATGTCCTTATGAAACTGTAGCGCCCAGAATTGGACACAATATTCCAGTTGAGACCGAACCAGTGATTTCTAAAGGTGCGCCATAAATTTCTTGCTTTTGTGCTCAATGTCTCTATTTATAAAGCCCAGGATCCCATATGCCTTATTAACCACTTTCTCAATTTGCCTTGCCACCTTCAATAATTTTTGTGCCTAAACCCTTAAGCCCATCGGCTCCTGCACCCTTTTTAGAACCATACCCTCTGTTTTATATTGCCGCTCCTCATTCTTCTTACCAAATGTATCACTTCACATTTCTCACATTAAATTTTAACTGTCGTGTGTCTGCCAATTCCACCAGCCTGCCTATGTCCTCCTGAATCTTATCACCATCTTCCTCACAGTTGTTTAGTTTCTAGTGAACAATTATTTATCTTTGCCAAGTGATGAAATATTACCAAGTTCTGGAATTTCTCAATAGCTAAATAAGCGCATAAGCCCAACCTGAATTATCTGATAATACATCCTCCATGATGAGAGTTTCAAACATATTGAAGAAGTTGAAAGGATAATGTTTATCCAATTCTCTGACTCTCTGAAAAGGGAGAAAATGCACTGATTAGAAGCGGACACCTGCAGAGCAAAGGATTATCTGATTCATGCTCATAGGAATCAAAGAAGGGCATGGAGAATGAAAGGCAACTAGTTTGCTAACAATGAAACCTTCTAACGATTGTAAATGGAGCTCTACTACTATCTAATTTACAGCCAATTATTTCAAACATGATGGGATTCTGAGAAAAATCATGCTGTGCATTTAATGGCAAAATATGTATTCAGCAATGATAATAAAAACTTACTCAAATTACTTCTGAAAAATATTTGGCATTATACTTTAATATTGGGAAAGTGCTACATTTAATAGCTATGTTATCCCCCTTCCTGTGGAACACTCAGTAGTGAAATACAAGATTTCATTGGCAAAATCAGACAGGCAAAGAGTTTCATTCTGAAAACAAGGAGTTAACAGGATCCAACACATTTTGAACCCAAGTCACCAGATTAATATAACCCCTGTGGAGGTTGAACAATACAAATCTGCTGAAAAGATATGCTATCCAGGTACCCCGAGGCCAGCTGAGATTGACTGATAAATGTCTTTACCAACAACTGAGTAAATAGCCATAATTTGCTGTAAAGAGACATTGATTGATCCTAAAAGAGATTTTGGCTCTGCAGATGGGGGATTAAGTTGAGCTGGAAGGCTTGTGAAGAATTATTTTGATTTCAAGCCTCAAGCATGAACAATCAGGAACATAACCCCATGCTTGGAAATAGCAGGAGAAAGAATCCAAGACTAATTTTCATACTCTCTTCAGTTTAAATTATTCACACGTTCCTTTCAGTTTAAATGCACTCAATGCTTTGCTTCTAGGCCTCTGCCAATATCTCCTTTTGATGGCACTAGAGAGCAAAAGACACCACACATGTAGAGTGACCAACCTATTGGGAGGGATTGCCGTCTATCTAACTTCTCCCTGTTCAGACACAGGCCTGAGCAGATTGGACAATAAGCTTCCCACTCCATAGTGCTGGACGATAATACAATCACCACCACTGTACTGCCCAGTTATAGTCCAGTATTAAAATAAAGTTGTTCAGTTTAACAATTATACAATTTGAACCATTAAATAAGACTTAACACAGCTAATTCCCTGCCCAGTTACCTCATCTGCCTTGCCTTCCCCCTCTGCTTTCAAAAACCTCCCACCCAACCCTCACAGTCTTTTTTCCATCTCCCTTTTTGTTCAGTATCCCATGTTTTGTTCTTCTTCATGTAAAGTGATCTGAGACATCTCCATTAAGCGCATTTAAATATTGCAATGGTTGGAATCAGAGCAGGTCCTTTTAGAAGCCATAAAATTGCTTTTTAGACCCCAATTTCCTCTATTAGCCTAATCAGCTTCCCCACTTCATCTATCACGTATTTCATGTTCTATACGTTGTTGCTTTCAGAATAATCTTCCAAAATCATTTTTGTACTTTCAAGGCAACAGCTAATTTAAGGTAGATGGAAGGGACTTTTATCTCAGGAGTTAACTTCAGCTTCGATGTCAGGAAAATGGTCTAGAGGCTTCTTTGTCTTGCATTTACGGGCCAGAGTGTAGGCTAACTTCTGAATTGGAAAGTTGCTGCTTAAATGTGGGGTAAATAACCTCTGATAAAACATTTTGTACACATGTATGGTTAATGACCTGACGTCAGGGCCTATGCTCTTACCCAGTCCTCTGCATCAGTGAACTTCAACCATTCTGTCATTTTTTTCATCATGACACAAGTATATTGATATGATAAACCCCTCAGTGCATTTACTACACTGGCCTGGGAGCACTGAGAGCCAAAACAATGAATAGGATGCCAGAAAAAGTCACTGTTTGTGGGCGTTTGCCACTGTTGAATTTATGAGAACTGGTAATTTTCCATTAACACTGCAAATTGACTGAAAGAAGCAATACCTACTCAACAGCAGTCAATGGCAAAATTACAAAATAAAAGTACCTGTAGACTACAGAAAGATAAGCATTGAAAAGTGTCGATTCAGTTGCTGCAGGCCAATTCTACTTTGTTCAATTGAATAATGAAGTCAGAAGCATAAACCGGTTATGCACGTGGAAATATATGGAAGCATAAACCCACATACGAACATACAAACTAGGAGCAGGAGTAGGCCACTTGGACCTTTGAGCCTGCTCCGCCATTCAATAAGATCATGGCTAACCTGACTGTAACCTCCCATCTATCTCTGGTAACCCTTCACCCCTTTATCAAGAATCTATCTGCCTTTGCCTTGAAAATATTCAAAGACTCTGCTTCCACTGCCTTTTGAGGAAGGGAGTTCCAAAGACTCACTACCCTCTGAGAGAAAAAAAATCTTCTTATCTCTGTCTTAAATGGGTGACCCCTTATTTTTAAACAGTGACCCTTAGTTCTAGATTCTCCCACAAGAGGAAACATCCCCTCTGCATCCACCGTGTCAAGACCTCTCAGGATCAAATATGTTTCAATCAAGTTGCAGCTTACTCTTCTAAACTCTGGCAGATACAGACCTAGCCTGTCCAACCTTTCCTCATAAGAAACCAGCCCATTCCCAGTATTAGTTTAGCAAAGCTTCTCTGAACTGCTTCTAATGCATTTCCATCCTTCCTTAAGTAAGGAAACCAATACTGTATGAAGTATTCCAGATGTGGTCTCACCAGTATCCTGTACAACTGAAGTATAACCTCCCTACTTTTGTATTCAATTCCCCTCACAATAAACAATAACATTCTATTAGGTTTCCTAATTATTTGCTGTACCTATACACTAGCTTGCATACCAGCCACATACAATAAAACCAATTAAAAACTCCAATTTGTTGTAATTCATATTCTAACCAGTAGACTAACTTTGCTCTGTCACTTGTGTGACATAAAAGGCAATTATCATGTCACATTAATTGGCTTATACACATGAGGAGGCTGTTATAATGAACAAATGCTAATAGGTTAGATGAAGAGGGATGGGAGGAAGCTCACATGAGGCATAAACACTGACATGGATCACCTGGGCCCAATGACCTATTTATTTGCTGTGCATTCGACGTCATTCTATATAACAACCACAAAATAATAGCAAAGTAAAGGCCTGAATTTATATAGTATCTTTGGCAACTTCAACATCAACTTGCACTGATATAGCACCTTCAACATGCTAAAATAACCTAAGATGTTTCACTCAATCATTATCAAACAAAAAGAGACACCGAGCCACGCGAGAAGATATTAGGACAGATAACTAAAAGTTTGATCAAAACGTTAGTTTTACATATGAACATACAAACATAAGAACATACAAATCAGGAGTAGGAGTAGACCATTCAGTCCCTCGAGCCTGCTCTGCCATTCGATATCATGCCTGATCTGATTATGGCCTCAACTCCACATTCCTACCATTCCCCGATAACCTTTGACTCCCTTATTAGTCAAGAATCTATCTACCTCTGCCTTCAAAATGTTCAATGACCCCGCCTCCACTGCTCTCCAGTGAAGAGTTCCAAAGATTCATGACACAATGCTCAGGTTTTAAGGTACATATTAAAGGAGTAGAGGTGAAAAGGCAGAGAGGGTTAGAGCTGTACATAAACAACAAGATGGAGTGATGAAAAGTGAGGATGTACAAGAGGCAAGAATTGAAAGAATACAGAGATCCCAAGAATGTTGTAGAGCTGTAGGGAAGGGGCAAAGCCATGGAAGATATTGAAAACAGGATGAGAATTATAATATAGAGGTGCTGCCGGAGCAGGAGCTAAAGTAGGTGAGTAAACACAAGGTGTTAGATGAACGTGACTTGGGGCAGAATGATCCACAATTTGCACTAAGTGCGGAAGGAGACAGATAAAATGATGCTTTACCTGCCAGCTGAATGGTGGATTTTCACACCATGTCATCCCAAAGCCGCCGTATTAATTATGGGCTGAATTTTTCTGTCAGCGAGAAGGGGGCGGGGCACGCTTGCCGACGCACGGGATGATGTTGGGGGGAATCCCCAACGTCATCCCGCCCCATTTAAATCTTCAGGAAGGCGGGGGCACAGCGCGATCAGCCCGTTGAGGCCAGTGACAGGATAATTAAAACAATTAAAGGACGGACCTGCCATCTAACCTTAAGGTTGGCGGGCAGGCCGGGAGCCCCGGCGGGCTTCTGAAAAAACATGAAACCTCATCCACCGGTGGGATGAGGTTTCATGTCGGTTTTTAAAAAGTTTAATAAAGCTTTTTGCTTTTTATTAACTTGTCCCATCTCATGTGACATGTTAATGATATTTTTATTTTTCTATTTTTAAACTTTGAAAACCTTTCAGCGATCTCCCTGAGGCACCATTTAACCTCAGGGAGATGTGCGCTCTTTTGCGGGCATGCACACAAAAGAGCGCACTCTCGCATTTGGGGAACCTCCCCGCACGCACAGGAAGCGCATAGTACTTCCCGTCGAGCATCATGCTGGGCGGGCCTTAATTGGCCTGCCCACTTAAAATGGCGGCAGGGCCCGTTTCGGCGGCGGCGATCGCCTGCCCGCCCGCCGCCAAGTCGGTCGGGCCCGCCTGCCCATTAAGGGCAAAATTCAGCCCTATGTATTCCTTGAAACACGCTATTTCTATGGTGGGCGGGCTCTCATCCGCCCACCACGCTATCACCTCACTGCGTCATCACACTGGGTGCCACATTTAAATGCAGCCACGTGCACACCTCTCAGTGCTTCCAGCCCACAACTGCTGCAAAGAAGACACAGCCCTGAAAGGCAGGAGGACCTCAGCTCCCCAGTTTAATGATGTGTCCCTCAAGCGCATTTGAGATGCCATGGAGGCCCGCCATGATGTCGTCCACCCCCACTCTGGCCGCAGGATGAGCACTAATCTGTCTTGGGAAGCGGTGACAGCAGTGGTCAACGTCAATGCCCTGCAAGAGAGGACAGCCACCCAGTGCCGCAAGAGGATGCATGATCTCCTCAATTCCACCAGGGCAAGTCACTCTTCTCATCACTCTCAACTCACACACTCACAAGCCCATCACATACCCACAGGATCCTCACTCTCTCACACACACCTTCATTGTCCTCATCCCATCCATGGGACCACTCACCACCACCACTCACTACCCAGGGATACTTATCATCCTGCCTGGCAGGCGTCCTGTGTACCCTCTCTCCATCTCTACTCATGCAGGACAAGCTGGCTCACAACAAGAGGGAGAGGTCGCAGACCGGTGGGGGAATACCTGAAGTCAAGGCCCTCATGGACTTTGAAAACAGAGCCATGCAGCTGGCCGGCGACTATCTGGACCGTTCCTGTGCTAACAGTGAGGTCGGCGGTTCTCTACTAAATGAGGATCTAGCAGTGCAACATTCATCAGACAACCATGCTGTGAGTGATGTGTCCTGTTTCACAGACCCCTGCCATGCACTAATTATCTTCCTTGTTTTCACAGGCACATCTGGGAATCAGCCAATAGAGTCCACGACCAAAGCCTCCAATCAAGCCCCGAGAGAAGCTCAGAAGAGGAATCCGCTGAAACCCTCGCTGAAGACCCGTCACAGCGCTCACCCACACCCTCCACCAGCGCAGAGGCACACACCTCAGTGGGACCTAGCTTTAGAGTAGCTTTGGGATCACAAACTGGTGAGCAGATCACAATGCCCCTGCAGCAGGCGGCAGCAGGGACTTCCCAGGTTTCTGCTACTCAGAGGACTGCTGGAGGCCAGAACGTTGCTGAGTCTGAGTCAGATGATGAGCCTCTGGACTCGGTCATGTCACAGTTGCTGGAGCTGTGAAGGCAAGCTCGGGAACATCAGGAAGGGATGTCCATTGCACTCCTCAGGTTGCAAGGCACGATGGAGGTCTCTGTCCAGCTTCAGGCTGAGGTGATAGCACCGGCATTGCAATGCACCGAGGTCAACACTGGTAGGATGGCAGCCATCATAGAGACCTTGGTCCAGGATGTCACTCCTGCCCTGCTGCACGGGCTGAACTCCATCACTGACGCCACAGTTGGTCTCCAACAGTACGTACACGAGAGGGGTGTGGGATAGCCCAATCTCACTCCAACTACCCCTTCTCCTCAAGGAGTCAGCCGGGGCTCTTGGGAACTCATAGGAAGGAGAATCAGATGGTGCACCCCACCCCCAGGGCCATCCAACCAGGTGACTCAGGGAGTGACTGCCCCATCTGAATCCTCTCCTCCTGTGACCTCAGCAGCTCCAGCTCCACAGGCCGAGGAGGTGCTACTGCCACACAGCAGGATCCTGAAAGCAGGCTGGGGCCCTCCAGGTCTCAGCCCTCCAGAGGACGCCTGCCAAGGTCATCACAGACAGGCGTAGCAGTCAGCAGGCTGCCTCCACTTCCACTGTGGATGCCTGGGGAGCACCAAGACATAGCAGCAGTGTGAGGAAAGTTAAGGAGATGTAGTTGCACAGCCTGAACTCCACTTAATCACTTGTACATACTGTTCACTATTTTCAATAAACTCCCAAGAATGCCTCACTGACTATAGCTCCTTGTTTTGATGAGCAGTGTTCATGTCAGTCAGGTGTGAAACCTTTCAGCACAAGATAAAGGCAGGTGTCTCAGCCTAGGGCCTCTTCCCTGTGTTCTGTGCAGCCTTCAGACCAAAATGTCTGGTCCTGCCTGGCACTCCCTTGACACATTACTGATGCCTGCACCTCAATGGTGTTTGTCATTGCTGCCAGAATGTAGTGGGCAGCCATCATTGAGTTCTGCCATTCTCTCTGTGTGCTCTCAGCACCTTTAAGGTGGAACTAGCCCCCCATCTTAGCAGCATCTGTGACCAGTGATGCTCCTGAAGGGCTCAGGTGCTGAAGGCAGAGGAAGGAACAGATCCTTGTAAAGTTTCATGGCTACGTCTCAATGATATGACCCTGATCACAGAGCATAAGTGAGCTGCCCTCAACCAGACAGGAGGCAGACATTCTCAGATGCTATGTGAAGATTTATGGAGTGTCCTCACTGCATGTCATCATCATCCTCCTGCAATCAAGCGACTATTAGGTCCTCCACTGCTTCTCCATGACAGGAGCATTATCACAGAGGGTATGTTCGCTGCTATAAGCCAGAATGGAGTCAAATGTTCATAGATGCAGTATGAGGATCTATGGTGTCTCCTCACTGTATGTCGTCATCATCCTCCACAAATCTAGCAGCTATGAGGGCCTCCTGAGCGCACTTGCCTCGTCTGGCTAGTGCGAGAGTCTCATTACCGTCATTGTCACCGTCAAGGACCTCCTCACCCTCATCCTCGTCAACGTTCTCCTCACCGGAGGAGGCCTTCAGCTCCTGCATCTCCTCCTCAGCCAGATCCTCTCCCCATTGCAGCGCCAGGCTGTAAAGGGCACAACAGGCAACAACGATGTGTATCACTCTCTGTAGACTATACTGCAGGGCTCCACCAGACCGGTCCAGGCACTGGAACCTCATTTTCAGCATCCCAATGGTTTTCTCCACTAAGTTGCAAGTTGGAGCATGAGCCTCGTTATACCTTCACTCTGCTGCAGCCTGAGGAGGCTGCCACACGGGTGTCATCAGCCAAGTCCTTTGCAGGTAGCCCTTGTCCCCGTGGAGCCAACCCTGCAGCCTCTGTGGAACCTGGAAGACTGCAGGGATCTGTGACCGATTGAGAATGTAGGAGTCGTGGACACTCGCTGGACATCGTACGCAGACCTGCAGGATGCGTTTGTGGTGGTCGCACACCAGTTGCACATTCAGCGAATGGAAGCCCTTCACAGCCTGAACTCCACTTAGTCACTTGTACATACTGTTCACTATTTTCAATAAACTCCCAAGAATGTCTCACTGCCTAAAGCTCCTTGTTCTGATGAGCAGTGTTCATGTCACTCAGGTGTGAAACCTTTCAGCACAAGATAACGGCAGGTGTCTCAGCCTAGGGCCTCTTCCCTGTGCAGCCTTCAGACCAAAATGTCTGGTCCTGCCTGGCACTCCCTTGACACATTACTGATGCATGTACCTCGATGGTGTTTGTCATTGCTGCCAGGATGTAGTTGACCCCTTGTTGCGACAGAGATCTGAGTGCCACATGAGCACAGTCAGTGGTACCCTGTACCTGTGGGAAACCCGAAATCTGGAAACTTCCAATTGCTCTTGCATCCTGACTCTGTTGGTCCCGGGCGAAATGCACAAAGTTGTGTGCCTTCGCGAAGATGGCATCCGTGACCTCGTGGATGCATTTGTGGGTGGAGGCTTGTGATATCCCACAGAGGTGACCTGTGGAGCCCTGAAAGGTGTCACTGGCATAAAAATTGTGCACCGCAGTCACTTTCGCAGCCACTGGCAGTGGATGCCCTCCATGCCCCTGTGGCAGCAAATACTGCAGCAGCTGGCAGATGTGAGCCACCAGTCCCCTAGACATGCGCAGTTTTTGGCAACACAGGTTCTTGGTCATTTGCAGGAATGAAAGGCAGCATCTATAGACCCTGGGTCTAGCTAGGCGCCAACCAATGACAGCTCACTGTGGCTCTTCGGCGGCATGTGCGGGAGCCCCAGCTGTTGCTTCTTCGTGAGGTTGCTGCTCCTCGCTCTGCACAGCCAGGCACCTCTATCGCTCTCTTCTTCTTCATCTCTGCTCTCTGTACGCCATGAGGCGTTCATCAGACTCCATGCTGCTGATGTACTCCTCCTGCAGGATGAAAGAGAGAGATGCGTGGGTTAGCTTGGGTGTACTAAGAACCTCTATTGGTTAAGCCTGAAGGACCCTTAATGCATCCTGGAGGGTGCTGGCCACCACTTGGATGGCCAGAGTTTAGTGCACTGCATGGCTGCCCAAAACTCTAGCCACGTATGCACCACTACACCTGACTAATTGATGGCAGCTTTGCCCATTGGACTGCATCCTGAGCTCTCAGCTCAAGTGCATGCATTCTCCTAACCCACACTGCAAGGCTGCACTGTTAGCTTGAACCATGGGGAGACTGGTCCAAACCGGGATGCTGATATTGCAAGGGGCTGTCGGCGCCTCCACCAGTGACTGTTCCATGGCCAACTTCAGCAAGGAGATTGTACAAGGTGCCCTGTCATCCAACTGTTCTGCAGTCCACTAAAATGCTCATTAGTTTGCAGTCTTGTACCCAAGGGGTGAAAAGCTCTGGAGCACTTAGTGGCACTTGCATGCCTCTGCGTTGCTTGAGTGGGCAGATAAGCTAGAGGCCCGACTCCACGCATGACAATGTGGCTGCCTCTGAACCATCCCAGCTGCAGAGAAATGGTCACTTCATACAAGGTTTCCTAATGTGTGGCCTCTTCCCTCCCCATCACCGGGCACGTGCTTGTGCGCTACCTTCATCGTATAACTTGCTCAATGCCTGGCATTTAGAAGGAGAAGGAACAGATGTGAATTCCTCCCAGCATGACAACAGATTTACTCAACTTCAGCCTATCTGCTTTAAAGACTGAAGGGGTGCCAGTTAATGAACAGAGGATGGCAGCTATTATTGGATTTGACCTCAGCTATAGCAGAGCAAACACAAGAGGCGGAATTTTCCGGTTGTGCCAGCAGGCAGGCAGGAGTAATTAATTTGGCAGGAGGCAAAAAATCTGTTTCCCGACACAAAGATAAACTGTGTGAATTTTGTTTTCTCGATTTCAAGGCAGGTTAAAGGCTGATGAACAATGTCAGGAACCCCATTTGCATGCATTAGCGTCTCATGCGAGCTCACTAAAAGGCCACCTCGCCTGAATTAAGTTCGCCCTCCAAATTAAGCTCCCCACCAATGAGAATTTAGAACGTTCAGTTTTATGACTGTATGTAAGTGGCGTGCAACAGGCAAGCTTCACCTCTCCCACGACTTTGAAGTCAGCAGATGCTGTTTTCGGATTTTTGAGGACCGTGCATGATAGGTCCACTGAGGCCTCAATGATGCAGGCCTGCAGGCAACCCTGCCTTGGTAATGGCTCTTATCCAGATGAGGAGAAGAAGGGACCACCACAGATTGGCACTGGGCCAGGTGCAGCAGGGGCCTGAGCAGCAAATGGCAGCAGGGCCACAAGAGGGTCAAGATGCTGGTGAACAGGATCCACTGTAACAGTGAGCATTGGCTGGGCCATATGTATATCGAAGGTAGCGCTTTTATTTGGAAATGAGTGAAAGGCCATGTCGTATGTCCTGGGATGTGATTGCTCACATCTGCCAACTTCTCCAGTATAAGCTTCAACTGCAAGGACTGTGGAGGAGTAATACGGAGCTCCTGGCCTGCAGTGGGAGTGTCCGGGAAAGGGTGGGGGAGAAAATGTCTTAGAGGGCAGGATCGGTGATGTCGACGGGTTGGGATGTAGACCTTGTGAGGGTCTCAATTGGGAAAAGAGGCATCTACCCCTTTCCGGCCAAGGCCCAAGCTGACTTACCTGTTAGACTTTCCACCTCTTTCCTCCAGCAGAAAAATTGTGGCTAGGTGAGAAGTGGCCCTTAACTGGCATCAGGGAGGATGGGCTGCCCAAGGCTTTTCCCGCTGCCTGTTAAATCATGGCCAGGTCGGAGGTGGGTGGATAGGCAGCAAGAAAGGCACTAACACAATTTTACGGACTCCCCTGCCTGCAAATACACCTGCAGGGGGTTATAAAATTCTACTCTTGGTCTCTCAGCAGCCACTCATTCAATCTATGTAAATCTCCATAACTGGGATTCATAATGAAGGCATCATGAAAGCTATCTGGAACTCAGCATATATTGCATTATGATCTTTCTGTGTTAAGGAGCTGAATATTAGTTAAATGGAAGCCCTTTCTGTTTATGCAGAAAATCAGATTTTTAAAAATTTGTTCATTCACAAGCTCTGGGTATGAGTGGCAAGACCAGAATTTAATGCCTATCATTAATCACCCTGAAAAGATGGTGATAAGCCGCCTTCTTGAACCACTGCAGCTCCTGTGATAGAAGTATTCCCAGAGTGCTGTTAAGTAGGGAATTCACAACAGTAAACTTGATGGTGCATCTTCTGCTGTTGTGCTTCTAGGTGATAGAAGTCGTGGGTTTCGGAGGTAATGTCAAAGGAATCATGACAAATTTCCACAGCGTATGCTGGTGGCACGCCCTGCCATCACTTTGTATCGGTAGTGGAAGGACTGCATGCTCAAAAGTAGTAGATTGGTTGCCAATTGTATGACATAAATGTTATTTGTTACTTATCAGTCCAAGCCTAAAAGTTGTCCAGGTCTTCCTGCATGTGGACTTCTATATCTGATGTAAAGAACCTATTTTTATTTTCCTTGGACGGTGACTTTAAAATTGGACTGTGGCTTTAAAAGCTACCATTGCTGCTAAGGACATGTTCACTGGAATAGGATGAGGAATATCTACAGTGTTGCTATCCTGGAACAGAGGGTGCCATAAAAGAACAGGTTGGTGCCAGAAAGGAGCCCTGGACTAAGGGAAACTGCCTGATGACAGCATTTTACTTGGCTCCTGACCAGGTGACCAGGGTTTTGTGTGGCAACAGTGCAGGCAGTGCAGCTCCTAGCCTGCAAAGAGAGAAGACTTAAAACCTCTCTCTGTTGTGTTTGTAAGATTCCAGTAATTCTGCCATAGTAGCTAGCTGGCTATTCTTCACATCTCTGTAACTTGCTTTCTCTGAAAACCCCTGTCAAGAGGAAAAGGGGAAAAATCACCAGTAGAGACATTGAAAAGCAAGTTTCTCAACCAGTGAACCACAGACTGAAAGTGTTAGGAGACCACCTCATGTCAACAACAACAAACTGCAAGGAATTTGGAAGATATCAATCAAAATCAACCATCTAATCCTGTACTCCAGATTGGTGCTATTGAACTGTTTTATCTCACCTTTAAAATCCATGTTTTGTGTACCTTATGTGTGCGTGTGTGTGTGTGTGTGTATGTTGGGGGTGGTGGGTGTGTGTGTTTGTGTGTGTTTGTGTGTGTGTTTGTGGATACAGGGGTTTAAGAAGGGGTAGAGTTTAAGTTATAGAGTTAGAAGTTAGCAGTTCGGATTTCTTTTTTTTGCCATTAGTTAAAGACAATTTGTTCAATAAACAGTTATTTACTTACTAAGTTTACAAACCTGGCACTCGCATTCTGTTAACTTAAGTTAAACAGTTAGGTAGAATTGGGGCAATCTGGTGGTTTGGCCAAACTTTTCACATTTGTCGCAGCTCAGGGAACAGTGGGGCTTGATATTACAGCGCACTATCCCCAGTGAGTCATGACACTGAGTAGTTGTGAATGGTACTGAACGCAACGCAATCATCACCCAACATTCCAACTTCTGACCTTCTGATGAAGCGATGACCATTAATGAAATAGCTGAAGATGGTGTGCATCTAGGACACTGCCCTTAGGAACTCCTGCAGCAATATCCTGGGGCTGAGATAATTGACATCCAACAACCAGAAACATTTTCCTTTGTGCTAGGTGTAGTACAAGTCAGTGGAGTTTTCCCTCTGATCTCCATTGACTTCAATTTTATTAGGGCTTCTTGGTGCCAGCTCAGTCAAATGCTGCCTTGATGTCAAGGACAATCATTCTCACCTCATCTCTGGAATTCAGCTCTTTCTCCCTTTAAAAAAAAATTTTTTGTGGGATCTGGGTGTCGCTGCCAAGGCCAGCATTTGTTGCCCATCCCTAATTGCCCTTGAACTGTGTGGCTTGCTGGACCATTTCAGAGGGCAGTTAAGAATCAGTCACAATAATGTGGATCTGGAGGCACACGTAAGCCAAACCAGATAAGGATGACAGATTTCCTTCCCTAAGGGACATCAATGAATCAGACAGGTTTTCCTAACAATCGATGGTTGTTGTTATAGTTTATATTCCAGGATTATTAATTTAATTTAAATTCCACTAGATGCCATTGTGGGATTTGAACTCATGTCTCCAGAGCATTAGCCTGGACTTCTGGATTACCAGTCGATTGACATTACCACCACACTACCGTCCCCCAACCAAGGGAGACCAAATCTGTAATGAGCTCTGGGCCTATGTGGTCTTTGCAGATCCCAAACTGGGGTCGGAATTTTCTAGCACCTCACGCCAGTGGGATCTTCCAGTCCCGCCGATGTGAACGGAGATTTCAATGGCTCACCGGCCCCACAGCGGGGGAACCCACCATGGTGGGGCTGGAAAATTCCAGCCTGAGAATCAGTTATTGGTGAATAAGTGTCATTTGATAGCACAGTCAATGATACTTTCCATGGCTTTGCTGAGGCAGTAATTGCAGAGTTAGGATTTGCTTTGTGTGGACAGGACAAATCTGTTAAATGTTCCACATCATCAGGTAAATGCAAGTGTTCTAGCTGTACTGGAACAGTTAAAGTCAGAAGTCCTGATAATTACGTCCAGATCATCCTGGACTTTTGGCAATGTTGCTATCCAGCGATAGTTCTATAGTGCTTTTTTTCTGCAAGGAAAATGACGAGAGTGTTGCCCCATGCGGTTCAAAGCATCTGTCACTTCTTTTATTTATCTGTGAATTGCAGACTGACTGATTCCTCAGACGTCCCTTGATGACATCATACAATGAAAAATCACAGCTATTAGAAGAGCCTGTGCCATAAAGGGAGTCCTGCACATTTCAAAACACCTCCAGATATTTTTAATATTAATTTATGAAATGCAGCAAGACACCATGTTCTTTTACTGTAGTTTTAGTGTCTCTGGGTTAGAAGAGAATCCACATACTTTAAAACAATGAAGTGTAGATATACACAGCATGCTTTCCATTACACCATGAGCTATCCTGATATCCAGAGAAGGAGTGAGAATCAAATAAATTGACCCAACATAGGGAAAATGCTCAAGATTGTGTTAAGAGGATGCTGTCAATTCAGCCAGGACCATGGCCATATGATCAGTGGAATGCAAGGAGTCAGGACTGAGCACTGTTGATTGTGTACCTGAGATTGATATCTGACACTTTTCATTCAATTACCTTCAGGGGTTAGGGAGATGTTTCACTAGATTGTATCTTCCTGGAAATTTACCATTTCACCTATTCACCTCCCAGAGGAGATCAAATAAACTGAAGCGAGTCAATGACAGTGCAAATTGTGCACAGTCTGTTGAAGGAGATGGCTAAATAATGTTATAGACATCTGATGGAGGGTGCAAAATTCCAAAACATTCATGTAGCAGAAAGACAGAAGCTTACAAGGATATAGTGTCAAAGTTCAGCAGGATCTTGAAAAAAAATTCAGGGTAACGCAATTAGGAGAAGAAATCTCTGTTATGAAAGTTTCAGCGCCAGCTGTTTTACTTCAATGAGAACTTGCATCAATGTAGTGCTTTTAGCATAGTTCTATGTTTTAAAGCATTTCATAGAAGTGAAATTAGCAATGATCAATGATGGGGGAAGGATAGGAGTAGAAGCTGATTACAGAATCAAAGAGTCTTTGAGGACTGGAGACTGGTGGCAAAGTTTAATTTTGTTATTCAGTCACAAATTGTGGGTATCACTGTGTGGTAATCTGATGTGTAATATACCTTTAAGAAGAATGTTGGATCCAGTGGTCTTTGGTTTGTTGGAGCTAAAGGACCTGGGTTGTATGTTTAATTCAGGGTGACTGAGCTGGTGCAGAGACAGAGAACATCAGGAGATTGTTGTTAGAATAAACACATGTTTTTTTAATATCTAAACTCAGCAGCTACATTTGTATTCTCACAACTCAAAACTCTTTCTTTACTCTTCAGTGTCTAACTCAAGACTCTCCCGCAGGGGTAGCCCACGCTACTCTGCTATTGGGCATTAAGATCATGTGATCTTTAATTACAACGTTTGTCTTAAAGTTATATTACATATCAAATTACTACATCCCTCCCCCTTTACTGAAAATTACATTTTACAATTTTTCAATATATCAAGTTATTTACACAGATCAATTATTTACATGGTCAATCTCTCTGGTGGTTTCCTTAATCTCTCTGGGGGTTTATATATGCATGTAGAATGTCTCAGCTCTACAGCTTCTGAAGTTTGATTTAGAACCTCCTTTACTGGAGTCATCTGAGCATCTGGTTCTTCAGTAGGCTCTGTAAATCCGTTCCTTCCACTCTTTCAGGTACAGTCGGCCACTCAAATACATTTGTACTCTGTTGAGTTCTTTCAACAGGAGATGTCGATTCAGTCTCGAACACTGGTGGAATCATTTCAGGGTATTTGGTTTCTCCTCCTATGTGATCCACATGTCTCCTAATTACTCGATCTTTGGCTTTCACGTGGTCGGAAAGAGGTCAGGTTACTGCACTTATCTCACTGAACAACTATGCTGGTCCTTCTCTAAAATTCTTCGCAAATACTTTCTCTCCTATATTAAAAGTTCTGCCTCGACTGTGGCAATCATGTCCCATTTTCTGACTTTGCTGCCTTCCTTCTACCTTCCCCCCAAAGTTTGGCATAATTAGGCTCAATCTCAATCGGAGACGTTGCTTCATTAACAATTCCACAAGTGTGACACCTGTTGTCGAATGAGGGGTGGTTCTATAATGAAATAGAAATCGTGCAAATTTAGTCGCTATTGAATCTTCAGACAATTTCTTCATAACAAATTTGAGCAGCTGAACTGCTCTCTCGGTGAGTCCATTTGAAGAAGGATGGTATGGAGATCTTTTCACATGAACAATACCATTGAGGTTTGCAAATCAGTTAAATTCAGCACTTGTGAATACTGTCCCATTATCTGGTACTAGCGCTTCAGGTAATCCATTAATTGCGAAACTTTGTTATAGTCTGTCTATTGTCACTGAAGATGTGGGTGACCTCACATCATATATGTCCATCCATTTTGAATGCACTTCTATGATAAGTAGAAACATTGTTCCTATAAAAGGTCCCATGTAACCGATGAGAACTCATGCCCATGGCCTTCCTAGCCATTCCTGGGAGTGTAATGGGCTGTTGCAGGTAATTTTTGTACTTGTTGACACTGCATACAGCCTCTCACTAAGTTTTCTATTTCTCCATCCATTCCCGGCCAGCACATGTAGCTGCGTGCTATTGCCTTCATTTTGGAAATTCCGGGATGTGCACTGTGAAGTTCGGATAACAATGGCTTTAGTGCTTTTGGAGGAACAATCACCCGGGCTCCCCACAATAAAATACTTTCTTGGATGGTTATCTCGTATCTTCTCTGGAAATACAATTTCATTTAATCAGATTCTTGTTTTTGTGACCAACCATGAAGAACTTATTTTCTCACTTTAAATAAGATTGGGTCTCGGTTTGTCCAATCTTTAACTTGTCTTGCATATATTGGTGATGAGTCCAGGACGTTCAATAACAAAATGAATTCCTGAGGAATTGGAACATTGTCATCTTTTACTTGAAAGGGTAAACGACTGAGTGCATCTGCATTTGCAATTTGACTTCTGGGTCTATGAATAAAAGTATATTCATACGCTGCCAAGATCAACACCCATCTTTGTACTTTTGCTGATGCTATAAGGGGTATAGCCTTGTCTTCCCCAAATAGTCCTAATAATGGCTTGTGGTCTGTTATGATAGTAAAGTGATGACGCTGCACATATTGATGAAACAACTTAACACTGAAAATGATTGCCAGGCCTTCTTTTTCAATTTGAGAGTACTTTTTCTCTGCAGTACTGAGTGTTCATATGCTATAGATCATTCTGATCCATCATCCATTTGATGGCAAAGCGCTGCTCCAACTCCATAGGGTGATGCGTCACACATTAATATCAACTCTTTTTTTGGGTCAAAATGTACGAGAAGTGTGGATGATTGTAACAACTATTTCACTTTTGTGAAAGCTTCTTCTTGTGCTGTTTGCCATGACCATCTCTGGTTTTTCTTGATAAAACAATACAGTGGTGCCAGTTCAGTCGACAAATTAGGCAATAGTGTCCACAGTAATTAATCATCCCCGAGAATGATTTCAGTTCATATGTATTCTTTGGCTCTGGGGCTTTTTTAATGGCTTTCATTTTTTCTTCACCTGGATGTAGGCCTTGTGAATCCACCTTGTGACTTAGGTAAGTTACCACTTTTATCTGGAATGTGCACTATTCCTTTTTCAATCTCACTCCCACCTGCGAAAAATGTTTCAGAACATCTTCCAAGTGCATCAAATGTTCCTTTTCAGTGAGTCCAGTCACGAGAATGTCATCCAAATAAACTACAACATAGAGCAATCTCTGTAATAAACTTTCCATGGTTCTTTGGGATAGGGTGCAAGCAGAAGGTATGCCAAAAGGTAAATGGGTGTATTCATACAATCCCTATGTGTATTTATGGTGACAAACTTCCGGGATGCCTGCTCTAATTCCAATTGTTGGTAGATGTGACTTAAAACTAACTTCGCGTAAGCTGTTCCACCTGCCAATTTAGCGTATTGTGGTAATCTGAGGTGCAATACACTTTTAAGAGAATGTGAGCAGATTGACCACGTGACTGCATTACCCAACTGCTGTGCAGTGCAGGCTACAACATTAATCAGTAGTTTAGAATAGGGTCTTGTTTGAGAAGCGCACATGTGTTAGTGCTCTGTTACTTGTGTTAACAAAAGCATGTGCTTCATCTTACATTGGTCTCTGCATCTGCAGTATCTTGTTTACCAACTCACTCACCAGGAGATAAGCCTGCAACCATGTTCGCTGAGTAAAGCAACCCGACAGCAGGAACATAACAACTGGCGATAAGGAAAAACATGCCCATTCGATGACACCAAAGAAAGCCACGGAAATTCAACAGAAGTAAATCAGCTGTACTTTGCATGGTAACTGTAAGTAAAGCCATCATCTTAGTCATTGAAGTTATCTCCTTCCAGTATGCCACAGTTTGGCCATATCGAACCATTTGATCAGACCACCGATGGCTGGTCACATTATATTGAATGCTTTGCGTTCTTCTTTTTGGCCAACGACATATATGACAGTAAAACTTGCAGCCTAATTCATAATCTAACAGCACCCAATGCCCCAGATTGCAAGAGCTTTGATGAGTTGGTAAATCTTGTGAAAAGCCACTTTCAGCCGAAAGCCTTTGTAACAAGACAAAGTGTTGCGCCCCTGGAGAGACAGTCACTTGCTATGTAGCAGCATTAAAACAACTGACAGAGCACTGTGAGTTTAGAGTGTCAATTAATGACATGTTAAGAGGCCAATTAGTATGTGAGATTAATGAAGACGCCATTCAAAAAAGGTTGTTGTCAGAAACGAATTTAGGTTTTAGCAAGGCCCTAATAGTGGTAGCAGGGGAGGGTCCAAATCTACTTGGTTGGAACTGGCTTAAGGAAATAAAGTTGGAGTGGACCGAGATTTTTCAACTCAAAATGAAAGATCTGCAAGAATTATTACAGAAATATGCTTCCGTTTTCAGGATTCAAAGGCTGCAAGCTAAAATCCACGTCAATCCTGGGGGGTGACTCCCAGATTTTTGGAGGCAAGGCCAGTCCCCTATGCATTATGAGAAAAAGTTGATATTGAATTAGACAGGCTGGAAAGGTTGGGAGTCTTACAACCTGTAAAATTTTCCAAATGGGCAGCGCCCATAGTTCCAGTACTAAAGCCTGACCAGAGTGTGTGAATGTGTGGGGACTGCAAGTTAACCATTATCAAAGTGGCCAGACTTGACAGGCACCCTATACCGAAAACTGATGAATTGTACTCCAAGCTGGCAGGGGAACCGCATTTACGAAACTCGACATGAGCCACGCTTACCAGCAAGTCAAGCTAGAAAAGGCCTCTTGGGATTTTGTGACTATCAACACATGCAGGAGGTTATACCAATATGAAGGTTACCCTTCAGAGTCTCATCAGCTTGTGCCATTTTCCAATGGAAACGGAAAATTTACTTCAAAGTTTGCTCCATGCTGTGGTTTATCTCCTAGTAACAGGACTAAATGATGAAGAAGACCTGGCTAACCTGGAAATGGTATTGAAGTGTTTCTCACATGCCAGAGTACATTTGAAAAGAGAAAAATGTATCTTCCAAGCAAAATAAGTGGTTTACCTGGATCATGCGGTCGACTTACAGGGCCTTCACCCAGTAGAAGACAAGGTGAGAGCTATTTGTGAAGCGCCAGCACCGAAAAACATCATAGAACTCAAGTCCTTCTTGGGAATGATCAACTATTATAGCCGTTTTCTCCCAAATTTGTCAACAGTACTGGCTCCATCATATGGGTTACTCAAGGAAAACCACAAGTGGACTTGGCAAGCTCCACAACAACAGGCTTTTATGACAGTAAAGCAGTTACTACATTCATCGGCCCTGTTGGTACATTTTGACCCAAAGAAAGAATTAATTTTGACCTGCGAAGCACTCCTTTTACGGAGTGGGGGCAGTACTCTTCTATCGGATGGCAGATGGCTCCGAACGGCCTATTGGTTACATCTCAAAAACACCCAGCATTGCAGAAAGAAGATATTCACAAATAGAGAAAGAATGCTTATCCAATGTATTTAGCGTTAAGAAGTTACACCAATACATCCATGATCGCTGTTTCACCATTGTATTCAAACACAAGCCACTACTAGGCTTGTTTGGGGAAGATAAAGAAATACCCCCAATTGCCTCTGTATGCATCCAAAGGTGGGCACTGACTCTAGCTGCTTACGAATATACTTTTATCCACTGCTGGGAAGCCAGATTGCAAATGCCGACGCACTGAGCTGATTACCTCTAAAGGACGGCAATGTGAATGTCCCAATTCCTCAAGAACTTGCCTTGTTATTAAACTTTCTGGATTCATCACCAGTACATGCCAAACAAATAAATGAGTGGACAGACCACGATCCAGTTTTGTCTCATGTAAGGAACAAGTCTTAGAGGGACGGTCTAACGAGCCAAAGTTTGACAAATTGAAGCCCTATTTTAATAGGAGATATGAGCTCACCTAACATCTGGCTGTTCAGAGCAAGAGTCATTGTGCCTCCGAGAGGAAGAAAGCCATTATTGACCGAATTGCACAACGCTCACCCTGGCATCTCCAGAATGAAAATGTTCACGCGCAGCTACTTACGGTGGCCAGGGATGGGTACAAAAATCGAAAACTTAGTCAGTCAAGAGCTGCATACAGTGCCAACAGGTAAAGACGTTTCCCCCTTCTGCTCTATTGCACCCAAGGGAATGGCCAGGAAGGCCATGGGTCCACCTCCACATTGATTACATTGTGCCTTTTTTGGGGCACAATGTTCCTTTTGATTATAGATGCTCACTTGAAGTGGATGGCTGTATATGAGGTGAGAACAAACACATCTGCTGCCATGATAGACAGATTGCATCAGAGTTTTGCAATACATGGGTTACCAGAATTAATAGAATCTGATAATGGAACAGCATTCACCAGTGGGGAATTCCAAAGATTTACAAGTCTCAATGGTATAACACATGTTAAGACCTCGCCATACAACCCTGCATCCAATGGTATAGCTGAGAGGGCAGTCCATACCTTCAAGTCCGGAATGAAAACATTGGATGGAGACCCTATTGTAACTAGATTGCCACATTTCCTAATCAGCTATAGGACTATGCCACACACGACTGCTGGTATTGCCCTCGCAGAGTTATTGATGAAGAAACATCTTAGGACACGTTTGAGTCTCACAAGGCCGAATTTAGGGAGGAAGGTAGAGAGAAGTCAGGGGGCCCAGAAAAATGGACACGCTTACCACAGTCGTGAAAGAAACCTCACTGCTGGAGACACAGTTTTTGCAAAGAACTTTGGAAATGGGCCCTAATGGCTATAAGGTGAAGTTAGTGCTGTGACAGGACCCCTTTGCTATTACCTATAGGTCAAAGATCAGATAATTATGAGACATGTAGATCACCTCAGGAAAAGGGAAACAGAGCTATAAGAAAGGATGCGCCAGGTTTTCCCGTTGGAGTCTACACCACATGTAGAAGGAACTCCATTTGGTTTGGAAGTGCCTGTAGGATCCATTGAGACTGACAAAGCCAAAGAAGCAAACTTAGAGGTTCCTACTGGAGAGCCTAGTGGAAGATGACTCCTGAGAAGGAGGCCTCAGATAAACCACCTGAAGTCATAGAACTACGATGTTTGACACGTTTGAAGAAGCCTCCAGAGAGATTGAATTTGTAAATAGTTAATTTATGTAAATAGTTGATATATTGTAAAGATTGTAAATTGTACACTCGAGTAAAGGGGGAGGGATGTGGTAATCTGAGGTGCAAAATACGTTTAAGATAATGTAAGCAGATTGATCACATGACAGTATTACCCAATTGCTGTGTAGCACGGGCTACACCATTAATCAGTAGTTTAGAATAAGGTCTGGTTTGAGAAGCGCACATATGTTGGTGCTCTGTTACTTGTGTTAATAGAAACATGTGCTTCTTTTTACAATGGTCTCTGTGTCTGCAGCATCTTGTTTACCAACTCACTCACCAGCAGATAGGCATGCAACCATGTTCGCTGAGCAAAGAGACTCAACAGCAGGAACATAACATGTATAAATCTTCAGTTTTAGGTATGGGGTGTCTGTCCAATTTGGCAAATTTATTGACTGTTAATTTATAGTCCCCACATATTTAAATACTTCGGTCAGGTTTGAGCACAGGTACAATTGGAACTGCCCACTCTGAAAATTGTACTGGTTGTATCACTCCCAGTTTTTCTAATCTGTCCAGTTCTGCATCCACCTTTCCCTGCATTGCCTAAGGTACTGGTCTTGCCTTCATAAATCTTGGTTGTTGCCTTCGGATCTACATGAATTTTTGCTTGTAGCCCTTCAATTTTTCCAAGTTCTTCCTTGAAAACTGAAGCATATTTTTGTAGTAGCTCTGAAAGTTCATTAGTTCTCAGTTGGGAGATTTCCATCCATTTCAATTTAATTTCTTTCAGCCAGTTTCATCCAAGGAGACTAGATCCCTCACCTGCTAAGACTATCAAGGTTAATCTCACTGTTTGGGCTCCATAATGTACTGTGACTTTACGTACGCCCTTGACTTGTATGTTTTCTCCTGTATATATTCTTAATTTGTCATCAGTTTCTTCTAAATTCAGCTTAAGTTCTCCATGATTCAAGTATTTAAAAGTATGCTCACTGATCCCGTAGTGGCTGCACCAGTATCCACCTCCATCCCGATAGGCTTCTCATTCACACTCATGGTTACATAGATAGGCTCCGTTCTTCCTACCTTTAAACTATATAACAAATAGCTATCGGGATTTATTACTTCAGGCTTTGCAACATTGTTTATCACATTGGGTTTATGCTTTTGCCTGCTCGTCTGCCTTATTTTATCTTTACAATGTCTCATGAGGTGTTCATATCAATGGCAGAAGAAACATTAACTCTTTTTAAACTGTGGTTCATTACAAAGTTGTCTGTTTCCATCTCTATTTCTATTATGCCATGATCTTGCTGCTAAGTTATCCCTTTTAATTTGTCTGCTAGCGATTGCTGCTTCCTGCTTCTGAGTAAAGCTCTACACTTTTGTGTTCCTTATGGTTGAATCTTCCTGCCCAACATGGAGGACAGCACCATTTTGCACTCCCCGTATGGCGCCTGAGTCTCGCACTGCACCTTCCATTGCCAGAGCGATTTCCAATGCCTTCTGAAAATCTAAATTTGTCTCAGCCAACAATCTCTTCTGAATCACACTTTCATTTATACCACACACCAAAAGATCTCTAAGCATATCATTGATAGAAGTACCAAACTCACAATATTCACTTAATTGCTTCAGACTTGCCTCAAAGCAAGCAACTGCCTCCCCTGCAGCTCTAATTCTTGAGTTGAATTTAAACCATTGTATGATCACCGATGCCTTGGGCTGGTAATGATTCTTTATGAGGCTCACTAAGTCATCAAAGCTTTTCGAATCTGAGGCACTGGGTGCCAACAGATTTTGAATTAGAGATAAAAACAAAAATAAAAACAAAAAACTGCGGATGCTGGAAATCCAAAACAAAAACGGAAATACCTGGAAAAACTCAGCAGGTCTGGCAGCATCGGCGGAGAAGAACAAAGTTGACATTTCGAGTCCTCATGACCTTTCAACAGAACTAAGTAAAAATAGGAGCGGGGTGAAATATAAGCTGGTTTAAGGTGGAGGGGTGGGGGGAGGCCCATCCCCCCACCTTAAACCAGCTTATATTTCACCCCTCTCCTATATTTACTTAGTTCTGTTGAAGGGTCATGAGGACTCGAAATGTCAACTTTGTTCTTCTCCACCGATGCTGCCAGACCTGCTGAGTTTTTCCAGGTATTTCAGATTTTGAATTAGTTTGTATGTCTTACTCCCACACATGGACAGAAGGATCACGCACCTCTTTTCCTCCCCCACAATGTTTTTTGCCTGGAAGAAGAACGCGAAGCATTCAACATAGTGAGACCAGTCATCCGAGGTTGGGTCGAAAGGCTCCACTCTTCCAAATTGCAGCACGCTCTGAGGGGATTACTTCGACGATCAAGAAGGAAGGTTTCTTTTACTTACAACTACTGTGCAAGGTACAGATTTCAGTTCTTCTGGCTTCCTTCATTCTTCCTCGCTTTTTACCTCATTTTTTCCGTGGCTTTTCCTGCTTTTACTCTCATCGTCAGTTTGTTGGATCCAGTGGCCTTTGGTTTCTTGTGGCTAAAGCATCCGGGCTGCATGCTTAATTCAGGGTGACTGAGTTAGTGCAAAGACAGAGAACATCAGGAGATCATTGTTAGAATAAACACATGTTGTTTATTTACAAACTAAACTCAGCAGCTACATTTGTATGCTCACAACTCTGTCTTCACTTTTCAGTGTCTAACTCAAGACTCTCCCACAGTGGTAGCCCATGCTACTCTGCCATTGGGTATTAAGATCATGTGATCTTACATTACAACACTTGTCTTAAAGGTATATTACATATTAGATTACTACAATCACATGATCTTAGTATCCAATAGCAGAGTAGCACAGGCTACCTTAGTAGTCAGTAGTCTAGAGTTAGGGTCTATAATGTGGAGACAGAGTTTGAGTTGTAAGCACACAAGTGTAGTAGCTGAGTTCCTTTGTAAATAAATAGAATGCGTTCTACATAAGAACTGTCTGCTAATCTACGCTGTCTACGGTACCAACTCGGCCATCCCGAATCAAGCGTGCAACCTAGATCCATTAGTTCAACTAAACTAGTGACCAGGATCCAACAAACTGGCGATGAGGAAACGGCATGATAAAGCAAGGGAGGACGAGGAAAAAGCAAGAAAAAGCAAGGAAGGAAGTCAAGTGAACCGAAATCGGGCCGTACCTTGCACGGTAATTGTAAATAGAATTTCTGTCCTAATCGCCGAAACAGTCCCCTCGAAGCATGTCGCCATTTGGAAGAGTTGATCCTTACGATCCAACCATGGATAATTGGTCTCATTATGTTGAACGCCTTTTTCTAAGCTAATGACATTGCAGGGGAGGACAAGAGTGAGCGACTCTCTTATCCGTGTGTGAGTAAGACCTTTGGATTGATTCAAAGTTTGACGGCACCCAGTGCCTCAGATTCGAAAAATTTTGATGACTTTGTGAACCTTGTGAAGAGTCATTGCCAGTCCAAGCCCTCGGTAATGATGCAATGATTCAAATTTAACTCAAGAAATAGAACCCCAGGGAGACAATTGCTTGTTATGTGGCAAGTCCGAAACAGTTAACAGAATATTGCGAGTTTGGTACATCTATAAACAAAATGCTTAGAGATCATTTGGTGTGCGGTACAAATGAAGATTCGATTCAGAAGAGATTACTGTCTGAAACAAATTTAGATTTTTAAAAGGTGCAGGAAATAGCACTGGCCATGGAAGGCACAGTGAGGGACTTGAAAACCATACAGGGAGTGCAAAATGGCACTGCTCCCCATGTTGAGCGAGGAGCCTCAGCCAAAAAAGGTACAAAAATGCCCAGCTCTGATGAGAAGCGGGTAGCAGCCATTGCTTTCAGGCAAATAAAAGGAAATGACTTGGCAGCAAAAACATGGGGGAGGATTTTTCCCTCATTGGGCGGGCTCAGTGGGGGAGGGTGGGGACATTTGGGAAGCCTACCGCCGCCCAAGATCAGGGCCGGACTGCGGTTTCACGCTGGTAGGCCGATTAAGGCACGCCTAGCATGAAATGCGAACGGCAATGCTCAGCGCTGCCTGTGTGGAGGGGGAGGAGGGCGAGCGTGAACTTAGTGCATGCATACAAGTGTGCACTTGAAAATCTCCCTGAGGCACAGAGCTGCCTCAGGGAGATGAACATTTTTCAAAATAAAAAATCAAGGTTTCTAAAATGGTATAAAACATGTCCTCTCATGTGACTCTAGGCAGGATTTTCCCGTTGGCGAGCGGGGGCGGAGCCAGCTTGCCAACACGTAAAATGACGCGCGGTGACAACGGGGGGAGCTCCTGACGTCACCCCGCCCCATTTAAATTTTCAGGAAGATGGGGGTGCAGTGAAATCAACTGTGCGCCCGCCGACCTGTCAATGGCCAATTGACAGGGTCAATTAAGTAATTAAAGGACCTGCCCGTCCAACCTTAAGGTTGTCGGGCAGGCCAGGAGCCCCGGCGGGGACTAGAAAAAACATGAAACCTCATCCACAGGCGGGATGAGGTTTCATGTAGGTTTTTAAAAATTTTAATAAAGGTTTTGTAAAAATTATGGACATGTCCCAACTCATGTGACACTGTCACATGAGGGGACATGTTAGGGAAATTTTATTTTTCTATTTTTAGGTTATTAACATTTTGAGTCGATCTCCCTGAGACCAAGTGCAGCCTTAGGGAGATGAGTGCGCTCTTTCGTGTGTGAAAGAGTGCACTCTCGATTTTGGGATTCCCCCCCTGCCCACACAGGGAGTGCATAGCGCTTCTGTGCGGACGTCGCACTGGGCGGGCCTTAATTGGCCCGCCCGTGTAAAATGGCGCTGTGCCTCCAATCAGGGGTGCCGATCGGAAGCACGCTTGTGTGTGCCCGCCATTCAACATCCCCCCCAACGGGGGGAAAATTCAGCCCTCTGTTACATGAGCAGGGACATGTTACCAATTAAATTTTAAAATTTTTAATCTATTTTTATTTTATTTTATTTTTATTTTGCTGTTGGAAACCTCATCCCGCCCGTGGATGAGGTTTCCTAAAAATTGCAAAGGTCGCTTGGCCTTTTTGCCTGCCTGCCAACCATAAGGTTGGATGGACAGAGAAAAATTTATTTTAATTATCTTTTTAATGGCCTTAATAGGCCTTTTAATTGTCGGCGGGCACGCTGCCGACTTTGGCGCGTGCCCGCCAACCGAAATATTGGTTGACGTCGGGCGAGCGTTCCAGCGTCATCATGCGTCATTTACCGCGCTGTGGGGTTGGGCACAGAACAAATCTATGTAACAGTGAGGGTGAATGATAGACCTATCAGAATGGAGGTGGACAGAGGAGCTTCCACTACGTTAATAGGTGAGCACACCTTCACATACCTGAATTGTGGGGAACGTAAATTAAATTTGGAATGCCAAATTGAAAACTCGCACAGGAGAAGACAGCAAAATCAGAGGCATAAGCAGCATTATTGTACAGTATGGAAGTCAATCAATAAAATTACCCTTGATGGTGGTAGCAGATGAGGGGCCAAGCCTCCTTGGATGAAACTTTCTGAAAGAAATTAAATTGGATTAGGCTGAGATCTTCCAGCTGACAGTCAGTGGGCTACCTGAGCTACTACAAAAATACACCTCCGTTTTCCCCAAATCCCTACACCCACCCCCCCCCCCCCCCCCCCCCCCCCCGCCCCACCACCACATTTCTCCCAGGTGGGAGTGCATTTAAAAAAAGAAAAGTGCACATTCCAAGCAAAAGAGGTTACTAATTTAGGTCACAGGGTAGATTTACAGGACCTCCACCCGGTTGAAGAAAATGTGAGAGCCATTAGAGAGACACAAGCACCAAAGAGCACCTCCAAGTTCAAATCATTCTTGGGGATGATCAATTACTATGGACATTTTTTGCCTAATTTGTCGACAGAACTGTATTACCCCTGTATTAACTACTCAAGAAAAACCAACATTGGTCTTGGCAAACACCACAGGAAGAAGATTTCACCAGAGGTGAAACAACTGTTACACTCAGCCACCCTACTAGTACATTTTGACCAAAGAAAAGAGTCAGTTTTGACATGTGATGCATCTCCCTATGGAGTTGGAGCAGTGCTCTCCCACCGAATGGACGGTGGCTCAGAACGGCCTATTGGATATGTATCAAGAATACTCAACACAGTGGAAAAGAGATACTCACAGATAGAAGAAGAAGGCCTGTCAATCATCTTTGGTGTCAAGAAACTTCACCTGTATGTACATGGTCATCATTTTGTTATCATTTCAGACCACAAGCCTTTGCTAGGATTGTTCAGCGAGGACAAGGCTATACCACCCATAGCCTCAGCAAGAATATAGAGATGAGCATTGATCCTGGCAGTGTATGAGTATACTTCCATCCACAGGCCTGCAAATCAGATTGTAAACGCTGATGCACTTTGTCCTTTGCCTTTGAAAGAAAACAATGAGGATGTTCCAGTTCCTCAAGAGCTTGCTTTATTATTGAACTTCTTAAATTCATCATCAGTATGTGCTAGACAGATCAGAGATTGGGCAAGTCGAGACCCAGCCTTATCCAAAGTACAAGAGCAAGTTCTTCACGGTTGGCCACAAGAACAGGAACCTGATTAAATGAAATTGTATTTTCACAGAAGATATGAGGTAACCAGCCAGGATGGTATCTTATTGTAGGGAGCTCGAGCGATTGTTCCTCCAAAAGGACGAAAGCCATTGTTAACTCAACTACATCGTGCACATCCAGATATTTCCCGAATGAAGATCATAGCACACAGCTATCTATGGTGGCCTGGAATGGATGGAGAAATAGAGAGCTTAGTGAGAAGTTGTATGCAGTGTCAGCAAGTGCAAAGGTTACCTCCAACAGCTCCGTTTCAACCATAAGAGTGGCCAGGAAAGCCATAGTGCAATTACAAATTGACTATGCAGGACCTTTTATGGGAACAATGTTTCTCCTTATTGTTGATGCTCACTCAAAATGGATGGACATATATGAGATGAAGTCATCAACATCTGCTATGTCAAAGTTTCATCATCAATGGACTACCAGAAGTGGTTGTATCAGTTAATGGCACGGCATTTACGAGTGCTGATCTTCAACGCTTTATCAGCCTCAACGGTATCACTCATGAAAAACTTCACCATGCCACCCTTCCTCGAATGGACTGGCCAAGCGAGCATTTCAAACATCCAAAACTGGCATGACGAAATTAACTGGAGAATCCATAGCGACTAAGCTAGCACGTTTTCTTTTCCATTAGAGGACCACTCCACATATGACAATAGGTGTCACACCTGCGGAACTGTTGACGAAACACCGTCTCAGAATGAGATTGAGCTTAATAGTGCCAAATTTAGGGGAGAAGGTGGAAAGGAGCCAGGGAAGTCAGAAAAATGGACATGACTGGCATGGTTGTGACAGAAAGTTTACCATAGGAGAGAAGGTATATGTGAAAAATTTTGGAGAAAGACCCAAATGGTTATCAGGTGAAATAAGTGCAGAGACTGGACTTCTTTCTTACCACATGAAAGTGGAATACCGAGTCATATGGAGACATATAGATCATATAAGGAGGAGAGAAACAAAGTATCAGGAAATGATCCCTCCAGTGTTCACAACTGCATCAACGTCTCCTGTTGAAAGAACTGAGTACAGATGTGTTTGAAGGGTTGGCTGTACCTGAAAGAGTTGAGGAAACAGATTTACAGCTGCCCACTGAAGAACGTGATATTCGGACAACACCAGAAAAGGAGGTTCCTAACAAAATATCTGAAGCTGTACAGCTGAGACGTTCTACATTCATAAGGAAAGCCCCAGAAATACTGAATTTGTAAATTATTTGATATTTTGAGAAAATTAGTAATTGTAACTGTAAAATGTGTTTCTGAGTAAAGGGGGAGGGATGTGGTAATCTGATGTGTAATATACCTTCAAGAAGAATGTTATAATGAAAGATCACACGATCTTAGTGTCCATATGCTGAATTTATATAAGACCCTTGTTAGACCTCAGCTGGAATATTGTGGACAGTTCTGGGCACCATATTATAGGAAGAATGTGATTACATTGGAGAGAGCATAGAAGAGGAGAAGAGGTTTACAAGAATGGTCCCAGGTTTGAGAAACTTCAGCTATGAGGATAGATTGGAGAAGCTGGGACTGTTTTCCTAGGAGAGGAAAAGGCTGAGAGGAGACTCGATAGGAGTTTCCAAAGTCATGAGGGGGCTGGACAGAGTAGATAGGGAGAATCTGTTCCCATTCATAAAATGATCAAAAATGAGAGGGCACAGATTGAAAGTGATTTGCAAAAGAAGCCAATGTGATGTGAGAAAAAACATTTTCACACAATGAGTGGTTCGGGGCTGGAATGCACTGCCTGGAAGTGTGGTGGAGGCAGGTTCAATCGAGACATTCTAGAGGGCATGAGATGATTTTTTAAATAGAACCAAGATGCAGGGGTACGATGAAAATGCAGGGCAATGGCACTAGGTCATAATGCTCATTTTAAGAACCGGTGCAGACACGATGGGCCGAATGGCTTCCTTCTGTGCCGTTAAGATTCTGTGATTCTGTGAATAGTAGAGTAGTGTGGACTACCTTAGTAACCAGCAGTCAGTAGTGAGTAGTCTAGAGTTAGAGTCTATAATATAGAGGCAGGGTTTGAGTTGTAAGCACACAAGTGTAGCCGTTGAGTTCCTTTGTAAATAAATAGAATGTGTTCTACATAAGAACTGCCTGCTGATCTACTCTGTCTCTGGTACCAGCTCGGTCGTCCTGAAACAAGCGTGCAACCCGAATCCATTAGTCTAACTAAACTAGTGACCATAATCCAACACACTGGCATTGCCCATCCCTAATTGCCCTTAACTGAGTGGCTTGCAGGACCATTTCAGAGAAAAAATAAGAGTTAACCACATTACCATGGGTCTGGAGTCACATGTAGGCCAGCTATTTTCATCTTTAAAGGATACTTACAAATCAGGTGTTTTAAAAAAATAATAATAATCCAGTTGTCACTATTACAGATGATAGATTTTTATTCCAGATTTATTTATTACCTTAACATTCCCCAGCCCCCCTTAGTGGCATTTGAGTTTGCATCAACATCTGCATAATCAGATCAAGTCTCTGGGTCACTAACCCAGGACATAATCACTATGCTGTCATTCCCTAAGTGTATCCCAGAGTGTGAGTGCAAGACACTAAAGGCTATGCAGCTGAAAGTGGAGCAGGGGGAATAGAGTGGGAATGCAAAGAAAGCTAGAATCAAAGAGTATAGGGCATACAATGACAATGTAGGGCTGGAGGAGGTTGCAGAGTTAGAAAGAGGCAAGATTGTAGGTAGATTTATAATCAAGGACATAGATTCTTAATTCAACTTCATTTTGAATTGATGGTTCAGCAATTCCCAAGTTTTACTTTCACCAAAAAATTACGGCTGGATGGGCTTAAGAAATTTCTATTTAAAAAGAGCGTTTTTTTAACCATAATTCCTTATGCCTTAGCCTAACATAGTTTATATTTATAAAAAATATAAAAATTATAAGTGTTAAGTATAAACAAAGCGGTAAAAAGCCATTTGAAAGAAAAATAGTAAAAACAACAATTTCTGATGTTCAATAAAAAACTGTGGAATACAATTCCTAAAGCACCTATAAACATCTTGCAATCCATTTTAACCAATGGATCCATTTATAAATTGAGGCAATTACCTTCTGCATTTCTCAAACCATCAGTAAAAATATTCCCCTATCTCATATAAAATGAATGTGACTTATTCTGCTGCAGTAAAAATAAGGTAACAAGGTAGAACAGGTAATTTAGCTCTGAACCTTTGCACTGTGCAGAATAGGAATCATTTTACAAATTTGTGCTCGCAGTACAAAACTGCATCCAGCTAGAAAACACATTAGGAGCATAAACTCAGAAAATTATCCCTGGTATTTACCAAAATATATAAACTTACCCCTCAAAAGCTATACTGCATTTACCAGAGAAAAACTGTCTACAAACATTGACAAAATAACAGGTATCATGACAGTATTACAGTATTTTGCAAGTGCAGGAAAATAAAATCTGTTTGTTATAATGGTATAACATTACTTTTTCTTTGCTCTTTCTTTCGTGAAGGCAATATATACTTGAATTGATGCAGGTGAAAGTCAGAAAACCTGAATAGATTCAACAAAACAGCCAAACCTTACTCTCCTTGTTTTGGAAGATTTGCATAATTCATACTTTTTCCACATGAAGTTTACTGTTTTACACCACAAATGCTATCAAAACATTCTGAACAATCGCATGAGGCTTATACTTCAGAAGTACATCTGGCATTTTCAATTCAGGATGGCAAGGATGGTTGCTTGTTTTCAGATGAGTCTTCATGCAGACAGTTGTTCATTTCCATTGTGGTTTAAATTCCATTTAACCTAGACTAAATGTCAGTCTAAATGAGAGATCTGCAAAAGGCAATTTCCTGCTAAGAATCTACTATTTACCAGCGCAAAAGGTTATGTTGCTTTTGGTACAGGATTCTGAATAAAATAAATGAGACCCTACCTGTGTGCACAAATAACGTATTTTATTTTTGTGTCAGCAGCAGGCTTTCTAAGTTACTGACTCAACCAAAAGCAATGGTTGGCAGAATTAGCTTCAAACTATAGCTCAGTCAAATCAAAATCAGTGTTGGATCCACTCTGCCAGATTACCACACCGGCTGTAGAGATCAAAACCTGCCTTTACATGTTTTTGGAGAGGAAGGAAGAATTATTAAGAAAAGATGTAAAAGTGAGATTCGGACTTTCAGAAATACTGTTTAAAAAAATTGGCTGGAAAGGGTGTATGATTTTTGTCACTTTGACATAAGCATTATGAAGTGATTCACATCACCATATTCAAATAAAAGCAAAATACTGCGGATGTTGGAAATCTGAAATAAAAACAGGAAACGCTGGAAAAACTCGAAAGTTTCGACTCCAATATGGCTCTTCTTCAGAACACGAAGAAGAATCATATTGGAGCTGAAGCGCTAACTCTGTTTCTTTCTCCACAGATGCTGTCAGACCTGCTGAATTTTTCCAGCACTTTCTGTTTTTATGTCATGATATTGATTGCTTCCATGCAGAAAAAGTGTAACTTGAGATCTATACATGCATGGCTGCCAGCTCGATTCTCTGCACACTTGGGAACACAGCCAGTCAGAAATGCTAATCCTCAATGGCACTGTGTCAACCCTCCCCTGTGTCTCAGCCTAAATTGTACCCTCATATCTATATCCATCACAATCTGCATTTACCCAAAGCCTTGAGTGAAAAAACCATCCTACCATGGAAATACATGAAGGTAATTTGAACCTTAATTGTTTCTCTTCAGAAATGTTGTTTTCATTTGTCAGTTTACACAAAACCTGACAATTTAATTGGAGGTTATCATCTATAATGTTATTACAGTGAAAGTAAATGATTTATATGTGAGAAAAACATTTCAAATCTAATTTTACAGAAATTGATCTTTGGTTATCACTGTTTGAGATTTGCATCCTGTAAATTATATTTAGGAATTATTTGTAGGTACTTTCTGAATTTGAGGCTAAAAGGTATAGAGAAGTTTTATCACCCATTTAACATTGAGGTGAATTTTTCACCTTCAGCAGCCCCAGGACAAAGCTTTATACATCAAGAGAGCATATTATGAATTTCTGTGTATGTGTAACCATCCCTGATTTCTATCCATTAAAAATAGGCTCCCAGCATGTAATCGTGTTAAAACAGCAGCTAGCCTTTAAGGGCATTTAAAGGGTTGTGCCCACTTAAAATCCCCCGTAACCCTGCACGTGGGATCAAAAGATTCAAGATAGATTTAAAATGTCTGCCACCCTTTGCTAAGCATGTGTGTGTTTGTGTGTGTGGGTTGTGGGCATTTGGGAGGTTGGTGGAGAGGGGAAGAAAATGTTAATAAATTTCACTGAAACTTTAATAACCCTTTTTAAACCCTACATGAAGCCTCATTCCACCGGTGGATGAGGTTTCATGTCTTTTCAGAAGCCCGCCAAGGCTCCTGGCCTGCCCACCATCCTTAAGGTTGGACGGGCATGTCCTTAAATTGTTTCAATTGTCCTGTCAATGGCCTCAATTGGCCATTGAAAGGTCGGCGGGCGGACTATGCCCCCGCCTTCCTGAAGATTTAAGTAGGGCAGGATGACATCGAGGGTTCGCCCCGACGTCATCCCACGTCATTTTCGCGTCGGTGAGCAGGCCCTGCCCCCTGCTCACCGACGGAAAAATTCAGCCCCCAATGTTGAGACCTAGGGCAGTGTTTTGGTTTTGGGCTGGGACCCCAACATCAGAGTCAAATGCCACTCACCCAGCAGTAATTTCCCCAAAATTGGCCTATTAGTGGCCAGAGGGTGGGCTTGCTGTCTAAGGACACCAGGCAGGCTCTTGAAGTTGGAAGGTCCATAAGAGAGCCTCCAGCTCAGAAGGAGCAGCAACCTGGTGATCAGGTAAGAGAGAGAGTGGCTCCATCTTGAAGCTTCCTTGCTCCATTTTTAAAATATTTTTATATTAAAAAATGGACTCAACAGCCAAGCCAGCATTGTGGAGGGGAAAGTCAGCCTGTGGCCGCAGCTGTGATCAGGCAGGTGGGGAGATCCTCAAAGCCTGCCTGGAGGCTGGCTCCCGGTCTGCATGGGAGGCCTCCTCCAGGCAGTTTACCTGGTCCCCGATGCCTCAGGAAAGTTCCAGTCAACCTCTGACATTAGGCATCAATAGACCTTTAATTACTGTTAATTGGCTTCCCACTGCTAGTGGGTGGGCAGCCCTGCTGACTCCTATCCTCCATCCAGGAAAATGGCCCTGGGGCAGAATGCTGCCAGCAAACTGGCACACCAGCCAGCAGTGAAAACTTTCATGCCTGCCCGCCTTCGTACCCCTCCCTCCCCCATATGTGGGTGAAAATCTGGCTCCGAATGTTGTGTTTGTGGGCAATTGATGAAGTGACACAGAATCACAGAAGGTGGCCATTTGACTGGCTGTCCGAAAGAGCAATTTATTTATTGCAATTCCCCGTAACACTGCACATTCTTTCTTTTAAGATAACTATCTAATTCCCTTTTGAATGCCTCGACTGAACCTGTCTCCACCGCACTGTCTGATAGTGCATTCCAGATCCTAATCACTCGCTAGGTGATAAAGTTTTTACTCATGCTGCAATTGCTTCCTTCCTTTGCCAATTACCTTAAATCTGTGCCCTCTTTTTCATGACCGTTTCATGAATGGGAACAGTTTTCCCCTACACTCTGTCCAGACTCCTCATGATTTTGAATATCTCTGTCAAACCTCCTCTGAGCCTTCACTTCTCCAAGGAAAACAGTCTCAACTTCTCCAGTCTATCTTGGTAATCTAATTTCCTCATCCCTGGCATCATTCTCATGAACCTTTTCTGCACTCTGTCCAATGCCTTTGTATCATTCCTAAAGTGCAGTGCCCAGAACTGAATGTAATACTCCAGTTGAGGCCGAACCAGTGTTTATGCAAGTTTAACATAACCTGCTTGCTCTTGTACCCCATGACCCTATTAATAAAACCTAGGATATTACATGCTTTATGAATGGCTCTCAACCTGTCCTGCCACCTTCAATGGCTTATACACATAAACACCCATGTCCCTCGGCTCCTGCACTCCCTTTAGATTTTTATGTTATTATTATATATTATTGTTTATATTATTATATATTATTATTTTATATTGTCTCTCCATATTTTCCAACCAAAATGAATCACTTCACACCTCTCTGCATTGACTTCATCTGCCACTTGTCCACTCATTCCACCAATTTAATTATGTCCTTTTGAAGTCGTACATTATCCTCACAGTTCACAATGTTTCCCAAGTTTTGTATCATTTGCAAATTTTCAAATTGTTCCCTGTACACCAAAGCCTATTTATATATTATATATACTTATATTAGGAAGAGCTGCTTTCTGGCTAGTAAAATGAACTTGCTGTATGAGGCACATCTGAGGAGGACTGTTTGGCTCTACAGGGAGCCTCTTTGGAACACAGAAGTACACCTTTCTTATTGTTGAGTGGCAGTTTGGCCCAATGGGCTGTAGAATGTATGACTACCAACTCAATTCTCTGTATTCTCTGGAACACTACCACCCAGAAAATGTTTTATGCCCTGTAGAGTCAATGCTTTCTTTCCACTAGGAGAGCATGAAGGTGTCATCCCTTGCAGACAAGGCCTTAGTCACTTTATTGGACAGTTGACTTATTGATTTTTATATAAGTCATCGATGGGTAGAAGGATATGAGAAAAGTTTAACGTAATCAGTGATGTTCAGTCCCACAGAAGAGCTTTCCCTGTGATACAAGCTGCTGCAAGTGGCATCAAGGAGGTGGCAGAGCAATTGAGTGATCTCCCTTGTGAAGCACTGAAGATATGTCTCCTCTGACATTTCCATGAAGGATTGCTTGATAAGGACAGGTGCAGATATAACTCTAGAAATAGTGTTAGACCCAACGTTCTTGTACCCGAAGAATCGCTCGCCTTCCTCCAAAGCTAGGAATGCCATCGGAGCATCCAAACGAATTATCATGTTTCCAACTTGGTTACTGTAAGTAATTTGTCCACTGGAACCAAAATGTTAAATGAAAGGGCTAATTATTACAATAAAATAACACTGATCAGTGCAATGAGCATTTAAAAATCTAACCTGGGGAGGTGGACAGGGATAAGGGGAGCAGGGTAGGGAAGGATAGGAATGGGAAATTGGATGTGGAGAAATGTGAATGTGGAGGAGACCATTTGGCAGTGTGAGGGGGGATGTTTGGGTGATGATGAGTAAGAAATTAATTTTCTTGGGTTTTCTTCTGAGAGTCTGCTGTGACGCTGGCAGAAGAGCCAGAATATTCCCCCCACAGCTGCTCCGGCCCACAGAGAAATTATGCAAATTAGTAAAAATAGCACATTACACTATTTATCCAGGGTTTCTGCCTAATTTACAAATGCTGTAACCTGCAAGGCTATGGACCAGGTGCTGTAAAGTGGGATTAAAGTGAGCGACTAGTTTCCTTTTTCTCTTTTTGGCTGGCGCAGACATGCTGGGCTGAATGGCCTCTTTCTGCACCATAACTTTTCAATGGGCTGAATTTTCCCCCCCGTTGAGGGGGTTGTGCGGGGGCGGGCGGGGGCAAACAGGGGCAAGTGCGAACCCGATCGGTGCCCCTGATCGGGGATGCGCTGTCATTTTACATGGGTGGGCCAATTAAGTCCTGGCCAGCGTGACGCTCGCTCAGAAGCGCTGAGCACTCCCTTTGCAGGCGGGGGGGATTCTCTGAGTTGGGATCCGCGCTCTTTCGCACATGCGTGTGAAAGAGCGCAGAGATCTCCCTGAGGCATGGAGGTGCCTCAGTGAGATCGGTTTGACATGTGTAAATTTAAATAAAGCGAAATAAAAACATTTAAAACATGTCCCCTCATGTGACACTGTCACGTGAGCTGGGACATGTGAAAGAATTATTTTTAAAATTTTTATTGACTTTTAAAACACTTCATGAAACCTCATCCTGCCCATGGATGAGGTTTCATGTAAAATGTGAAGTCTGCCTGGGCTCTTCGCCTGCCCACCAACCTTAAGGTTGTATGGGCAGCTCAGATAATTGAGCTAATTACTATTTAAATGGTCGTAACAGGCCTTTGCCAGTTCGGCGGGTGCGCAGCTGAGTCGGCTACATGCTCACCGAACTGAAAACCTAAATGGCGCGTGGTGATGTCGGGACGCCTGCCCAACGTCACCGCGCGTCATTTTATGCGTCGGCAAGCGGGCCCTGCCCCGCTCACTGACCAGAGAATTCTGCCCTATGGTTTTATGGGAGATTGGGAAAGCCTCATGGAAATCCTCCCCCATCCTGCACAATGTGCACTTTCATCATACATTTCTTTCACATTTTTCAATCCTTCTATCCTTCTTCATTGATTAGCTCAAGGGGAAACAACAGCAGATGAAAACAGAACTGAAGAGGTAGCAACAATATAAATCAAATGAAGAAAACTATGCAAGCTCTGCCAATAAAAAAGCATTATATCTAAATTGAACCTATATTATAGGTACCATCAACTAAATGAGCAAGACAGTGTGTGACTGAATGTGTTTTGTTTGTTGTCAAAACAATACTGTGATCTTCAAAGGGACAAATAGTTTAACGCTTACAATCACAGAATGTCCTCAGGTAAATATTTGAACTGCCTAACTACAAAACCTGTATATAAGCTTTTCAGTTTAATCAACTGATGCTGTGAATTTCACATGCAGTTTCCAACCTCCACAGAAAGATTTTCACCTTACTGTTCATTTCTATTTCCTGTTGCCATACATATGTAATGTCCACAGTTGGTAGACATTCACTTGATCACTTTAGATAAGCAATAAGGAGATTTATTTTCACACCACTGAGCTTAAAGCATTTTATATAGTTTTGAATCAGTAAGCAAGTGAACTTGCTGCTCAGCTATTGATATAATTTTATAAATTTTATGCGGACACAGTGGGGCCGCCCACCTGGCTTAAACGTCAGGGGCAAGCCTGCCTCCGTTAGGCCAATAAGCACTGAGCCAATGGCCTGCTGTTCTCCAGTCTCAGCAGCACCACCAGAAGCGGTGGCCACTGCCGGGACAGCAATGCTGGGGAGACGTGGGGCAGAAATTTTCGATCAGTGTGCGGGCACGCGCCCGACCCGCTCAAGCGTGAAACAGCCCGTGATGACGTCGGGCGAGCTGCCAACTTCATCGCACACTCATACGATATTTCGGTTGGCGGGTGTGTGCAAGAGTCAGAATCGCGCCCGCCGACAATTAAGAGACCTATTAAGGACATTAAAGTTGTAATTAACGGAGATTTTTTGTTGCCCGTCCAATGTTACAGTTGGTGGGCGGGCAAATCGGCCAGGCAACCATCGCATTTTTCAGGAAACCTCATCCATGGGTGAGATGAGGTTTGTGTTATTAAATAAAACAAAATGCATGGACAGAATTTTCATCTTGCATATGTTCAGGTGACTGATTCTGATGTGTGGGCATTTTTTCTGGAATTTAAAATCTGTTTTATTGCATTTAAATTCTTCAGCACCCTGAAGCAGCTCTCTGCCTTCAGGGAGCTTTCATCCTGCGCTCCCCCAGCGTCTGCGCTGACTTCAGCGCCCGCCCTTCTCCCACCCCCACCCCGGCAGTGCTGAGACTTTCAGCGCACGTTTCACGATGGCTGGCCGTTAATTGGCCAGCCAGCATGAAATCATGTTCGGGGCTCCATTCTCCGGCTGTTCCCAGGCCCACCGATCGTGCGCACCCACCGAACTAAAAATCCTACCCATAGAGGTGGATGCAAAGGTAAGTCGAGTGTTTTGCCGGAGTCAGGTTGGCAGGCCTCAGCGAGGGGGGTGGGGGACCAGGTTCAGGAGGAAAGGGAGTGGAGGGGAAAATGCAGAGTGGGGGTAAGTTGGTGAAGGGGGCCTCTGTTGAGCACAGGGACAGGATTGACCCCCACCAGTTGGCCTCACCACATGGCATGAGCCCCCATCCCATAGCTGATAAAATACCGGCGGCAGCAGGAAGAGGCCCTTACGTAGCCATTACTTGGCCACTTGACTGACCCAAGGGCAGGCAGGCCACCCACAATGACACCCCTGCCATTGATAAAATCCCAGCCAAGGCTGGCAGGTAACAGGCAGTGCCACTGCCATCTCATCCCATTTAAGGCCCCCCATGCCTGCCGGCCTCCTCCTGAGGGGTGTGGAAGGTTATATTACTATCCAATATGTACATACCATTTAAACTGAACATATAATTCCTGGATGGTACACAAATCAGAATTAAGTGAAAGCGTAGTCAATGGAAGGATGGGCTGATTATAGGGGATCTTCTTGGGGAGGCGGAGAACATGGTTGAGGCGCAAAATGGGTATGTTGCATTGGCTGCTGCCAATATATTGGTAGAGAAGGAGGCAATAGAGATATTGGAGAGGATATAAATAAAAAGTAGGTACTTAACAGTTTGATAGTTCTCAAAGTAGGAAAGTCACCCAGTCCAGATGTAGTGCATCATACATAACAGAGAGAAATAAGGGTTGAAATTGTGGAGGCTCTGGCCACAATCTTACTTTGATATGAAGATGATGCTCGAGGCCTAGAGGAACACAAATGTTACACCTCTGTTCAAAAAGGAGTGAGTGGGGTAAACTCAGAATCTGTCAGTTTAACAGCAGTGGTGTGGAAACTTTTAGAAACCATACATATAGGGGCGGAATTTCCTGAGCCCGCTGGCAACAGGCGTGATAGGTGGCGTGCTCAGAAAATACGACAGCGTGAAGGCTGGCAGGCCATGTTTCCAGCCATCGGTCGGCGGGGAGCTAATTGTAATATATTAGCATAAATGTGCCCGCCGTATCGTCTGTCCGCATTGGCGGGAAAGCACGTCGACATGTTTCACAACAACATGCAGGCAACGTGTACTTGGCAGCCTTCACTTTGGGGGAACTGAGGTGAGTGAGCAGTAGCGTTCTCCATAGCTCACCCATTGTTTACAGGCCGGGGGGGGGGGGTGGGGGAAACTGTTGCCTGGCCTCGGAGGCGACTGCTAAGCGGTGGGGGGGTGTCTGAGGTCAAGTGCTGGCCAGCCTCGGAGGCAACAGCTGAGGGTGGGAGGGGTGGTCAAGTACTGCCCTGGCGCTGTATCCCACGCACAGGCAATCGAGGTGGGGAGCAGGGTAAGCGAGGGGAGTGGCCACGCATTGGGGACCCTGTATAAACTGATCATGCCTCTGCAACTGAGACAGATCAGGCACAGCTGCAGTGATATGATTGGGGTCAGGCTCCTAGCCTGTCCACCCATGCAGGCAATACAGAGGCACCAAAGGGTCACCAAGCGCTCCATACATTACCCCACCCCCGCCCCCCCACCACCCCGGCACAGACTTTGATTCTGCCGCCACTTTATTGGACCATGGAGGGGTTGGACTGCACACGTTGTACAATATCCTCGCCAACACTGGCCAAGTAGCAGTCACTGCTGGAGGTGCTCACAGCCCCTTGCAATCTCAGCATCCCGGTTTGGACCAGTGTCCCCCATGTCCCAGGTTGACAGGGCAGCAGTGCAGCGCACTCATCTCTGGCCATCCGAGGGGTGACCAGCACTCTCCGAGAAGTATTAAGGGGCAGTCACACAGGGCCAGGAAAGATGCTAAGTACAGCCATGATAACCACGTCTCTCTCTCTCTTTCATGCTGCAGGAGGACCACGTCAGGATCATGGATCCTGGTGACCTAGCTGTGTGTCTGATGGTCTACAGAGACCGTAGAAGACAGAGGAGAGAGTGACTGAGGCACCTGGCTGCGCAAAGGCAGGAGCAGCAACCTCATGAAGAAGGGGCAGCAGTGAGCCATGGCTGGTCGGTGCCTAGCGACAATCAGGGTCTATGGATGCCACCTGCAGGTGACTGAAACCAGTGTCGCCGTTGACTGCACATGTCTAGCGACCTGGTGGCTCACATCTGCCACTTACTGCAGGACTTGGCACCAGGGGGACATGGAGGACATCCACTGCCAGTGGCTGTGAAAGTGACCATGGTGCTCAATTTCTATGCCTGACTCCTTTCAGGGCTCCACAGGTGACCTTTATGGGATTTCACAATCTTCCACCCACAAATGCATCCATGATGTCATGGATACCATCTTCTCCATAGCACAGAAATTTGTGCATTTTGCCCGGGACCAGGACAGCCAGGATGCAAGTGCCATTGGATTCACCCTGATCTCGGGATTCCCACAGGTGCAGGGTGCAATTGAATGCACTCATTTGGCGCTCAGATCTCCATCGCTACACTCGGTGAACTTCATCAACCACAAGGGATTCCATTCACTGAACGTGCAGCTGGTATACAACCACCAGAAATGCATCCTGCTGGCAAGTGCATGGCTTCCAGGGAATGTGCACGATGCCTACATCCTGAGTCGCTTGCAGATCCCTGCAGTCTTCCAGGGCCCACAGAGGCTGCAGGGTTAGCTCCCGGGGACAATGGCTACCTGCAGAGGCCATGGCTGATGACACACGTGTGGCGGCCTCAGACTGCAGCAGAGTGACGCTATAATGAGGCTCATGCAGCAGCTCACAACTTGGTGGAGCAGACCATCAGGATGCTGAAGGTGCGGTTCCGGTGCCTGGACTGGTCTAGTGGAACCCTGCAATACAGTCCGCAGAAGGTGTCACGCATCGTCGTCGTCTGCTGCGCCCTTTACAACCTGACGCTGCAATGGGGTGAGGAGCTGGCTGAGGAGGAGATGCATGTCTCCTCCAATGAGGAAGATGCTGACGGGGATGAGGGTGAGGGGGTCCTTGGTGGTGACGATGACAGGGATAAGGCTCTCACACTGGCTAGACGAGGCAGGCTCACTTAGGAGGCCCTCATAGCTGCCAGATTTGTGGAGGATGATGACGACATGCAGTGAGGTGACCCCATAGACCTTTACATTGCAGTTGTGAATGTTTGACTCCAGTCTGGCTTATGGCAGCGCCAATACCCTCTGCAAGAATGCTCCTGTCATGGAGATGCAGGGGAGGCCCTAATGGTTGCTTAATCGCAGGAGGATGATGACAACATGCAGTGAGGACACTCCATGGATCTTCACATAGTCTCTGAGAATGCCTTACTTCTGTCTGGCCGAGGGTAGCTCACTTGCGCTCCATGATCAGGGCCATCTCAGAGACGCAGCCATGAAACTTTAGATGCATCTGATGCTGTGTCCACCTTCAGCATGTCAGCCAATCAGGAGCTGGTGCACAGCATCACTGGTCGCAGATGCTGGTGTGATGGGGGCCAGCCCCACCTTAAAGGTGCTGAGAGCACACAGAGGGTGTGAGGGAACTCTGTGGCACCTGCCCACTATATTCTGGCAGCAATGACCAGCACTGCCGAGGTGCAGGCATCAGTAATGTTTCCAGGGAGTGTGAGGCTGGACCATCACTGTGGTCTGAAGGCCAAACAGAGCACAGGGAAAAGGCCCTGGGTTGAGACACCTGCCTTTTATCTTGTGCAGAAAGGTTTCACATCTGAGTGACAAGAACACTGCTCATCAGAACAAGGAGCCATAGGCAGGGAGACATTCTTAGGAGTTTATTGACAATAGTGAACAGTATGTACAAGTGAGCAACACCCATTGCCAGGCTGCGGAACTACTTTTACCTAACTGTCCTAACCCGGCCGCTACGTCTTGGTGCTCTCCGGACATGTACAGCAGAGGTGGAGGCAGCCTGCTGACTGTGATTCCCTGTCTGTGATGACTTTGGCAGGCGTCCTGTGGAGGGCCCAGGCTTGGAGGGCCCTGGCCTGCTTTTGGGGTCCTGCTGTGTGGCAGTGGCACCCTCCTCGGCCTGAGAAGCTGGATCTGCGGAGGTCACCGGAAGAGGGGAGTCAGATGGGCCGGTCAATCCCAGAGTCGCCTGGGTGGATGGCCCCGGAGCATGCACCTGCTGATCCTCCTCCCTATGGGTGCCTGAAGGCCCCTGGCTGGCTCCGTGAGCAGAAGGGGGAGCTTGAGTGAGATCGAGCTGCCCAGCATCCCTCTCACGTACATACTGTTGGAGGCCTACTATGGCATCAGCAATGGAGTTAAGCCCACGTAGCAGTGCAGGAGTGACATCCTGGACCAAGGTTTCCATGGCAGCTTCCATCCAGCCAGTGTTGACCTCAGTGCATTGCAATGCTGGCACTATCACCTTATCCTGAGGACAGACAGAATCCTCCATTGTGCCTTGCAATCTGAGGAATTCAGTGGACGTTCCTTCCTGATGTTCCCGAGCTTGTCTTTGCAGCTCCAGCAACTGTGACATGACTGAGCCCAGAGGCTCATCAACTGACTCTGACTCAGCAACGTTCTGGCCTCCAGCCGTCCTCCAAGTGCCGGCAAGTCCCTGCCTCCTCCTGCTCTGGATCAAAAAGTGCGATGTGCTCACCAGATTGTGATCCCGAGGCTACTCTAAAGCTAGGTCCCACCGAGATGTGTGTCTCTGCGCTGGAGGAGGGTGTGGGTGTGCGCTGTGACAGGACTTCAGGGAGGGTGCCTCCAGATTCCTCTTCAGAAGTTTCTTTCGAGCTTGATTCGAGGTCCTGGGTCATGGGTTCTTTTTGGCTGTTTGGCAGATGTGCCTGCGAAAGCAAGGGGACTTAATTAGTGCATGGCAGTGGCCTGTGAAAGAGGACACATCACTCAAGGCATGTTTGTCTGATGGATGTTGCACTGCTGGATCCTCACTTGATAGGGCACCACCGACCTCACTGTCAGCACAGGACCAGTCCTGGTGATCGCCGGCCACCTCGATGGCTCTGTTTTCAAATTCTGTCAGAACTTTGATCTCCGGCATCCCTCCACCTGTCTGTAACCTTTCCCCCCTGTTTTGAGCCAGTTTGTCCTGCATGGATAGAGATGGAGAGAATGTATCAGGATGCCTGCCGGGCCAGATGATAGGTATGCCTGGCCTGTGTGGGTGGTGAGTAGTCCCATGGACGGGCTGAGGACAATGACGATGTGTGTGAAAGAGTGAATGGTGACGTCCCTTGCATTGGCAGTGAGTGAGGGCCCTGTGAGTGTGTGATGGGTTTGTGAGTGTGTGAGTTGGGAGCGATGTAAAGTGTGACTTGCCCTGGTGGAACGAAAGAGATTATTCATCCTTTTGCAGTACTGGGTGGGCTGGGTGGTCCTCCTCTGAAGGGCATTGGCACTGACCACCACTGCCACCGCCTCCCAAGCTCAGTTGGTGACATTGCTACCCATTCTGCGACTAGAGCGTGGGTACAGTGCATCCCGAAGGGCCTCCACGGCATCCAGTAGTTGTTCGAGGATCCCGTCATTGAAGTGGGGGGCTGCAGTCCTTTATCCTTTGCTGGCCATGTCTCCCGGGCAGCGGTGGTGAGCTGGTGGCAATGAGCGCTTTGCTGGTGGCTGCCTTTTAAAGGTGGTGGCCGGCGTGATGCAACAGCGGGTTGATGGCGGGTGGGCAAATGAGAGCCTGCCCGCCATGGAAATGGCGTGTTTCACGGGTGTGAATATATAATGAGGTGGGCTCAGGAAGATACAGCGTGAAAACCCTTCATTTTCATCGGCGAGTAGGACTACATTTTACCCATCCGCTACTACATTTCGGGGCAATTCTGAGAAAATTCCACCCTGGGTATTAGCTCAGAGGCAGGGAAAGCATGGGGAAGGGTACTGTTTTGAGGTTGGAAAACCCAGAAGAGGGCTGCAGAATTTGACAAGAACTGATGAACAAGTTCTCTTTGTATTTCTGGCTGTAGCCAACTGAACTCTGAGGCTAACTGACTGTTGGGCAGGTGGGCACCAGGTTACAACTGGGTGTTATGGCACAGCGGATGGTAAATGCTGAGCTGCTCAAATCCCAGAGGGAAACTTGAACCAGCTGCCACAGCTGTTTTGCAATTTGCATTTTTACTTCGAGATGTGTGCCTTGAATTCAGTAGTATTAAGTCCTTCAAGTCTTAGAGGCTTTTTATAAAACAAAATTAAACATTTATAAATAGAAGAAAAGATTTCAAGCATATATGTAGGTCTACAAAATACTGCTATAATAACTCCTAAATCTCCTAATGAATCCAGCTCCCAGTTACACCTCCGTTTAGGCAATAGTAAAACAAAATAGATTTCAACAGACCCATGTAAAGCACACAGTATCCTGGACAGTGATATTCACAGAGAGTTTTCTTAACTTCGGTTCCTATAGACAGCAACTTGATACATACAGGCTGGAGGCTTTTCACACTTGTTAGATCTTAGAATTCCTTCTTCCTTACACATAACCTCATCTCCTTTGTACATGTTTCTCCCTTTTTAATATAAATTTATTTGGTCCAATATGTCTTTGCAACTTATTTTTTCCATAATATAAATCTTTCATCTCTTTAAAATTCAAACTTCCATGGCTTATCTAAAAATGCAAATGTTCCTCACACCTCACATCCTAAAACTTCATCCATGTTTACGTATTTAGCATTTCAAACCTAGTTTCCCTTCTGATAACTCAAAAACTTCAGACAAGCTCTAATTCAATTAAGTCCATCATACACACACACATCCGCACAGCGAAACTAATCCAAACCCCACTATTAACCTCCCTTTACAATAAATCAAATAATATTATGAAAACTATTATATTTTCATGATACATGCCTCCTTACTGGAAAATGAACCATCATAATTTAAAAAGACAGCTTCATTTTCTTAACCCATCTTACATTACCTCCAATACTTATCTATATACTCACACTATTACATTACTTGATGCATCCATTAACATAACAGTATATATACAAATCCTTTGTATCAACATAAATCATTCCAGTCCAGCATCCGATTTTCCCTTTTAGCCTCAAACTCCTGACAATGCATCTGCAATTAGAGTTTCTCATCCAGCCACATGTATAATCCATAGGTTAAATGGTTGCAGTAATGAACTCCATCTGAATAGCCTTGCACTTCTGTCTCGAAATTTGTCCAGAAATTTTAAAGGATTGTGGTCTGTATAAACAATTGTTTCTGACAAATTATTTGCAACGTAAATCTCAAAATGCAACAATGCTAACAGCAGACCCAGAGTCTCCTTTTCGATTATTGAATGCCTTCTCTGTTGTACATTCAACTTCTGTGAAAAATTGCTCAATTCCAGTGTCATCCTCTTAGAACAATATGGCCCCTATGCCCATATCACTTGTGTCAACGGCCAACTTAAATTGCTAGGCATAATTGGGTACTGCTACAACTGGTATCATAGTCAATACAGTTTTCAAACTGTCAAATGCCTTCTGACACTCCTGTGTCCATTGAAACGTCTTGTTCTTTATTAATAGTTCAATCAATGGAGCACACACACTACTAAAATTTGGTATAAATTTCCAGTAAAACCCACTCATGCCCAGAAATCGTGAACCTTCTCATTTTGTTGTAAGCACGGGCAAATCCACAATAGCCTTGGCTTTCACATCTCTCTGAGCCACCTTATCACGTCCAATGGTAAGGCCTAGATATGTAACTTGCACTTTTGCAAATTCACTTTTAGCCAAGTTCATCACCAAAGTAGCTTCTTGTAGTCGACAAAACAATTCTTCCAGCTGTTGTAAATGCTCCTCTCAAGTCTGACTGAAAATTATCAAGTCGTCAATATAAACAGCACAATTGCTCAGTCCTGAAATTACTTTGCTTGAAATGTTGCAGGTGCATTTCGCATGCCAAATGGCATGACTTTAAACTGATATAGTCCATCTAGCATCAGAAAAGCTGATATCTCCTTTGCTGTCTCTGATAACAATACTTGCCAATATACTTTTAGGAAGTCAATTTTTGTGATAAATTTTGATTGTCCCACTTTGACAATCTTCCAACTGTGGTATAGGACATGAATCCACTTTTGTCACAGCATTCACCTTTTGATAGTGCACACACAGTCTTTTTGTTCCAACCATTTCGATACCATCGTAATAGGCGAACTCCAGTTATTGCAACTAGACTCAATTATGTAATTTTGAAGCATGAATTCAATTTCTTTCTGTACTTGTGATAATTTTGCCAGACTTAATCTATAAGGATGTATTGCTAAATTTGTCCTCCCCAACTTATTCCCACAAATAGCTTTGTATGATTGCAATAGCTTCTCCAAATCACTTTGGCACTTGTCTGGAAGGTAACTCAATATTACATTTAAATTTTCAAATACCCCTCATTATCCAATTTGATTAGAGCAAAATCAATTCTAGAATCCTGGATTTCTACCTTTTTCTCCTTTTCTACCACCACTAATACCTCCTTTTGGTGCTCTTATCTGTCAAAGTACTTTTTAAGCATTTTTATATGGGACATCCTCTGCTTCTTCTATCTGGAGCATTTATCAAATAATTTACTTCACTCAGCTTCTTTGAAATCCTGTAATGCCCTCTAAACCTTGCCTTTAATGAGTCACCCAGTACTGGAAACAAAACAAGCACTTTTCCCCCAGCAACAAATCTATGAGCTGTAGCTTTTCTGTCTGCCTTCACTTTCATCACTTGCTGTGATATCTTTAAATGTTCCCTAGCTAACTCACATGCTCTGTCCAATCTTTCTGTAAAGTTTGATACATAATACAGGAGAGTAGTTTCCAAATTTGGCCCACCAATTTATCATGAATCAATTTCAGTGGTCCCCTTACCTCATGACCATAAATTAGTTCAAAAGGACTAAAACCAGTTGATGCATTAAGAGCATCCCTAATAGCAAATTACAAGAATGGAATTCCCCATCTCAATCCTGTGGATAGTCCTGACTATACGCCCTCATCATAGTTTTTAAAGTTTGATGCCATCTTTCCAAAGCCCGTTGTGACTCAGGATGGTAAGCTGTTGACTTAAACTGTTTTATCCTCAAACTGTTCATTAATTCCTTAAACAGCTGTGACATGAAATTTGACCCCTGACTTGATTGCATTTCCTTAGGTAAAACATATCTTGAAAAGCATTTAGTCAACTCTTCCACAATTCTCTTTGTTGTAATATTTCACGAAGGTATTGCTTCAGGAAACCTTGTAGGAACATTCATTATTATCAGCAAGTACTGATTTCACTTTTAGTCTTGGGGAGGGTTCCTAGACAATCAATCATGATGCTAGTATAAGATCCTTCAAATGCTGGAATTAGAATTAAAGTGGCGGCTTAGTCACCGCTTGTGGTTTCCCTGACATGAGTGACATGCTCTACAGAATTTGACAACATCTCTATGCAATCCAGGCCAATAAAAATGTTCTTATATTTTTGCCTGTGCCTTTCTTATTCCTAAATGTCCACCCATTGAAATTTTATGAGCAATTCTCAGGATCTCATTTCTATATCCAGATAGTTTAACAATCTAATGTATTTCCCTCCAGCTTTCATTCGCTGAAAGGTGACAAGGTCGCCATTTTCTCATTACATCATTACCCTTCAGGTAATAACATTCTGGAATACATTCCACCTCTGTTTCTGAGTAAGCTGTTTGATATAATGCTCTTATTTGTGCATCCATTTTCTGTAACTCTACCAACTGCCTTGAGCTAAATACCTCAGCTACATTATCCTCAATTCTTTCTTCCTGAACAATCTTATCAAAGAACAACATCAGCTAATTGGAGTTCCACACCTTCTCCCTGCCGTTTAACTTCCTGTTCATCTTGTTTTAACCTGTGAGCCTGTGATCATGTTATCATACAATCTGGAAACAATTCAGGATGTTCTCTCTGCAACACTTCTGTTGAAAACACTTCTACAGGCTGCTCAACCACCATAGGCATCAACCACATCTGTGACCCAGCTATATCATTACCTAAAACAAACTGAATCCCTGCAACGTGCAATTTTGCCACTACATCAACAATCACCTCACCTGCTTTCCGCTTACTCTTTAAATTAATCTTCCACAATGGAATAGGTTTAGCATCTCCATGAGCCCTACTTATTATCATTGTTTCTGCAATACTCCCTCTGAACAACAAATATCACTATCCCACAACATAAAGGATTGACTAGCCCCTGTGTCTCTTAATATTTTAATATCTTTACTTAGTCCACCCTGTACACATGCAAAGACTTTCCCTTCACACACAAAATCTTTAAACATTTCTGCAACCTGCTCCTCAGAACCTTCTTTGGTAAATTGTAAACACATTCCCACTTCTTTACCTGTCACTGATTCGTCCTGTTTTATCTTTACACAAACCATTGGTTTTTCTTGTGCCTGAACCTCAGAACCCACAGTACTTTTACTTTCTGAACTTTTTTGCACCCCAATAATCTCAACAGATTTTCCCTGTAATTTCGAACACACTGACTTTGTGTGCCCAACTTTATTACAATGAAAATACCTCAATTTTTGAGTGTCACTTCTACCCTCAGCACTTCCCTTTTTATTCTGAGAAAAAAACTTCCTGTGAATTTCCACCTATCCCCTCTCTTCCCTGACTACCCACCTTCCTTTCACCTTCCCACTTTCTATCTCTCTCTGATTTAAAATGGTGACAAAAAAATGTTTTAGCTCTATGAAACTAACTCATAATCATCAGCTATCTCTGTTGCTTGTCTTATTGTTTTCAACCCTCTATCCCTCCACATGAGTCCTCATTACAGAAGGAAATTCTTCCAAAATAATTACTTCTCTAAGAGCTGCATATGTCATCTCTATCTTTAATGCCTGTATCTACCGGTC